>NC_089016.1:7710542-8010542 GCF_963932015.1 Anas acuta
AGGAGGAGAAGAAGAAGAAGAAGAAGAAGAAGAAGAAGAAGAAAGAAGAAGAAGAAGAAGAGGAGGGAGAAGAAGAAGAAGAAGAAGAAGAAGAAGAAGAAGAAGAAGAAGAAGAAGAAGAAGAAGAAGAAGAAGAAGAAGAAGAAGAAGAAGAAAGAAGAAGAAGAAGAAGAAGAAGAAGAAGAAGAAGAAGAAGAAGAAGAAGAAGAAGAAGAAGAAGAAGAAGAAGAAGAAGAAGAAGAAGAAGAAGAAGAAGAAGAAGAAGAAGAAGAAGAAGAAGAAGAAGTGTTGTGTCTGTCTGAGCTGGAATCACCTTTTCCCTGCCGCAGCCCACATAGTGCTGTACTCTGCACTTGTAGCTGGAACAGCACTGATATCACTCCAGTGTTGTGCCTATTTCTGTGTAATGCTGGCACAGCATCAGGACTCCTTCCAAGCCCCAAGAGCCAGAAGGCTGGGGGTGGGCAAGTGATGGGGAGGGGACATTGACGGGGCAGCTGACCTAAACCAACCAAAAGGATATTCCATAACACCTGATGTCACACTCAGCAATACAAGGGGGGCTCTCGTGGGGGAGAGGGCTGTTCCTCCTGAACAATCACTACATGTTTGAGGCCCCGCTTCCCAGGACGTGGCCGAACACTGCTCATTGATGGGAAGTAAAGAATATTTTTTTCTCTCTCTCTGTGCTTCCGCGCGGACTGATTGTTTCTTCTGTTTCTTTTTTCCCTCCTTATTCCTTTTCCCTTCAATTAAACCTTTCTTATCTCAAACCTCGAGTTCTCTGTGTTGCATTTTCTCCCCCTTCCTCTTTGAGGAGAGGGGGAGTGAGAGAGCGGTTGTGGTGGAGCTCAGCTGCCCACCTGAGTAAAACCACCGCAGTCCTTTTTGGCGCCCAACGTGGGGCTCGAGGGTTGAGATAACAATAGCATTGATTGAAGTATTTACAACTAACATATTGGTAGTCATAATGCTCGGTTTTCTGGTAATACTCTTCCGTGTGGATATGTTGTATGTAGTCCACTCTGTTTTCTTTTTTCCTTTACATCCAATCAGAGAAAGTGTTGAAGTCTGTGCTTTTTTTTTTTTTTTTTTTTTTTTTTTATCATGTTGTGCTGTAACATACTGGCCTTCAGTTTTGTTTGGTATTCAGGCCCGGCATTGTTATCCTCCTGGTCTCATGGAGATTATCTTATTGAAAATATTAAGAATTACAGCGCCTTCTTTTTTGCCCCTAGCAGTCAATCAGTGAATAATATCGGGTGTGGTGCCTTCTACTTTTCTCCCTGTGGGCTAATTACAGCAGCCTTTCAGTATCTTGGATACCCTTGGTCAGATATTATCCTCCTATTACTAGGTCTAGTGTTTGTCTTCTTCCCCAAGGTAAAGCAACTTATTAATAATATTATCCAAGGACCTGTCCCCAGACAAAGTAGTTGTGGGTGGCAAGGTGTGTGGGGGGATTTGGGCAGCTACCTATCATGGTTTTCTCCTCCAATGGTTCTAAATTTCACCGCTGAACAAGTACAAAATCCAAGAAAACTGGTAGAATGTTTGAAAGATGTATGCCCTGACCCTGGCAATACTAGAGGACTCCACCAGCTTGCTGCACTCTGCTGGGGTCTGGCTTACGCCTATCAGATGTCATTTAACATTACCCAGCACCCTCAAGGGGATAGGGAGGTTACTGAATTTGATGATGAGACAGCACACACTGTGACCGCCCCAGAGGACCGACCATCTATGGTATCAGTCGCCCCTGAAGTAAAGACAAAACAATGGAAACGGAGATCAGGTCGTTTAGTAAGAAAAGAAGCTCCTCCTACGGATGAGGGAGAAGAGGAAAAGGCAGGCAGCTCTAAAGCAGCGTCATCATGGCAACATCACAGAGAAGAGACTGAAATCATAGATGAATCAGAAACTACTCGGTCTCTATCCTTGAGTGAGCTGCGAGAAATACGAAAAGACTTCAGTCGTCATCCAGGTGAGCACATCCTCACTTGGCTGCTTCGATGCTGGGATAGTAGGGCCAATACCCACCAGCTAGAAGGCAATGAAGCCAAGCAGCTGGGATCCCTTTCTAGAGAATGGCTCATTGATAGAGTAATTGGGAGAGAGGCACAAGCTATCAGCCTCTGGAGGCGAATCCTAACAGCTGTGAAAGAAAGGTATCCCCACAAAGAGGATATTGTATACCAAGTAAGCAAATGGACCACTATGGATAAGGGCCTCCAGCAGCTGCAGGAATTAGCTGTGCTGGAGATGCTTTATAGTGATTTAAACAACGCCCAGGTACCTAAAGACCCTGATGAAGTCCAATGCACAACGTCCATGTGGCGGAAGTTTGTACGGGCTGCACCCCCAACACATGCCAGCACACTGGCAGTAATGTGTTGGGAGGAGGGGATGGGGCCAACTGTGGACAACGTGTCCAATCAACTTCATAAATATGAAGAAAATCTCTCTGCCCCAGTACGGGGCTGCATTTCAGCTGTGGAGAGACTGTCCCAATGGTTAGATGAACACATAGCTTCGTCCTCACCTAGACCGAAAAATCTTTCAGCCATCAAGTGCCAGCAGTCCCCGGCTCAAACAAGGGAGAATTTGGGATGCACACCGCGAGGTACCTTGTGGTTTTATTTACGTGACCACGGGGAAGATATGAGGAAGTGGAACGGTGAAAGATATGAGGAAGTGGAATGGTGAACCGACCTTGGCCCTAGCTGCTCGGGTATGAAAGATACAGCAGCAACAAAGAGGGCCCCTAGGAGGATTGCTGCCCCAATTTCTGTTGGACAGTCCCCCAGAGGCAGTAGAAGGAATATTATTACTCCTGACCCTGACAAAGAGACTTCTGCTTCACATTTGGAAGAATTAATTGATAGATACTCTGACCAGGACTAGTGGGGCCCTGCCTCTGGCCAGGTAGAGGAGAGGGACAACCGGATTTACTGGACTGTGTGGATTCGATGGCCTGGCACACCGGAACCACAAAAATATAAAGCTTTAGTGGACACAGGCGCACAGTGTACCCTAATGCCATCAGGCCACCAAGGTGCAGAACCCACCTCTATCTCCGGAGTGACGGGGGCATCCCAAGAGCTAGCCATATTGGAAGCTGAAGTGAGTCTAACTGGGAATGAGTGGCAAAAGCACCCCATCGTGACTGGCCCAGAGGCTCCATGCATCCTCGGCATAGACTACCTAAGGAAAGGGTACTTCAAGGATCCAAAAGGGTACTGGTGGGCTTTTGGCATAGCTGCCTCGAGCACAGAGAAGATTAAGCAGCTGTCTACCCTGCCTGGTCTCTCACAAGACCCTTCTGCTGTAGGATTGCTGAGGATTGAAGAACAGCAAGTGCCAATTGCGACTACAACTGTGCACCAGCGGCAATATCGCACCAACCGAGACTCCCTGATTCCTATCCATGAGTAAGTTCACCATCTGGAGAGCCAAGGAGTGATCAGCAAGACTCATTCACCTTTTAACAGTCCTATATGGCCAGTGCGAAAGTCCAATGGCGAGTGGAGGCTAACAGTGGACTATCGGGGCCTGAATGAAGTCACACCACCAATAAATGCAGCAGTGCCAGACATGCTAGAACTCCAGTATGAACTAGAGTCAAAGGCAGCCAAGTGGTACGCTACAATCGATATTGCTAATGCATATTTCTCTATCTCTCTAGCAGCAGCATGCAGGCCACAATTTTCTTTCACTTGGAGGGGCATTCAGTATACTTGGAATCGACTGCCCCAGGGGTGGAAACACAGCCCTACCATTTGCCATGGACTGATCCAGACGACACTGGAACAGGGGAACGCTCCTGAACACCTGCAGTACATTGATGATATCATCATATGGGGTAACACAGCAGAAGAAGTTTTTGGGAAAGGGAAGAAAATAATTCAAATTCTCCTGAAAGCTGGCTTTGCCATTAAACAGAGTAAGGTCAAGGGGCCTGCACAGAAGGCAAGAAGAAGAAGAAGAAGAAGAAGAAGAGAAAAATAAGAAGACGAAGACGACGACGAAGAATAAATGAAAAAGAATATGAAAACGAAGAAGAGGAAGATGAAGAAGACGAAGCAGACGAAGCAGACGAAGAAGACGAAGAAGAAGAAGAAGAAGAAGACGAAGAAGACGAAGAAGACGACGAAGAAGAAGACGAAAAATAAGACGAAGAAGAAGACGACAAAGAAGAAGAAGACGAAGATGAAGAAGACAAAGATGAAGAAGAAGACGAAGAAGAAGAAGACGAAGAAGAAGAAGATGAAGAAGACGAAGAAGAAGGAATGAGGAAGATTAAGAAAATGAAGTAGAAGAATAAGAAGAAGAAGAAAAAGAAGAAGAAAATTAGGAAGAAGAAGAAGACAAAGACAAGAAGAAGAAGACGAAGAAAAAGACGAAGAAGGCGACTATAATGAAGAAAAAGAAATGAAATAGAGTAAGAAAAAGACGAAGACGAAGAAGAAGAAGAAGAAGAAGAAGAAGAAGAAGAAGAGGAAGAGGAAGAGGAAGACGAAGAAGACGAAGAGGAAGAGGAAGAAGACGAAGAGGAAGATGAAGAGGAAGACAAAGAGGAAGACGAAGAAGAAGACGAAGAAGAAGATGAAGAAGAAGATGAAGAAGACGAAAATGAAGAAGACGAAAAAGATGCAGAAGACAAAGAAGACGAAGACGAAGAAGATGGATCTGGTGAGGCCGCACCTCGAGTACTGTGTTCAGTTTTGGGCCCCTCGCTACAAGAAGGACATCGAGGTGCTTCAGCGGGTCCAAAGAAGAGCGACGAAGCTGGTGAGGGGCCTGGAGAACAAGTCCTACGAGGAGCGGCTGAGGGAGCTGGGCTTGTTCAGCCTGGAGAAGAGGAGGCTCAGGGGCGACCTTATCGCTCTCTACAGATACCTTAAAGGAGGCTGTAGCGAGGTGGGGGTTGGCCTGTTCTCCCACATGCCTGGTGACAGGACGAGGGGGAACGGGCTAAAGTTGCGCCAGGGGAGTTTTAGGTTAGATGTTAGGAAGAGCTTCTTTACTGAAAGGGTTGTGAGGCATTGGAACAGGCTGCCCAGGGAGGTGGTGGAGTCACCATCCCTGGAAGTCTTCAAAAGACGCTTAGATGTAGAGCTTAGGGATATGGTTTAGTGGGGACTGTTAGTGTTAGGTTAGAGGTTGGACTCGATGATCTTGAGGTCTCTTCCAACCTAGAAATTCTGTGATTCTGTGATTCTGTGAAGACGGATCTCTACATTAATATAAAAGGAGTACTGCACACTTCTGCTCAGGAAGAAAATCACGGAAAATGTAAACTTTGATTTTAGATGTTGAATTTCTTGCAGTGAGATCTTCCTCATCGCATGATTCTATTTGGATTTAAACCATATTATCTATGGAGAGACCAAGATTAGGACAAGAACAGCACAGAGTTCAGCATGAAGCCAATCAGGAGCTAAAGTTTGTATTCTTTGTGTTCAATTTTATCCTTCTCTTGCTGGAATAACCTGCTTTTTGACTCTCCTCCTCTGCAGTAGGAGCATGTTCCCTCTTGCTTTGGTAATGCTCTTTCTCAGTGTTTTTAGTCTCGTCCTTTGTATCTTGGCATCTCTCTGTAACAGCTGAGGAGGAAAGCTTTTTAGAGCTACATTCAGTGTCAGACTTGAGAGAGGAATTTTTGTGGTGTAAATGCCTGAAGTAACTAGGAAAATAAAACTAGCATTCACATTTTTAAGGAAAAGGTACAGCATTGAAGAGGCTTTCAGGGTAGGGCATAACTGTATTATCTGAGCGTTCCCTAGGCTCCCAACCTTAGATGCTATTGCGCTGGGGAAACTTGGTGTGCTAGCTCTAAGGAACAGCACGGAGCGTAGAGTGGAGTGGAGACACCACGGCTAGGCTCTGTAATCAGGTGGGGCCTCGATTGTTCTTGTGCACAAAGCTGCACTTTTTGCCACCCTGAGCCAAAGACCTGTCATGTTTTGACAAATGCTGTATCCTAGTGTACTTTTTGCTCATTATAATATCATTACAATACCAAAACACACCTCCATCCCAAAAGCTACCCGCCTCCAAGGTGCGACCACCCCTCACTGAGCATGCGCTCTGAATTTCTCGGAGCCTATTACTTTAAACGGAGACGGGAAAACTTTACAACAATCCTAACTAAGATATGCTTGACTAGAGCCACTCAAGCTCCACCTAAAAGATAGAAAATAATATAAATTGGCCCAAGAGAGAGGGGATGTTAGGGAAGATACCACCGTCAGGGGAGATACCATCCCGAGGACATACAACATCCTTAGGACCTCCTGACTCCTGGGATCAGTCGACGGGCTGAGCCTCTCTTCCCCCCCCATTGGGACGCCTTTGGGTGAGATCTGAATACTTGCTTATAAATCTCTATAGAGTCTTTGATCTTTTTAACACGTTTATTTCTAGGCTGCACACCTACAACACCTATAACATCTGTAACACCTATAACACCTGTGTATTTCATGCATACTAGCTTGCTTTTGCAGACAGTCACTATCGCTGGCAATCCAAAAGAACCTGATTATCTGTTGCTGTAATAAATCATACTTGATTGCATTGTGATAACTCTCATTAAGTGCAACGAGGGTGAGGGTGGTTATCCGTGATAGCTCAGTGCTCTGAATCTAACCAGACCCCCAGACGGTTAATGCGTTGATGGTAAATGTCCGACTGGTTCAGTACTCCGAATCCAACCGGGCCCGTAACGGTTAATCAGCTACACCCCTTAATGCAACAAGTTTGCCGCAATTTCTCACCAGGCTCAGAAGACTCTTTGCCATACAAAACGTTTTCTTTTGAAATGAGGTCACGTTCTTTTGATCTTCTTGGTTTCTCCATGTCTCCACCATCATCACATTGGTCCTGTGCGAGGTATTCATCATTCCCAGTAGATTTTGGAGGGTCCGCGACACTGCACAAAATAAAATCAAATTTCTCACTTCTGCTGAAGGATGTGAAGATTAAGAGTAAAACCTTCCAACGTCGAACAAACAAACAAAAACCTCCGGACTACAGGAACACTCGCAAAGATATGCCATTTAGAAACCTCTCCTGTGATTAGGACACCTTCTTCAGCTCCCTGAGAAAGTGCTTTTTCCCCTCTGGCTTCTGAAGCCATTACACTAAAAAAGCAAACGCATCTGTCTCCCTCCACATGCCGCTCTGAATAAGAGCCAGAATATTCAAAAACACTCTATTTGTTCTCCCCACATAGCCGAAAAAACACCAGTTGAAACAGAGTTTTCTACCTATCTCCCACGAATTACATTCACATATCCTATGACTGAAAGAACAGAAGGCGGGGCTCAGGAGGAACAGCCATTGCTGGAAATGAAAAAAAGCAGCCCGTTTCATCAGAGTCGTAAGCCTATGCTACTAGGAAAAACAAAACAAAACAAGAGGAGAGGAGAACAACAGCAGGAAATTTACTTATTCTCCAGGTGTTCAATTGCAAAGCCTCCTCTGGAGGATCAACAGCTGTGAACTCAGCATGCTTAGGAGAAATCTGAACCAAAACTCTTTCAGTAGTATCACTAACTTATGTTACTCTGAAGAAGCAGTCAGCACCATTTCTATTTTAGGAAATAGCTGAACAGAGTCTATTATTCACATGAAGTAGTCAGGCAGGTTTGTTTAGGAAGGCTGGGTTTCACTAGAACATTACTAGCCTGTAAGCCTCATGGCATCACCTTCCATCTTGACTGCTAAACCTCCTTGCTCCCTACTATCTTCTTTGCCAAGATACAGCTGTCCACGTTTACTTTTCCTACTTGGCTGGACTGAATTTAAGAAGGTATCTTGCAACTCTTCCTTTTGTTTGCCACTTAATCATCAAACCAAATGAAAACTATTTGCCTTTAACCTCTTTATTTCAGGCCTTCTGATGTAGCGGCACCTCTACACCGGCTGGGGACTGCAAGCAGCTGTCTGGAGAGGTCGAGGAGATCTGCTGGCAACTTTGAAGCAATTTCCATCCCTGGAAGATTGCAAAACTCGGCAAGACCCAGACCAACCCGATCTCATTTCAAAGTTAACCTCGCTTTGAGCAGGAGGCAGGGCCAGATGACCTCTGCAAGTCCCTTCTATTCCTTTTCCCCTTAGAATCTGGGGACGTTTCAGCTAAAAAGGAGGGCAGAAACACTCTCCATAGGTCTCCACAATGCAGTAAAACAGCGCCGTGTACCTGGTTAACCTCTGCAGCCAGCAAAGCATTTCTATTTGCAGCAGTGCCCTGACCCCAGCCTCTTGCTGAGCTCCGTCCTGTGCTGCTCGGATGCTCCCGCTGCTCAGGGCTTAGAGAACCACCGGGCCAGCACAAGCCCCCCAGCTCACTGTCAAACTTCACATTTGGCATCTTTCACTTCACCAGCGCCGCCGGATGAGGAGCCCAGCAATGCCTGACGCCGCTCCGGGCTCACCTAAACGCGGGGCTGGAAATTCAGATTCAAAGCTGCGAAGGTTTTTCTTAGTGAAAGCATGGAATGAGTGGCCATCGGTGACTAACCTTACAGGAAGGCATTCACTTTGTGAATGCTGCAGTGAGTGAAGACTGAAGGCGTTTTCTGAATGACCTAAGGAGAGTCCTCCCCGAAAAGCAGGACGTTTTATTGTCTATGTAACATCTCCTTTGAAGGCTCGAGCACGAGATCCACCAGGTTTAAAATCTCAAGACAGGGATCTGCCACCACAGAAGCAATACATTTCATCTACTAAGCCTAAATACTGTATTTTGCCTCCTCTGTAGGTTTAAAAAAACACGGCCATGCTTGAAGGAATGCATTCTCAGATATTCTACGTATTTTAATTAATACCACAGACATGCTGTGCTGTTTAGGGGAATTTGCAATTACATTTTCATTTCCAACCAAACGCAGCCTGACACCAATTGGGAGTAACAGGAACTAATCATCTGGAAGCCGGGATATGCATCATTCGCCATTTTCTAAGAAAATGACAAAAATATAAAACCCCAGCAGTCTGAGAACGTGAGCATTGAGGTAAAGGCCTGATCAAACAAACGCGCACAACTATGATTTGTCCTTTTAACTCAGCAAAAGTCTGCAAACTGCCATGGTAGCAAATGAGGAGAAGGAGTTGGTATTTACAGAAGTTGCAGCTGAAGATTCAGATAAACCATTCGGGTCGATGCTCCCTTCCTGCAGGTTTAAGCTGCGGTCACATTGCCTATTTCAAACCCTTTTGATTTCTACCAGTCACCCCAGATCCCACCTATTTTGCACGTTTTCCAATCAATGAATTCGCTACATGATTTCTGGGGCAGAAGAGCAGCCCTGGTGAAGAGGAGCATGCCTGGTGTCATTATTAAATCAAATCAAAAGCGTCCAGGAGAAGCCCGGGGTGTGGTACTCACAGGGAATGTTTGTGAGCGGCCAAGTTCAGCAGAAGAGAATAGGCAGGACTGGAAGCCCAGGGGAACGAGATGCATCTGTTGTTGTAGGCAGCCCCAGAAAAATGTTACAGCTTCACTAGCCTGGGGCATGATTCCCCCCTTCCCTTTTGATAGCCAAGTACAATATTAGCTTGCCTTTTCTTTTTTTTATTATTATTATTTTTATTTCTTTTTGCCATCGTCAGGCTGAGGCCGGCTGAGAATATTTTGTATCTAGACTAATAAATGTTTGTGCGGATTTTGCAAGAGCGGTTTAAGGGAACAGAATCCACTTTTTGTTTTCTGCTGGAGGAAAAAAAAATAAAATAAAAGCAACCAAGCACCCCCGTGCATTTGTTTGAAATTGCATATTACGGTGCTGCTATTTTATGTGCAATCAATACATAATTTGGAAGAAAAAAATGCTTTTAAAATTCAGAGCTATCCCTGAGCAGCTAAGGTTCTCTTGGAAACTGAAGGAGGAGTCTGAAATTATTGTTCTTTTGTTTGCGTCTCCCAGTGGGAAAGGCAGCACACAAGTAGAAAACACTGTGCTTTGAGGCGGCATGAATCATTAAGAATAAAGATCATGCCCTCCTCCCTCCCCCCCATTTAAACATGAGATATTAAAACTGAATCTAGGACAAAGGTAAACTAAACAGACTCCTTCCTTCCCGGGCAGTCAGTGGGTTAAATCAAATATCAAAGGGGCAACATCAACCTTATAACTTCCTCTGCCGAAATTAAAAAAAAAAAAAAAGGTAACTTCTATTTTGCCTGCCCCAACCCCAATCGCATCGCCCAAATGGGTGCAAACTGCTGGGATATGTGAGGGCCCAAGCCTACATTTTCCCTTTTTCATATTTGTTGGAGGAGGGCGGGGTATCTCCAGATGAAATGGCTGACCGAGCTTTTTATTTCCGCACTTTGGGTGGAAATGACTGAATCTTTCCAGGCAGTGGAGCAGTGCTCAGCCAGCTCCCTTGGCCTCCCCGGGTGGGAAGAGCCCTGCTGGGAGCAGCCCGCGTAACCCTCAGATGCCAGCCCCATCAGGATTAGGTCCAGCAATGGGATGTTGGCTCCTCTAAGTGAGGACGCATCCTCTCGAAACACATACACAGAGATTTAAATGAGATATTCCCAAGAACACCTGCCTATTCTTTCAGCACGTGTGCAAAGAGTAAATTCATTTTACTTCATTCCTCTTTTTCTCAACTCTCCCCTCCTTCCTCCAGAAGGAAAAAACCAAGCAACATTAGCAGGGCCTTCCTTTTCCCCTGGTGGAGTCCAAGAACGCGAGAATTGAGAAAAGCGACTTGTCAGGAATTGTGAGGAATGTTTTAACAATTCGTGTCCATAAAGAACAATTCTGTTTGAATCCTGTCTGCCTCTGGGTCCTGCACTGGCAATTCAATTCTTGAACCACAGATGCAGTGTGTCCCAGTCTCCCCCTCATTCTAGTCAATTTATCACGTCTTCAGAAAACACTCCTTAAATTTATGAACCTGTTTGCTTTTGTTATTCCGGACTTCTATTTCTAACAGTTACAGCCTTTTTTCCTGTCTTCTTCGAGATTAACTTAACACTGCTATAGATGTGTCTGTGAATGGCTGGGGAAGAATGTTTTCATTACTTGTGAAGCGTCAAATAAGAAAGCTGTTTGTGTTTGATGTCTGGGAGTTTCAGAACAACTGATAACAACTCGTGACTGTTATGGGATACTATGTGGATACTTTGGTATCTGACCAGGGGGCCAAGAGATTAAGAGGAAGGAAAAAGAAGCTGAAGGACGGTTGGGAGACAACACCTGCAGAAAGTGTTCTATAAACTTGGAATTGTGCCGAGTGAGTACAAAGGTGAGAGGAAGACTACGAGCCTTCAGCATGAAAGACCCCTAGAGACCCCCAGGGGAGACTGATGCGCATGCTCCAGTCCAGGAGGGACTGGACCCCGGAAGCTAATTATAATAATCTATTTTTTTAGAAGTAGTAATGAATATGTATTAGTCTAGGAGCATAAAAATCAGCTGCTTGATGTAACTGGTGTGCGTCCTGGTGGAGCGGAGACTCCCGGTGCACCCAGCGCTGTTTGCTTACCTCTATTCCTTTATATTCTTTTAATAAATCCTATTTTTTTATTTAATCCTAATTTGAATCCTGAGCCATTTATAACAGGAATCAAGTTTAAAAAGAGTGTTTGTGGACTGCGAGGTAAAATACCCGAAGTTGTAATAAGAAACACAACTTTTAACTAAAAAAAGCTTCTTTCCATTGTAAATTATTCCAGTTAGTGAAATAACAAATTAGTTCTCTGCTCAGCCACAGCCTCCTCCAGCAAATTTAAGTAAAACCTGCAAAGAAGTCAAAGTTGTAAAACATTTGTCAGATGCAAGGGGCAGCGTTGCGTGGGTTAGCATCACACTCGGATGCCCACAGCACCAACAGGTGCTTTCTTTCGAGAGGCACCAGCTCCTCCAAGAGTTCCCCGCACGAAGAACTGAAGAAGCTGCAGGCAGGGTGAGCCTTCCTCAGTCCTCATCCTCACAGCGAGGAGTACTGGGGACAGGGAGCTGTGTTTTGGCTTGCTGAGAAGCAGAAACCCCCCGAGTTTTCAGGCGGGCTCCGCTCAGCTCCCCTTGTGACTGCTGCTCGGGACACGACGCTGCCTTGCTCAACACCCTCGACTCCAGCAGGTGCTGCTGCTGGCAGCTGACCTATGTATACAAAAAAAAAAAAGAAACCAACATAGTATTTTCCTGCTTTATCCCGAAAGATTTACTAGGAATTGTGACGTTCTGCAGAAGCCCACAGCTGTAACTAAGGTTTGTGGGGTGTAGAGGGGCTGGGGGTTAAACAAGGCCAAGAAGAGCCACATCTCCTCCCCGGTTGTCTCCCCTCTACTCTTTTTAGGACATCCAACATTCCCAGATCTTGTTTTGTCCCAGTGACCAAACAGGAGCCTGGCACTCATGCATTACGCCTTAAAACCTCTACAAACCGTGTGCCTAAGTCACAGCACTCATTATAAGCCGGCAGCTCTTTCTGGTCTCACAAACTATATGTGGCTTGAGAGATGCTCTCCAGATTCAGGGCGCTGAACACCTACAGCCTTTGCCATAACCACGACAAAGTTCAGGAGCTCCCTTCTGGCTCCAAGGCTGGCTCCAGCAGCAGCTTCAAGCTGTGGGTCAAGAAGGCCAAGATACCCAACGAGAACCTACAATACCAAGCGGCTTTCTGGAACGGCTCCAAACACAACTGGAAGCCTGTTATTTTTTTTTGGAAGTGAGCTCTTCTGGACCTGTTAGGTACAAGCAGAAGTCAAACTTTCAAAGCATGTTTGCATCGTTAAGCTCTCCATGATCCATCTCCAAGGTCTTCTAAGAGCTAGTAGCAACGTGTTCAGAGTTCTTGCCTGTTTTCCCCTTCACGTTCTCCCACGACAGCAGCCATGTGCTCCCTTTGGGCTGACTTCCAGAGCTGGGTAGAAAGGATCCCCTGGAAGCAGAGATGCTGCTTTATGCAACACCTTGCAGCTCACTGCACTCTGAAGGGTACACGAAAAGAGGTGAGTGGTCCTGGTGTGGTTCCTTCCAGCTCTCAGAAAGGCAAGAGAACTGGAAATGAACCATCACCCAAAGGGAGGCACGGCGCAGCCTTACAAAATGCCATCTGGCTGCTACAGGATAAGGAAAGGAGGCATTTTTGGTGGCTCCCATCTCCACAGAAAAAGAAACAACTATTTATGCAGCAGAGTGATTGGAGTATTTCAGGGGGCCCTGAGCTACCTCAAAACCCAACAACGAAACCACAAACCAAACCGAAACCAAACCAAACTAACATGATGGACTGCAATAAAAGATGAAAATCAGAATTAATACTACCAATGACAATAAAGATGTTGAAAACTTGAGTCATCACATCCCTTGTGTAGACTGCAGGAGGAAGCACCTTTAGTGCCTGATGTGACAGTGTCAGAAAGTTAATTAATAACACCACAAAACTGGATTCCTGTGAGCACACACTCGGCAAAGGTGATACAACCGACAGCCGGACTTGAACACTGATACTGGTACCTGACTGGGAAACAGCGAGGAAACAAAGGGAGGAGGGGAAACCGTGCTATCCTGAAAATTGCATCACTTGTTTACAAGTCACCGGCAACTCCGAGGCAAACCATTTCGGGCATTTATGGATCAGTGACCTCACGTCTCTGGCACAGGACGGAGAGGGAATACCGACCGTGAGTTCACAGAAGGGAACAGCGCATCCAGGCCCTCCTGCACTCCACCAAATCCATCCCTACGGTGACAGGGAGGGGTACGGAGAGGACCAGGAAAGCCCACCTGTTAAACACGTGGCTCCGGGGCTGGTGCCAACGCAGAGATCTTGGGTTTTTCGACCATGGGGCAGTTTATTCAGCACCTGGTCTGATGGCCGTAGACGGGTCCCTATCCTTTAGGGGAAAAAGGATCCTTGGCCACGAGCTGGCGGGGCTCATTGATAGGGTTTTAAACTAGGTAAGAAGGGGGATGGGGCTGAAGCAAGGATTGTTGGAGCTGTGCCAGGGGGAACAATGGCAAGGCCGGGGAATAAGGTAATGGCCCAGCTGAAGTGCATCTACACCAATGCACGCAGCATGGGTAACAAACAGGAGGAGCTGGAAGCCATCGTGCAGCGGGCAGGCTACGACTTGGTTGCCATCACAGAGACGTGGTGGGACCAGTCTCATGACTGGAGTGCTGCTATGCCTGGTTATAAGCTCTTCAGAAGGGACAGGCAGCACAGAAGGGGTGGTGGTGTGGCTCTCTATATTAGAGAGTCTTTAGATGTTGTAGAACTCGAGGCTAGGAATGACAAGATTGAGTCCCTTTGGGTTAGGATCGGCAGGGACAACAAGGCTAGTGTCCTGGTTGGGGTCTGCTATAGACCGCCGAACCAGGATGAGGAGACGGATGAGGAGTTCTACAGGCAGCTGACAGAAGTTGTGAAATCTTCAGCGCTTGTACTCGTGGGGGACTTCAACTTCCCTGACATATCTTGGAAGCACAACACAGCCCAGAGAAAGCAGTCTAGGAGGTTTCTGGAGAAAGTGGAAGACAGCTTCCTGACGCAGCTGATTAGTGAACCTACCAGGGGTGGTGCCCCGCTAGACCTTCTCTTCACAAACAGAGAAGAACTGGTGGAGGATGTGATTGTCAGGAGCTGTCTTGGGCAGAGTGACCACAAAATGGTAGAGTTCACTATTCTTGGCGAGGCCAGGAAGGGGACCAGTAAAACCACTGTATTGGACTTTCGGAGAGCTGACTTTGGGCTGCTCAGGACACTAGTTGGTGGAATCCCTTGGGAGGTGGTTCTGAAGGGCAGAGGGGTCCAGGAAGGCTGGGTGCTCTTCAAGAGGGAAATCCTAATGGTGCAGGAGCGGTCTGTTCCCATGTGCCCAAAGATGAGCCAGCGGGGAAGAAGACCAGCCTGGCTGAACAGAGAACTGTGGCTTGAGCTTAGGAGAAAAAAGAGGGTTTATAATCTTTGGAAAAGTGGACAGGCCACTAGGGAGGACTATAAGGATGTAGCGAGGCTGTGCAGGGACAAAATTAGGAAGGCCAAAGCTCACCTGGAGCTCAATCTGGCTACTGCCGTTAAAGATAACAAAAAACGCTTTTATAAATACATCAACACAAAAAGGAGGACAAAGGAGAATCTCCACCCTTTACTGGATGCAGGGGGAAACTTAGTTACAAGAGATGAGGAAAAGGCGGAGGTGCTCAATGCCTTCTTTGCCTCAGTCTTTAGCAGCAATACCGGTTGTTCTCTGGATACCCAGTACCCTGAGCTGGTGGAAGGGGATGGCGAGCAGGATGTGGCCCTCACCATCCACGAAGAACTGGTTGGTGACCTGCTACGGCACTTGGATATGCACAAGTCGATGGGGCCGGATGGGATCCACCCAAGGGTACTGAGAGAACTGGCAGAGGTGCTGGCCAAGCCACTATCCATCATTTATCAGCAGTCCTGGCTATCGGGTGAGGTCCCAGCTGACTGGCGGCTAGCGAATGTGACGCCCATCTACAAGAAGGGCCAGAGGGCTGACCCGGGGAACTACAGGCCTGTCAGTTTGACCTCAGTGCCAGGGAAGCTCATGGAGCAGATCCTCTTGGGAGTAATCACGCGGCACTTGAAGGGCAAGCAGGCGATCAGGCCCAGTCAGCATGGGTTTATGGAAGGCAGATCCTGCTTGACGAACCTGATCTCGTTCTATGACAAAGTGACGCGCTGGGTGGACGAGGGAAAGGCTGTGGATGTGGTCTACCTTGACTTCAGCAAGGCTTTTGACACCGTCTCCCACAGCGTTCTCCTCAAGAAACTGGCTGCTCTTGGCTTGGACTGGCGCACGCTTCGTTGGGTTAGAAACTGGCTGGATAGCCGGGCCCAAAGAGTTGTGGTAAATGGAGTCAAGTCCAGTTGGAGGCCAGTCACTAGTGGCGTCCCCCAGGGCTCGGTGCTGGGGCCGGCCCTCTTCAACATCTTCATCAATGATCTGGACGAGGGCATTGAGTGCACCCTCAGTAAGTTTGCAGATGACACCAAGTTAGGTGCGTGTGTCGATCTGCTCGAGGGTAGGAAGGCTCTGCAGGAGGATCTGGATAGGCTACACCGATGTGCTGAGGTCAACTGCATGAAGTTCAACAAGGCCAAGTGCCATGTCCTGCACCTGGGGCGCAATAACCCCAAGCAGAGCTACAGGCTGGGAGATGAGTGGTTGGAGAGCTGCCAGGCAGAGAAGGACCTGGGAGTGATGGTGGACAGTCGGCTGAATATGAGCCAGCAGTGTGCTCAGGTGGCCAAGAAGGCCAACGGCATCCTGGCTTGTATCAGAAACAGCGTGATCAGCAGGGCTAGGGAGGTGATCGTCCCCCTGTACTCGGCTCTGGTGAGGCCGCACCTTGAGTACTGTGTTCAGTTTTGGGCCCCTCACTACAAGAAGGACATCGAGGTGCTTGAGCGGGTCCAAAGAAGGGCGACGAAGCTGGTGAGGGGCCTGGAGAACAAGTCCTACGAGGAGCGGCTGAGGGAGCTGGGCTTGTTCAGCCTGGAGAAGAGGAGGCTCAGGGGCGACCTTATCGCTCTCTACAGATACCTTAAAGGAGGCTGTAGAGAGGTGGGGGTTGACCTGTTCTCCCACGTGCCTGGTGACAGGACGAGGGGGAACGGGCTAAAGTTGCGCCAGGGGAGTTTTAGGTTAGATGTTAGGAAGAGCTTCTTTACTGAAAGAGTTGTGAGGCATTGGAACAGGCTGCCCAGGGAGGTGGTGGAGTCACCATCCCTGGAAGTCTTCAAAAGACGTTTAGATGTAGAGCTTAGGGATATGGTTTAGTGGGGACTGTTAGTGTTAGGTTAGAGGTTGGACTCGATGATCTTGAGGTCTCTTCCAACCTAGAAATTCTGTGATTCTGTGATTCTGTGAAATGTGGTCAGAATGTCCCCTCCCCTCATCACCCCAAAACTTATCACGTAGGACTTCTTTTTAACAGACCCCAAAGAGTTCGTTCTGTCAATTTTGCAACAGGCTCAGGATTTCTCAAAATTAGAGAGCCTAATTTCATAATATACAAAAATACTGCATCTGGCACAGGGGAATTCTCAGCTAGACTTCTGCCTTGAGACACAAAGTGAAACTGACCATAGAAATAGAGATTGGCCAGAGCTCAGCCACAAGCGAGTATGCCTCCGTTATATTTATTACGTGCAAACAGAACTAGAAAAACTGTTTACACTGACTTGCTGCTTTAGAAGGTAGTTCCATAAAGATGGAAGAAATTCTCAACTCAAACTTGAAGAAAGCATCAGACTTCAAAACCAGTCATAGGTCTTTGAAGTAAGACTGTTATGAATTCAGAAGTCACATCCAAACAAAAAGATCATTTATATTAATGGTAACTAGATTAAAAAAAAATTAATCCTGTCCCTCAGGCTTTGTAAGTGACTGGGGGAAAAACAGCGCAAGGATAGTAATAAGCCTAAGTGAAACACCACAAACTGCTAAGGGAAGCAAAAGACCCAAGGAAACAGCCTTTTTGGTACATTAGGAACAAAAGGAATCCTAACAACAGCACAAAGTCCATCACTTGACAGAAATTCTTCAGCGTAGAGAAATTTACAAAAGGCAGAGCCGTTCAAAAGCCAGCTCTAACAGGCTCCAGGGATGCATGGACACGCAGTGATAAACATCGGTTTTCCCAGTAATAACCAGCAGAGATAAATGACGACAATTACGGCTAGCAAACGGAGCGCTGGATGCAGCTGAAGCAGGCACAGGTCATCGAGGGCTTGGCAAGAGAAGAGAGAGCCCAGAAGAGCCACAAGAAGCATTCAAGGAGTAGGAAAGCCTCACAAAGAGAATGCGTGCCCTACCTCCAAGTGTTATGTCTCAAACTTGTCTTTGTTAAACAAGCACAGTGCACAGGTGCTTTACGGAAATGCAAAGGGCTTTTTGGCTGAGGAAAACTAGTAGGACTGCCAGCCTGAAGTTAGCAGTCACCTCGTTTAGAAAAAATGGCACCTCCTTCTAACGAGCTCCGGGGAACCCAATTAACAGCGTAACTGGAAGAGGCTGCCTTGCTGGCAATGTTTCAAGACGGTAACAAATGGGTTTTCTACTTAATGTCTGCTTGTTTGGGGAGGTTTGGACTTACAGCCTATGGCATTTGGGTCCTGGGGTTTGCCTCATACAGGTTGTTCTCCACAGCTGGACCAGGTTCCTCAGAGCACCCACCAGCTCCTCGTGCGTGAAACCCCTCTGAGCAAACACCAACACAGCACAGGCTGCTGCTTAACACCAGCAGCGCAGCTTTCCAAACTCCCCTCTCCTTTCCCCCTCCAGCGGGCTGCTCGTGTTCACCTCAGGCCTTCCACAACAAAGCCCCCTTTGCACGGATCGCCGTGCACTTTGACAGCCCCAAGGCGCTCTCTGGGGCGCCTGTCCCGGCTGGGACCGCCACCTCAGCCTTGACTGACCCTTCAATGAATCCAAACTCCTCCGTCAAGCCTGACGGGGAGCCCCAGCACCTACCGGGCAGCGCTGACAGCCGCAGCCTCTCCACTCCCTCAGCGCCCCGCCGCCGCCTCCATTAGGCGCCTCGCCCCGCCGGGTGCCGATCTCCAGCGCCGCGCAGCACCTGGGGGACAGCCGGGCGTCAGGGCGGCCCCCGGCACCCCAAAAACCCCCGGCAGGGCTGGGGACATGGCCCCGCTCCCCTCCCACCGCCACACCGAGCGCGTGTGTGTATATATAGAGGGGGGGGGGAGCCCGGTCTCGGCTGGCTCCGTCCCGTTTCAAGGCACGGAAAGCGAAGTTGCTCGCCCTGCCCGTGTGCCCCCCATACCCCCGGCTCTGTCACAGCCCAACCGCGCCCCGTTCCCCCCTCACAGAGCCGGGGAAGGGGTGCTCGCAGCCGCCCCTCTCCTCAGGGCCGGCCGGGGGAGCGCCTCGCCTTCTCCCCGGGGGTCTCCCGTGGCCGCTTGGGGTCGCCTCCCGCAGCCGCCTCGCCCCCCTCTCCTCTCAGCCCCGCCGCCTGCCTCCTCCTCCGCCGCCGCCGTTTTGCGTCACCGGGAGTCGTCCGCTGCCGGCGGGGCGGGCGCTGAGCCGTCGCCGAGTCCCAGCTCCGCCGGCCGCCCGGGCCCTCGCCTCGCAGCCCGCGGCGCCCACTCGCATCCTCCCGGCGCCTCGCAGCCTCCTCCCCCGTCCCCGGGAGGGTTTGAGAGCCCGGCAGGGCCAGGCAGCGGCGGGCAGCGGCGGGCCGCGGTGCCTCAGCCTCCCCCGGCAGGGAGCGGGGCGGAGCCGCTCCGCCCGGCAGGCGGCGGCTGGCCCGGCCCGGCTCGGCTCGCCTCGGCTCAGGGCATAAAGGCGCTGAGGGCGCCCGGCTCCCCGACCTCGGCTTCTTCTCCAGCCCCGAGTTCCCCTCAGGTGCCCGGTGCTGAGGGAGGAATGCCGTCCGGGGCTGGCTGGGACACCCCCAAAACCTTTGGAGAAAAAACAAACAAACAGCGAACAAACAAAAAACCCACCCCCAACCCCCTTTTTTTCCACCTCCAAGTTGAATAAAGAGGAGCTCTTCCTTCAGTACGTGTCCAGATATCTTAGTCTACGCTTCGCTTTAACTCCCACTACGTACTTCTCTTCAATACCGCTGCTTTTAGCAATGTTTTTACCTCAGACGCTAAAAGTTGATCTTTTCCCCAAGTCAGAAAAAACAGAATGGGGCTTCTGGGAACCCTTAGCTGTGACAGCTGTTCATGTCCAACCGAGATTTACACCTTTATATATATTTAACTGTGAAGGTCTTCTTCTCTCCAGACTAATAACGGGGAGAAGTTTGCCCAAAACTTTGAAGAGCAAAAGTTTTGATGCCAGGAACGCTCCTGCTTCCTCGTTGCCTGTCATTCCCTTTTAAGTATGAAATTTTCCAGTTGCAATGCAATGAGCTGACTGTGGTTCCAGAGGTAAAGATGCATTTAGGATACCAGGTTTTCAACATCGTCTTGAAGTGGATAAGAAGAAACACATTTTTGCCTCAGTGATATTTTTTTTCCTCTCCTTTGCCTGGAGATGCAATGAAAGCTTCCTGTTGTCTGCTCAACACAGGCATCTTCTTCACGGTAGCTTTTTAAATACAGTGCTAACACCACAGCTCTTTGTTCCCTTCTGTACATCTTCTGAAATGCAGATTAGGTGCCAGGCGTAGGTCAGTCTTGGAAAAAGCTGCCACCCCTAACACACTGACGGAAACGTCGGCATTGAGTAGCACCTGGCTCACGATTTGCCAGTGTTTGCCTAGAAAGCTCCGTGGTTTATATAGCATAAATAGATCCTGAAACAATTGAGAAAAGTTAGACTTGGAGCACTGTGTCCAGCAGTTCTGGGCTCCCCAGTACAAAAAAGACAGGGGTCTCCTGGAAAGAGTCCAGTGGAGGGCAACAAAGATGATAATGGGGCCTGGAGCATCTCCCCTGTGAGGAAAGGCTGAGAGACCCGGGGCTGTTCAGCCTGGAGAAAAGACTGAGAGGGGATCTCCTCAATGTGTATAAATATCTGAGATGTGGTGGACAGAGGGATTTGGCCAACCTCTTTTCAGTGGTTTGTGGGGACAGGACAAGGGGCAATGGCCACAAAATGGAGCCCAGGAAGCTCCGCACCAACATGTGAAAGAACTTCTTCACGGTGAGGGTGACAGAGCACTGGGACAGGCAGCCCAGGGAGGTTGTGGAGTCTCCTTCTCTGGAGATATTCAAGGCCCATCTGGATGCCTACCTGGGCAACCTGCTTTAAGGAACCTGCTTTGGCAGGGGAGTTGGACCCGATGATCTCTGGAGGTCCCTTCCAACCCCTACAATTCTAACAAAAAGGACTGGTTCATATTCATACTGGTGCCTCAGTGGTGGAAGACGCTTATTAGACTGGCCTAGAAACCTGAAGTAATGTGCTCAGGAGTGCTAGCTAGCATCCCAAAAACTCAGCCCTGTAGAATGCAGTCACGGGAGAAAGATGATAATGCACTTATAACAGATTAGGAAAAAAGCTAGGAAGCAGAAATGGGTATTTTTATGGTGTGTACTCTTTTGAGCACCTCAGAAGTTCTTTTCACCTGTCTTGTCTGAGATTCCTCAACTTCATGTTCATTATATAAAGGATTTCTCAAAAAGTCATTTTAGAGAACAAGAAAAGCAAACCATATACACAATCCCATTAAAAATGTCAAGCATAGATAAAAAACATCATACGATGGGTGAGCAATGTCTGACGGGTAGGGCTCAGAGGGTTATGGTAAATGGGGCTACATCAAGCTGGTGGCTGGTCACCAGTGGGGTCCCCCAGGGCTCCATTTTAGGGCCAGTTCTTTTCAATGCTTTTATAAACAATTTGGATGTAGGACTAGAAGGTGTTTTGAGCAAATTTGCTGATGACACTAAACTTGAAGTTGTTGACTGTTGAGGGTGGAAAGGCCTTGCAGGGAGATCTGGACAGATTGGAGAGCTGGGCAATCACCAACTGCATGAAGTTTTACAAGAGCAAGTGCCGGGTCCTGCACCGGGGACGGGGCTGTAATACATACACCATAGATGTTTGTTCATTGTCTTTTGTATTATAAAACAAAGAGTTCTGTTTGAGGAGCGGGAGTTGCAAAGGTTTCCTGCTGAAGTAAGGAGCTGTATAATGCTTAGCTAGACACTATGAAAATTCCATTGCTTAATGTAACAAAAAAGAGAATCCTCTCCCCTTCTCTCCTTCTGCATCTCAGTAGCCTCTTTTGTTCAAAATAACACAGCTGCATAGTTCATGTAACCATCTCCTGATAAGTTGTTAAACTAGTGTATCAACATCTTGCCTTCCTGTCTCACGCTGGGCCAACATGACCAAATAAAGAAAGAAGTTGAACCACAACGCCGAGGAAGACTACGGCCTTCATCTTCACGACCACCAGAGGGACAGAGTATAATATATCGCAGAATATACCAGGATGTGCTGCGTAATCCCGGAATTACCAAGATATAAAAAGGGACCCTGGGGGGGTGAGGTGCGCGCCGTTGGCGGAGCCGAGACTCCCCGGCCGCCCAGCACTGTTTTGCTTGCTGTTGCTTACTCAATAAATTCCTTTCTATTATTAATGCAATGCTCTCTGAAAATTAATTAAGGGGGCAACTTATAACAGGGGCAACCCTGGTTATACGTACAGACTGGGCGATGAGATGCTGGAGAGCAGCTCTGCAGAGACGGATCTAGGGGGGTCGTGGTTGACAGCAAGTTGAGTATGAGCCAGCAGTGTGCCCTGGCAGCCAGGAGGGCCAACCATACCCTGGGGTGCATCAAGCACAGCACTGCTAGTCAGTTGAGGGAGGTGATTGTCCTGCACTGATCCGCGCTGTGCGGCCTCACCTCGAGCACTGTGTGCAGTTCTGGGCACCACAGTACAAAAGGAACATTAAACTGTTGGAGAGTGTCCAGAGAAGAGCTACAAAGATGGTGAAGGGCCTTGAGGGGAAGACATATGAGGAGCGGCTGAGGGCGCTGGGCCCGTGCGGCCTGGAAAGGAGCAGGCTGAGGGGAGACCTCATCGCAGTCTACAGCTTCCTCATGAAAGAATCATAGAAACACAAGGTTGGAAAGGACCCACAGGATCATCTAGTCCAACCATCCTTCTATTACCATTACTACCTATTACTAAAATAGCAGTAAGCACAAATGAAAGCTTAAGAACACTTTCTATTACTATAAAAATAAATAATTTGTAATACATGATTAGTAATATTTAGCAAACTGTGTGCTACCACCATCACAACGGCCTATTACCCCTTCTAGCTTCAGAGGCATCCTTATACATCCAAAATAGAGAGGAGGATATCAACCATATGGATCTCTCTCAGCAGTGGTTTCACAACAATTAGAAGGAAGAAACAGTTGCTGAGAAGCCACAACAAGCTCAAGTTAATTTCTGGACTTTGAATAATTACTCCTTAAGTTCTCTCTCTCTCCATACAGTAGAGCACGCTCCTGACTAACTTGTACAGTGCACTCTGAATAAGAGAGATTTGTTTGCCTAAGCTAAAGGAAGAAATAGAAAACCAAGAAAGCTACTTTTAACACTTAAATTAAATGTTAAGTTACAGAAGTTCACAGGCCATGAGATAACATAAATAAATCCCTTCTCGAGCTAAAAGATCTCATTTTTTTTTTCAGGAGCGGCCTCCCTGAATCTAAATAATCCTCTCACAGGCAGAACAAAGTGTCCGTTCTAACTCTTTATCAGATGTGGAAGAAGAGATCGAGATGACCAGTGCCTAAAGAAAAGAGGTACTCTCCTTTCAAGGCAGACTGATCGGCACAAAAAATTTTATCTGTTCTCAAGCACAAGCAACTCTAAGATAAATGGGTTCAAGGATCTTCAATGTGAAGAGTGAATATCCAAGCTGTGGTGTAAATGCCTGAAGTAACTAGGAAAATAAAACTAACATTCACACTTTTAAGGAAAAGGTACAGCATTGAAGAGGCTTTCAGGGTAGGGCATAACTGCATTATCTGAGCATTCCCTAGGCTCCCAACCTTAGATGCTATCGCGCTGGGGAAACTTGGTGTGCTAGCTCTAAGGAACAGCACGGAGCGTAGAGTGGAGTGGAGACACCACGGCTAGGCTCTGTAATCAGGTGGGGCCTCGATTGTTCTTGTGCACAAAGCTGCACTTTTTGCCACCCTAAGCCAAAGACCTGTCATGTTTTGACAAATGCTGTATCCTAGTGTACTTTTTGCTCATTATAATATCATTACAATACCAAAACACACCTCCATCCCAAAAGCTACCCGCCTCCAAGGTGCAACCACCCCTCACTGAGCATGCGCTCTGAATTTCTCGGAGCCTATTACTTTAAACGGAGACGGGAAAACTTTACACCAATCCTAACTAAGATATGCTTGACTAGAGCCACTCAAGCTCCACCTAAAAGATAGAAAATAATATAAATTGGCCCAAGAGAGAGGGGATGTTAGGGAAGATACCATCGTCAGGGGAGATACCATCCCGAGGACATACAACATCCTTAGGACCTCCTGACTCCTGGGATCAGTCGACGGGCTGAGCCTCTCTTCCCCCCCCATTGGGATGCCTTTGGGTGAGATCTGAATATTTGCTTATAAATCTCTATAGAGTCTTTGATCCTTTTAACGTGTTTATTTCTAGGCTGCGCACCTGTAACACCTGTAACACCTATAACACCTATAACACCTATAACACCTATAACATCTATAACATCTGTAACATCTGTAACATCTGTAACACCTACAACACCAATAACACCTGTATAACATCTGTAACACCTATAACACCTGTGTATTTCATGCATACTAGCTTGCTTTTGCAGATAGTCACTATCACCGGCAATCCAAAAGAACCTGATTATCTGTTGCTGTAATAAACCATACTTGATTGCATTGTGATAGCTCTCATTAATGCAACTAGGGTGAGGGTGGTTATCCGTGATAGTTCAGTGTTCTGAATCTAACCAGACCCCCAGACGGTTAATGCATTGTTGGTGAATGTCTGAACGGACCCCCAGTTGGTGAATACGTTTTTGGTGAATGTCTGAGCGGACCCCCAGGCGGTTATTACGTTTTTGGTGAATGTCCGAATGGACCCCCAGTTTTGGTGAATGTCCGACTGGTTCAGTACTCTGAATCCAACCGGGCCCGTAACGGTTAATCAGCTACACCCCTTTAACGCGACAGTAAAATTGGCGTAGTCGGCAGGATTGCTATGGATAAACTACTGCAAAAATGTAAATGTGCCCCTTCCCAGGCAGGAAAGGAGTTTTCCCAAAAGTTTTGGAAAGATGAGGAGAAAGTGGTAGAGCACATTGAGCAGTGTCAGGCTTCACGAAAGATTGGTCAAAGAAAGGGTAAAGGTGCAATTTGTGCTGTGTTAGGAGCTTGTTTGTCTTGTGCTCGGCAAAAAGCTAAGGAAACTCCTGCTCCCAAATTGATCTCTGATGCGGAACATACAGCTTTGAAATCAGAGAATGAAATATTGAAGTCATCATTGGCCTTTGAAAGGGAGACGGGAAAAACATTAGGAATCAGAGTGGATAAACTTTTGGATGAAAATAATAAACTTTCCATTGTGAATGACAAACTTGTGACTGAAAATGATAAACTTGTGAGTGAGAATAATCATCTTAAACGATTGCTGGAGAGGGTTAGTCATCTGTTAAATAAAGTACAGCCTTGCGCTCCGGTCAAGCAGATTCGTGGAGTGCTGCATAGTGCAGAACCTGAAAGCTGGGACAGTGATTTCTGGTCTGACAGTGATGATGGTGTTGAAGAAATTTCTGATTCTGAACCCCAATCCATTTCCTTGAGACCTTTGGTTAAGACTGAGACTACTGTTGATGATAATGATGAAATTCGCACTACTGTGCGAACGATTCCGTTGCCACCAGCAGAGTTGGTTAAAATACAGGAGAAGTTCTCAAGGCGATCAGGGGAATCAGAAGTTGAGTATGTGTGTCGAGTTTCTCTTAAAGGAGGAGATCGAATGATGTTGAGTGAGGAAGAGGTAGGAGGCTTTTGGAGACCTGGAGTATTTTTAACCACCACACCAGGAGCTGACCTGGCTGTAGCAGTACAGAAAGCAGCCTGCATTCAGGCGATATATGAAAGAGATGAATTTAGGAAATCGCCGATGTTAGCTCCTATTGATCCAATTCGGTTAACCCCTCTCATCCGTGGACTCCCTGATTGTCTTAAGATGTTTGTAGCAAACACCCAAGATCACATACTAGCTGCTTGTAGGGATGATGATAGTGGTTGTAGTCAAAATTCTAACTCCCCTATTCCCACCTGGAGTGAATTGGTACAAGACATAGATAAGTACGGACACCGAATGCGCTGGATTAATTCATCCAGTATTAAATCCCAAGACCACTCTCGGCGAGTCCGCCAAATCCACACTAAAAATCCCAGATACCCCAAATTCAAAGAGAGATTGAAACCTAATAGGGAACGAGGCGAGTTGTGTCAGCAAAAAAACTCTTATCCCCGGGGAGGGTAATGAGCCACCCTGCTTGGCAGGTATTAACAATTCAATGGCTCTCTAATGAACATATTGACCCTATCATTGCCATTCCTGTTGAACCCCCAAAAATATTGGTAAATTTTCTTATTGAAACCAGGACCCAAATGTCAGTAATTACACATGCAACAGCACAAACCCTGAGCATAACACCTGGTCAACACAGGGTTAAATTCACGGGAATCAATGGTGTGGAAAAACAATGCCCCACTGCAAAAAATTTCACTCTGGTTGCCAGAGGAACAAAAATTAACCAGGGTAGAAGTATTAGTTGGTGCTGCATATACTAATATCTTAGGATTTGACATACTGCACGGTTGTATGTGGAAACTCCCTGATGGAACTGCGTGGAGTTTCGCGACACATCAAAGGATTCAGGCACCTTGAGACTGAGCCTGTTACAAACATCCATATCCCTATCCCCTGCTAAAATCTTATGGGGATTGATGGGGTGGTAACAGAATTGGAAAAAAGAGGCATTATTAAAAGGACCCATTCACCTTACAATTCACCAGTGTGGCCAGTAAAGAAACCAACCAGGCAATGGCATTTTACAGTGGAATACAGACAGTTAAATGCTAACACTACACCTTTGACTGCCACAGTTCCAAACATGGCAGAGATAGTGAAAGCCCTCTGTGTTTCTAACAGTAGCAATAGTGCTAACTACTCCCAAATATTTCTATGCATGGGAAATCAAAGATTGCTATTTCACCCTCTTTCTAACCCTGCCGGTTGAATACAACCGAGCATATTTTATTTTCTTTTGTGTTCACAGGAACCCTGAGCGAACTGTATAGGGACAGCTGGAAGATGACGAATCAACAGTTTGGATTAATGATGCTATGCTTTACCCTGACCTTGATGCAATTACAGACCTTAAAGGAAACTTAGCTACTGTGGCTGTGCATGGAGCTGAGGTGTTTCACCATGGCATTTAACCATGTATTGTCACAGTATAGCACAGTCACTGCAACATCTCAAAACAGAAAGGACCTAAATCTCTCTACTTTAGTTCTACATGGAAACAAAATATTTTCAAAAGATGAATGGAGTTGGAATGATTCTCTAGGGATGGCTGAACTTTAAGCCATGTCTGGACAATACAAATTGGTTGCCAAATAACTAACCGGTCCACTTATAATCGGCTGACTGAAATTAAGAGAGTTGCCAAAATAACTGAACCAAATTTTGATTGCTGGTACAATTTTACTTTCACCAAACCTATAATTGTGTACTGTCTTTGGGGTTACAGAGGCACAGAAATATTATTTGAATTCATGATTAATACAGAAACATCAATCGACTACAAAGGATAAGAAGCCTCTGCCCCTGCAGATATTTGAAAATGAACCGACTCAGCCTCCCATTGGTCTAACTCCTTCCATCTTCAATACAGGCCCTTACATAATACAACAACAACTTCTCTTTAACCCTAGTTGGTCCCTAAAAAGGGTAGAGTTAGCGCTGCACATTCTAAAACAATCTCAGCGCGTGCCACGGGATGCAACTGGGTTATTAGGGACAGGATTAGGTATATTAAATAGCATTGATGCTGAGGTCTTAATGAGTAGAATAATTGCTACTACAGATGACCTAAGGAAACTGGAACAACCAATAAAATCATCCTTATTGGCTTAGGAAAATGATCATCAATTAATTGTAAATGCCCTTGGAAAAGCCCAAAGCAATACCTCCCTTGCCTTGAGCTGTATCCAAGCGCAGTTATGGATACAATCTGTAGCAGCAGCTATTATTAGAGAGGGAGAAGGAGGAACTTTGCCCACTGAAATTCGAAAATTGATTTGGGATAATGCTTCAGAATTTGAAAAAGAATTTCAAGCTTGGTGGCAATTAGTCAACTTTACCCATTATGCAGAAAATGATCAAATTGTTGCCTTTATACTTACTATAAGTAATGCCACCGTATACAATGTATATCCAATCATTGCATTAGGACTCAATCGTAATGGAACTATACTTTATCCTAAAGAGCATAAAGTATGAGCCCATCAAGAGGGAGGAAAGTGGCAAACAATTGATGTAAATGCATGCATTGTGCGTGAACAAAAAGGTTTCATCTGTGAAAGTAACACGCTGGAATCTCAAGACATTTGTCTTGACACTGAGCAAAACATTTGCCACTTTGAGATACATCCTAATGAAACCCTTAAAACTGTACTTGTATATATTGGGAAAGGTTGTGTTTGTATGAGAACTCATTGTGATTCTATAGTCGTAGACGATACAGTGGTAGATACCAGTAATCACTCTAATGTTTGTGTTTGCAATTTTACCAAAATTCTAGGATGTGATTTTAAATACTCAGCTCCTGTCACTTCTTATCAACTTATTGCATCTAATTATATTCTGCTTCATGAACTGCTGCCTACTCCTATTGGAATGAACCTCACCTTGGTGAAGAAATTGCTGGTACATGAGGACCTGAAGCAGCTGATCACTCAAGTCCGAGAAAATGGACAAAAGACTCTGATTACTATCCACCATGATGCACAAGAAATACATCGAGTGAAGAGAGATGAGAGACACCGTTGGTGGGACACTTTGTTTGGATGGTCGCCAGCTGCCAAGGGAATCTTCAACAAGATGCTTCACCCTGTTATTGTTCTGCTAATACTCACTGTATTGTGTTTTATACTGACAATTAGTTTGTATGCTAAACTCTGGTTTATGATGAAATGTTTAGCATCCCTACACAATGTACATACACTCGATAAACCTCAATCCAAGAATGTATGTGATATCCCTAACATATTCCAACCATCGTGAAGCTTGAGTGACTATAGTCACGGGGTGGATTATGTGGTGTAAATGCCTGAAGTATCTAGGAAAATAAAACTAACATTCACACTTTTAAGGAAAAGGTACAGCATTGAAGAGGCTTTCAGGGTAGGGCATAACTGCATTATCTGAGCATTCCCTAGGCTCCCAACCTTAGATGCTATCGCGCTGGGGAAACTTGGTGTGCTAGCTCTAAGGAACAGCACGGAGCGTGGAGTGGAGTGGAGACACCACGGCTAGGCTCTGTAATCAGGTGGGGCCTCGATTGTTCTTGTGCACAAAGCTGCACTTTTTGCCACCCTAAGCCAAAGACCTGTCATGTTTTGACAAATGCTGTATCCTAGTGTACTTTTTGCTCATTATAATATCATTACAATACCAAAACACACCTCCATCCCAAAAGCTACCCGCCTCCAAGGTGCAACCACCCCTCACTGAGCATGCGCTCTGAATTTCTCGGAGCCTATTACTTTAAACGGAGACGGGAAAACTTTACAACAATCCTAACTAAGATATGCTTGACTAGAGCCACTCAAGCTCCACCTAAAAGATAGAAAATAATATAAATTGGCCCAAGAGAGAGGGGATGTTAGGGAAGATACCATCGTCAGGGGAGATACCATCCCGAGGACACACAACATCCTTAGGACCTCCTGACTCCTGGGATCAGTCGACGGGCTGAGCCTCTCTTCCCCCCCCATTGGGATGCCTTTGGGTGAGATCTGAATATTTGCTTATAAATCTCTATAGAGTCTTTGATCCTTTTAACACGTTTATTTCTAGGCTGCGCACCTGTAACACCTGTAACACCTATAACACCTATAACACCTATAACATCTATAACATCTGTAACATCTGTAACATCTGTAACATCTGTAACACCTACAACACCAATAACACCTGTATAACATCTGTAACACCTATAACACCTGTGTATTTCATGCATACTAGCTTGCTTTTGCAGATAGTCACTATCACCGGCAATCCAAAAGAACCTGATTATCTGTTGCTGTAATAAACCATACTTGATTGCATTGTGATAGCTCTCATTAATGCAACTAGGGTGAGGGTGGTTATCCGTGATAGTTCAGTGTTCTGAATCTAACCAGACCCCCAGACGGTTAATGCATTGTTGGTGAATGTCTGAGCGGACCCCCAGGTGGTGAATACGTTTTTGGTGAATGTCCGAACGGACCCCCAGACCGTTCATGTGTTTTTGGTGAATGTCTGACTGGACCCCCAGGCGGTTGATGTGTTTTTGGTGAATGTCCGATTGGTTCAGTACTCTGTATCCTACCGGGCCTGTAACGGTTAATCAGCTACACCCCTTTAACATGACAGTCTCCCAGTTTGGCCAGGGATTTATTTAGAGTTGTTGGGAAAGAGCGAATAAGGAAGTTACAGTTGCATGTGGGATTGCGAAAATGCCCCCTGGGGAGCTCAGTTGTACCCAAAGCCTTCCTTTGGGGGCACTTTTGGATGGGCAAAAGGGTCTCGGAGCGCGTTTTCTGTGGCCCGAGTTTTCAGTCGTCTCCGATGCCGGCTAGGGATATGTTTAGGGTTGTTCGGAAACAGCAAACACGGATCGTCCAGTTGCATGTGGGGCTGCGTAAAGGCTCCCCTGGGGAGTTCACTTGTACCCAAAGCCTTCCTTTGGCGGCACTTTTGGATGGGCGAAAGGGGCTCAGAACGCATTTTCTGGGGCCCAAATTTTCAGTCGTCTGCCATGCAGGCCAGGGCTGTATTTAGGCTTGCTGTGAAAGAGCGAATACGGAGGGTCCAGTTGCTTGTGCGGCTCCGTAAAGGCTCCCCTGGGGTGTTCACTTGTACCCAAAGCCTTTCTATGGGGGCACGTTTGCATGGGCAAAAGGGGCTCGCAACGCGTTTTCTGGGTCCCGAGTTTTCAGTCGTCTCCGATGCCGGCTAGGGCTATGTATAGGGTTGCTCGGAGAGAGTGAACCCGGAGGGTCCAGTTGCATGTGGGGCTGCATAAAGGCTCTCCTAGGGAGTTCAGTTGTACACAAAGCCTTCCTTTGGGGGCACTTTTGGATCGTCCAAAGGGACTCGCAATGTGTTTTCTTGGGCCCGCTTTTTCAGTCTTCTCCCATGCCGGCTAGGGCTATATATAGACTTGAGGTGAAAGAGTGAACACGGAGGGTCCAGTTGCACGTGGGTCTGCGTAAAGGCTCCCCTGGGGAGTTCACTTGTACCCAAAGCCTTTCTTTGGGGGCACTCTTGGATGGTCCAAAATGGATCAGAACGCGTTATCTGGGGCCTGATTTATCAGTCGTCTCCGATGCCGGCTAGAGCTATGTTTAGGCTTGCTCGGAAAGCATGAATATGGAGAGTCCAGTTGCATGTGGGGCTGCCTAAAGGCTCCCCTGGAGAGTCGGTCTTCACGTTAAATGGGCTTTGGGTACAACGGAACTCCCCAGGGGAGCCTTTAGGCAGCCCCACATGCCCTACCCAGCATAGGAGAGGAATTCAAAATATGGCCCGAGAAAATGCGTTCAAAGCCCCTTTCGCCCATACAAATGTTTCCCCTTAGAAAGGCTTTGGGTACAACTGAACTCCCCAGGGGAGCCTTCACAAAGCTTTACATGCAACTGGACCCTCTGTGTTTGCTCTTTCTGAGAAGCCCGAAACATAGCCCTGCCTTTAATATGAGACGAATGAAAAATAGGGCCCCAGAAAACGCATTCTAATCCCCTTTCACCCATCCAAAAGTGCCCCCAAAGGAAGGCTTTGGTTACAGATTAACTCCCCAGGGGAGCCTTCATGTAGCCTTACGTGTAAGTGGACCCTCTGTTTTTCTGTTTCTGAGGAACCCGAAACATAGCCCTACATGGAATATGAGACGAATTAAAAACAGGGCCCCAGAAAATGCATTCAAATCCACTTTTCCCCATCCAAAAGTGCATAGAAAGGAAGGCTTGGGTATAACTGAACTCCCCTGGGGAGTCCTCACACAGCCCCACATGCCACTGGACCATGTGTCTTCACTCTTTCTGAGCAACCAGTAACATACACATACCCAGCATGGGAGAGGAATTCAAAATAGGGGCCCAGAAAACGCGTTCAAAGCCCCTTTCGCCCATCCAAAAATGACCCCCAAAAAAGGCTTTGGGTACAACTGAACTCCCCAGGGGAGCCTTCACAAAGCCCCACATGCAACTGGACCCTCTGTCTTCACTCTTTCTGAGAAACCCCAAAAATATCCTTCCCCGGATTCGGAGAGGAATTCAAAAGAGGGCTCCAGAAAACGCGTACAAAGCCCCTTTCGCCCATCCAAAAGTGCCCCCAAAGGAAGGTTTGGGTACAACTGAACTCCCCAAGGGAGCCTTCACAAAGCCCCACATGCAACTGGACCCTTTGTGTTTGCTCTTTCTGAGCAACCCGAAACATAGCACTACCCGGAATCTGAGACGAATGAAAAATAGGGCCCCAGAAAAAGCGTACAAAGCCCCTCTTGCCCATCCAAAAGTGCCCCAAAAGAAGGCTTTGGGTACAACTGAACTCCCCAGGGGAGCCTTCACGCAGCCCCACATGCCACTGGACCCTCTATCTTCGCTCTTTCTGAGCAAACAGAAATATAAACCTACCCAGCATGGGAGAGGAATTCAAAATAGGGCCCCAGAAAATGCATTCAAAGCCCCTTTCGCCCATCCAAAAATGACCCCAAAAAAAGGCTTTGGGGGCAACTGAACTCCCAGGGGAGCATTCCCACAGCCCCACATGTAACTGGACCCTCTATCTTCGCTCTTTCTGATAAACCCCAAAAATATCCTTCCCCGGATTCGGGAGGAATTCAAAAGAGGGCCCCAGAAAAGGTGTACAAAGCCCCTTTCGCCCATCCAAAAGTGCCCCCAGAGGAAGGCTTTGGGTACAACTGTACTCCCCAGGGGAGCCTTCACGCAGCCCCACATGCCACTGGACCCTCTGTGTTCGCTCTTTCTGAGCAACCCGAATCATAACCCTACCCAACATGGAGAGGAAATCAAAATATGGCCCGAGAAAATGCGTGCAAAGTCCCTTTCACCCACCAAAAAGTGCCCCCTTAGAAAGGCTTTGGGTACATCTGAACTCCCCAGGGGAGCCTTCACGCAGCCCTACATGCAACTTGACCCTCTGTCTTCGCTCTTTCTGAGTAACGCGAAATATAGACCTACCCAGAATCGGAGACGAATGAAAAATAAGGCCCAAGAAAACTCATACAAAACCATTTCGACCATCTAAAAGTGCCCCCAAAGGAAGGCTTTGGGTACAACTGAACTCCACAAGGGGAGCCTTCACGCAGCCCCACATGTAACTGGACTCTCTGTGTTCGCTCTTTCTGAGAAACCCGAAACATAGCCCTACCCAGCATGATAGACGAATTCAAAAGAGGGCCCAAGAGAACGCGTACAAAGTCCCTTTTACCCATTAAAAAGTGCACCCTTAGAAAGGCTTTGGGTACAACTGAACTCCCCAGGGGAGCCGTTACTCAGCCCCGCATGCCACTGGACCCTCTGTGTTCGCTCTTTCTGAGCAACCAGAAACATAGCCCTACCTGGAAACTGAGACGACTGAAAAATAGAGCCGCAGAAAAGGCGTTCAAAGCCCCTTTCGCCCATCCAATTATTCCCCAAAAAGGAGGCTTTGGGTACAACTGAACTTTCCAGGGGAGCCTTCACGCAGCCCCACATGCCACTGGACCATCTGTGTTCGCTCTTTCTGAGCAACCCAAAAACATAGCCCTACCTGGAATCTGAGACGACTGAAAAATAGAGCCGCAGAAAAGGCATTCAAAGCCCCTTTCGCCCATCCAATTATTCCCCCAAAAGGAGGCTTTGGGTACAACTGAACTCCCCAGGGGAGCCTTCACGCAGCCCCACATGCAACTGGACCCTCTGTCTTCGCTCTTTCTGAGCAACCCGAAATATATCCATACCCAGAATCAGAGAAGCATTCAAAATAGGGTCCCAGAAAAGGCGGTCAAAGCGCCTTTCGCCCATCCAAATTGCCCCCTAAGAAAGGCTTTGGGTACATCTGAACTCCCAAGGGGAGCGTTCACGAAATCCCATATGCAACTGGACCCTCTGTCTTCGCTCTTTCTGAGCAACCCGAAATATATCCTTCCCCGGATTCGGAGAGGAATTCAAAAGAGGGCCCCGGAAATCGCGTTCAAAGCCCCTTTCGCCCATCCAAAAGTGCCCCAAAAGAAGGCTTTGGGTGCAAATAAACTCTCCAGGGCAGCATTCACGCAGCCCTACATGCAACTGGACCCTCTGTGTTCGCTCTTTCTGAGAAACCCCAAAAATATCCTTCCCCAGATTCAGAGAGGAATTCAAAATAGGGCCCGAGAGAAGGCATTCAAAGCCACTTTCTCCCATCAAAAAGTGCCCCCTTGGAAAGGCTTTGGGTACAACTGAACTCCCCAGGGGAGCCTTCACGCAGCCCCACATGCCACTGGACCCTCTATCTTCGCTCTTTCTGAGCAACCAGAATCATACCACTACCCTGCATGGGAGACGAATTCAAAATACGTCCCCAGAAAACGCGTACAAAGCCCCTTTCGCCCATCCAAAAGTGCCCCCAAAGGAAGGCTTTGGGTACAACTGAGCTCCCCAAGGGAGCCTTCACAAAGCCCCACATGCAACTGGACCCACTGTGTTCGCTCTTTCTGAGCAAACAGAAACAAAGCCCTACTCAGCATGGCTGAGGAATTCAAAATATTGCCCGAGAATGGCTTTCAAAGCCCCTCTTGCCCATCAAAAAGTGCCCCAAAAGAAGGCTTTGGGTACAACTGAACTCCCCAGGGGAGCCTTCATGCAGCCCCACATGCCACTGGACCCTCTATCTTCGCTCTTTCTGAGCAAACAGAAATATAACCCTACCCAGCATGGGAGAGGAATTCAAAATACGGTCCCAGAAAATGCATTCAAAGCCCCTTTCGCCCATTTAAAAATGCCCCAAAGGAAGGCTCTGGGGGCAACTGAACTCCCAGGGGAGCATTCCCACAGCCCCACATGTAACTGGACCCTCTGTCTTCGCTCTTTCTGAGAAACCCCAAAAATATCCTTCCCCAGATTCAGAGAGGAATTCAAAATAGGGCACCAGAAAACGTGTACAAAGCCCATTTCGCCTATCAAAAACTGCCCCCTTAGAAATGCTTTGGGTGCAAATAAACTTCTCAGGGGAGCATTCACACAGCCCTACATGCAACTGGACCCTCTGTCTTCGCTCTTTCTGAGCAACCAGAAATATACCCCTACCCAGCATGGGAGAGGAATTCAAAATATGGCCTGAGAAAAGGCGTTCAAAGCCCCTTTCGCCCATCCAAATGTGTCCCCAAAGTTAGGCTTTGGGTACAACTAAACTCCCCAGGGGAGCATTCACAAAGCCCCATATGCAACTGGACCCTCTGTGTTCGCTCTTTCTGAGCAAACAGAAACACAGCCTTACAAAGCATGGTAGAGGAATTCAAAATATGGCCCGGGAAATGGCGTTCAAAGCCCCTTTCGCCCAACAAAATGTGCCCCCTTAGAAAGGCTTTGGGTACAACTGAACTCCCCAGGGGAGCCTTCACGCAGCCCCACATGCCACTGGACCATTTGTCTTCGCTCTTTCTGAGAAACCCCAAAAATATCCTTCCATGGATTCGGAGAGGAATTCAAAAGAGGGCCCCAGAAAAAGCGTACAAAGCCCCTTTCACCCATCTAAAAGTGCCCCCATAGGAAGGCTTTGGGTACAAATAAACTCCACAGGGGAGCCTTCACGCAGCCCCACATGCAACTGGACCCTCCGGGTTCGTTCTTTCTGAGCAACCCGAAACGTAGCCCTACCAGGCATGGTAGCGGAATTCAAAATATGGCCCGAGAAAATGCGTTCAAAGCCCCTTTCGCCCATCAAAAAGTGCCCCCAAAGTTAGGCTTTGGGTAAAACTAAACTCCCCAGGGGAGCATTTAAGCAGCCTCACATGCAACTGGACCCTCTATCTTTGCTCTTTCTGAGCAACCCCAAAAATTTCCTTCCCCGGATTCAGAGAGGCATTCAAAATAGAGCCCCAGAAAATGCGTTCAAATCCCCATTTCACCCATCCAAAAGTGCCCTCAAAGGAATCACAGAATCACAGAATTTCTAGGTTGGAAGAGACCTCAAGATCATCGAGTCCAACCTCTGACCTAACGCTAACAGTCCCCACTAAACCATATCCCTAAGCTCTACATCTAAACGGCTTTTGAAGACTTCCAGGGATGGTGACTCCACCACCTCCCTGGGCAGCCTATTCCAATGCCTCACAACCCTTTCAGTAAAGAAGCTCTTCCTAACATCTAACTTAAAACTTCCCTGTTGCAACTTTAGCCCGTTCCCCCTCGTCCTGTCACCAGGCACGTGGGAGAACAGGCCAACCCCCACCTCACTACAGCCTCCTTTAAGGTATCTGTAGAGAGCAATAAGGTCGCCCCTGAGCCTCCTCTTCTCCAGGCTGAACAAGCCCAGCTCCTTCAGCCGCTCCTTGTAGGACTTGTTCTCCAGGCCCCTCACCAGCTTCGTCGCCCTTCTTTGGACTCGCTCAAGCACCTCGATGTCCTTGTAGCGAGGGGCCCAAAACTGAACACAGTACTCGAGGTACGGCCTCACCAGAGCCGAGTACAGGGGGACGATCACCTCCCTAGCCCTGCTGGTCACGCTGTTTCTGATACAAGCCAGGATGCCGTTGGCCTTCTTGGCCACCTGAGCACACTGCTGGCTCATATTCAGCCGACTGTCCACCATCCCTCCCAGGTCCTTCTCTGCCTGGCAGCTCTCCAACCACTCATCTCCCAGCCTGTAGCTCTGCTTGGGGTTATTGCGCCCCAGGTGCAGGACACGGCACTTGGCCTTGTTAAACTTCATGCAGTTGACCTCAGCCCATCGGTGCAGCCTATCCAGATCCTCCTGCAGAGCCTTCCTACCCTCGAGCAGATCGACACACGCACCTAACTTGGTGTCATCTGCAAACTTACTGAGGGTGCACTCAATGCCCTCGTCCAGATCATTGATGAAGATGTTGAAGAGGGCCGGCCCCAGCACCGAGCCCTGGGGGACGCCACTAGTGACTGGCCTCCAACTGGGCTTGACTCCATTTACCACAACTCTTTGGGCCCGGCTATCCAGCCAGTTTCTAACCCAACGAAGCGTGCGCCAGTCCAAGCCAAGAGCAGCCAGTTTCTTGAGGAGAACGCTGTGGGAGACGGTATCAAAAGCCTTGCTGAAGTCAAGGTAGACCACATCCACAGCCTTTCCCTCGTCCACCCAGCGCGTCACTTTGTCATAGAAGGAGATCAGGTTCGTCAAGCAGGACCTGCCTTCCATAAACCCATGCTGACTGGGCCTGATCGCCTGCTTGCCCTTCAAGTGCTGCATGATGACTCCCAAGAGGATCTGCTCCATGAGCTTCCCTGGCACTGAGGTCAAACTGACAGGCCTGTAGTTCCCCGGGTCAGCCCTCCGGCCCTTCTTGTAGATGGGCGTCACATTCGCTAGCCGCCAGTCAACTGGGACCTCACCCGATAGCCAGGACTGCTGATAAATGATGGATAGTGGCTTGGCCAGCACCTCTGCCAGTTCTCTCAGTACCCTTGGGTGGATCCCATCCGGCCCCATCGACTTGTGCACATCCAAGTGCCGTAGCAGGTCACCAACCAGTTCTTCGTGGATGGTGAGGGCCACATCCTGCTCGCCATCCCCTTCCACCAGCTCAGGGTACTGGGTATCCAGAGAACAACCGGTATTGCTGCTAAAGACTGAGGCAAAGAAGGCATTGAGCACCTCCGCCTTTTCCTCATCTCTTGTAACTAAGTTTCCCCCCGCATCCAGTAAAGGATGGAGATTCTCCTTAGTCCTCCTTTTTGTGTTGATGTATTTATAAAAGCGTTTTTTGTTATCTTTAACGGCAGTAGCCAGATTGAGCTCCAGGTGAGCTTTGGCCTTCCTAATTTTGTCCCTGCACAGCCTCGCTACATCCTTATAGTCCTCCCTAGTGGCCTGCCCACTTTTCCAAAGATTATAAACCCTCTTTCTCCTAAGTTCAAGCCACAGTTCTCTGTTCAGCCAGGCTGGTCTTCTTCCCCGCTGGCTCATCTTTGGGCACATGGGAACAGACCGCTCCTGCGCCATTAGGATTTCCCTCTTGAAGAGCGCCCAGCCTTCCTGGACCCCTCTGCCCTTCAGAACCGCCTCCCAAGGGATTCCACCAACTAGTGTCCTGAGCAGCCCAAAGTCAGCTCTCTGAAAGTCCAATACAGTGGTTTTACTGGTTCCCTTCCTGGCCTCGCCAAGAATAGTGAACTCCACCATTTCGTGGTCACTCTGCCCAAGACAGCTCCCGACAATCACATCCTCCACCAGTCCTTCTCTGTTTGTGAAGAGAAGTTCTAGCGGGGCACCACCCCTGGTAGGTTCACTAATCAGCTGCGTCAGGAAGCTGTCTTCCACTTTCTCCAGAAACCTCCTAGACTGCTTTCTCTGGGCTGTATTGTGCTTCCAGGATATGTCAGGGAAGTTGAAGTCCCCCACGAGTATAAGCGCTGAAGATTTCGCAACTTCTGTCAGCTGCCTGTAGAACTCCTCATCCGTCTCCTCATCCTGGTTCGGCGGTCTATAGCAGACCCCGACCAGGACACTAGCCTTGTTGTCCCTGCCGATCCTAACCCAAAGGGACTCGATCTTGTCATTCCTAGCCTCGAGTTCTACAACATCGAAAGACTCTCTAATATAGAAAGCCACACCGCCACCCCTTCTGTGCTGCCTGTCCCTTCTGAAGAGCTTATAGCCAGGCATAGCAGCACTCTAGTCATGAGACTGGTCCCACCATGTTTCCGTGATGGCAACCAAGTCGTAGCCTGCCCGCTGCACGATGGCTTCCAGCTCCTCCTGTTTGTTACCCATGCTGCGTGCATTGGTGTAGATGCACTTCAGCTGGGCCATTACCTTATTCCCCGGCCTTGCCATTGTTCCCCCTGGCATAGCTCCAACAATCCTTGCTTCAGCCCCATCCCCCTTCTTACCTAGTTTAAAACCCTATCAATGAGCCCCGCCAGCTCGTGGCCAAGGATCCTTTTTCCCCTAAAGGATAGGGACCCGTCTACGGCCATCAGACCAGGTGCTGAATAAACTGCCCCATGGTCGAAAAACCCAAGATCTCTGCATTGGCACCAGCCCCGGAGCCACGTGTTTAACAGGTGGGCTTTCCTGGTCCTCTCCGTACCCCTCCCTGTCACCGTAGGGATGGACGAAAACACTACCTGCACTCCCGCTCCGTCCACTAACCGTCCCAGCCCCCTAAAGTCTCTTTTGATTGCCTTCAGGCTTCTGTCTTCAATGTCATCACTGCCCACCTGGACTATCTAAAGAGGATAATAATCAGAGGGGCGTACCAGGTTGGGAAGCTTCCTGGCAACGTCCCTGACCCTGGCCCCAGGGAGGCAGCAGACTTCCCTACGGGTAGGGTCAGGCCGACAAATAGGGCCCTCTGTTCCCCTAAGGATAGAGTCTCCCACAACAATCACCCTTCTTTCTTTCTTGATGGAGGCAGTCCTGAGGCGTGGAGTCGACCTCCTCGCCCTAGGCATCCTCCTGGGAACACTTGCTACCTCTTGCTCAGCTACCGGTCTGTCGAGCTCCAGGGCCTCAAACCTGTTGCGTAAGGGCACCTGGGAAGGTGGGGCCGGAAGGGGAGGGCATCGCCTGCCGTGTCGAGCAGGGACCTGTTTCCATTCCTCCTCAACTCCCAGATCCCCTCCCTCTGCCCGATGGCGACAGGGCAGGGGGTCCACCCTCATTTGGGGTGTCTCACCCTCGTACCTCTCCTTGAGGCCCTGCAGGGAGGTGCTCCACATGTCTATCTCCCGCTCACAATCCCTGATGGTCCTCAACCTCTCGACTTCCTCCTTGAGCTCCGCCACCATGCAGATCAGGTCATCCAGCTGCTCGCACCTCGCACGCAGCGTCTCTGCCTCCCGCTGACGGCAGCAGCAGGCTCTGACACTCCCTGCATCCGGTGACATGAACCACTGCATTCTTTAACGGGCAGTCGGTCTGGGTGTGTACCGACCTCCTGGACAGCGCACTGTGCCTGGTGGAGACCATTATCACCTAGCTAATGACTGTCGTTTACAGGTGTTCATGTGGGCAGGGGGTTGATCTCCGCCCTTCCTGCTCGCCCTGCCTGGGCGAACTGCTGTGCTAACTGCCGCGCCTCTCCCTTCTGATGCGCCACGCCCTGTTTGCCTGCCCTGTTCGCCACGCTCCTGGTCGCTCGCGCTCCCTAGGGGCTGCTTTTGAAAGGCCGGGGAGGGGGTGTTGCTGGCTTTGCCTTCGCCTCGTCAGCCTCCCACACGAGGGCTGCCGGGTCCTGGCGGCTCCCTGAAGTCGGCTCGATGCCGGAAAGTTAGCCCTGCCTGGCCCGATCCCCCCGCACCGCTGCAGAACGCGTTTGCCCCGGAGCCGATCGCCTCGGCAAATGGCAGTGAAATGGCGGTGGCGCCCGGTTTAAATAGCCCGCCGCTGACGCTGCTGGCTCCGCCTTCGCCTCGTCAGCCTCCCTCACAAGGGCTGCCGGGTCCTGGTGGACCCCTGAAGTCGGCTCGATGCCGGAAAGTTAGCCCTGCCTGGCCAGATCCCCCCGCTCCACTGCAGAACGCGTCTGCCCCGGAGCCGATCGCCTCGGCAAATGGCAAGGAAGGCTTTGGGTACAACTGAACTCCCCAGGGGAGGCTTCACACAGACCCACATGCCACTGGACCCTCTGTCTTCGCTCTTTCTGAGCAAACAGAAACATAGCCATACCCAGCATGCGAAATGAATTCAAAATAGGGCCCGAGAAAATGCGTTCAAAGCCCCTTTCACCCATCCAAATGTGCCCCCAAAGATAGGCTTTGGGTAAAACTAAATTCCCCAGGGGAGCCTTCACACAGCCCCACACGCAACTGGACCCTCTGTCTTCGCTCTTTCTGAGAAACCCCAAAAATGTCCTTCCATGGATTCGGAGAGGAATTCAAAAGAGGGCCCCAGAAAAAGCGTACAAAGCCACTTTCGCCCATCTAAAAGTGCCCCCATAGGAAGGCTTTGGGTAAAATAAACTCCACAAGGGAGCCTTCACGCAGCCCCACATGCAACTGGACCCTCTGTCTTCGCTCTTTCTGAGCAACCCGAAACATAGCCCTACCAGGCATGGTAGCGGAATTCAAAATATGGCCCGAGAAAATGCGTTCAAAGCCCCTTTCGCCCATCAAAAAGTGCCCCCAAAGGAAGGCTTTGGGTACAAATAAACTCCACAGGGGAGACTTCACGCAGCCCCACATGCAACTGGACCCTCTGTCTTCGCTCTTTCTGAGCAACCCGAAACATAGCCATACCCAGCATGGGAGAGGAATTCAAAATACAGCCCGAGAAAATGCGTTCAAAGACCCTTTCGCTCATACAAATGTACCCCCTTAGAAAGGCTTTGGGTACAACTGAACTCCCCAGGGGAGCCTTCAAAAAGCCCCAGGGGAGCCTTCACGCAGTCCCACATGTAACTGGACCCTCTGTGTTCGCTCTTTCTGAGCAACCCGTAACATAGCACTACCCGGAATCTGAGACGAATGAAAAATAGGGCCCCAGAAAAAGCGTACAAAGCCCCTCTTGCAAATCCAAAAGTGCCCCAAAAGAAGGCTTTGGGTACAACTGAACTCCCCAGGGGAGCCTTCACGCAGCCCCACATGCCACTGGACCCTCTATCTTCGCTCTTTCTGAGCAAACAGAAATATAAACCTACCCAGCATGGGAGAGGAATTCAAAATAGGGCCCCAGAAAATGCATTGAAAGCCCCTTTCGCCCATTTAAAAATGCCCCCAAAGGAAGGCTTTGGGGGCAACTGAATTCCCAGGGGAGCATTCACACAGCCCTACATGCAACTGGACCCTCTGTCTTCGCTCTTTCTGAGCAAACAGAAACATAGTCCTACAAAGCATGGTAGAGGAATTCAAAATATGGCCCGTGAAATGGCGTTCAAAGCCCCTTTCGCCCAACAAAATGTGCCCCCTTAGAAAGGCTTTGGGTACAACTGAACTCCCCAGGGGAGCCATTACCCAGCCCCACATGCAACTGGACCCTCTGTGTTCGCTGTTTCCGAGCAACCCTAAATATAGCCCTAGCCGGCATCGGAGACACTGAAAACTCGGGACCCAGAAAACATGTTCCGAGCCCCTTTCGCCCATCCCAAAGTGCCCCCAGAGGAAGGCTTTGGGTACAACTGAACTCCCCAGGGGAGCATTTAAGCAGCCTCACATGCAACTGGACCCTCCGTATTTGCTCTTTCTCAGCAACCCTAAATAAATCCCTAGCCGGCATGGGAGACTACTGAAAAATCGGGCCTCAGAAAACGCGTTACATGACCCTTTCGCCCATCCAAAAGTGACCCCAAAGGAAGGCTTTGGGTACAACTGAACTCCCAGGGGAGCCTTTACGAGGCCCCACAAGCAACTGGACCCTCCGTGTTCGCTGTTTCCGAGTAACCCTAAATATAGCCCTAGCCGGCGCCAGAGACGACTGAAAACTCAGGTCTCAGAAAACATGTTTCAAGACCCTTTTGCTCATCCAAAAGAACCCCCAAAGGAAGGCTTTGGGTACAAGTGAACTCCGCAGGGGAGCGTTATGTAGCCCCACATGCAACTGGACCCTCTGTGTTCTCTGTTACCGAGCAACCCGAAATATAGCCCTAGCCGACATCGGAGACGACTGAAAACTCAGGCCCCAGAAAACACGATCCGAGCCCCAATCGCCCATGCTAAAGTACCCCCAGAAGAAGGCTTTGGGTACAAGTGAACTCCCCAGGGGAGCCTTTATGCTGTCCCACATTCAAGTGGTCCCTCCGTATTCGCTCTTTCAGAGCAAGCCTAAATATATCCCTAGCCAGCATGGGAGACGACTGAAAAATTGGGCCCCAGAAATCGCGTTACAAGCCCCTTTCTCCCATCCAAAAGTGCCCGCAAAGGAAGGCTTTGGGTACAAGTGAACTCCCCAGGGGAGCCTTTACGCAGCCCCACATGCAACTGGACCCTCCATATTCTCTGTTTACGAGCAACCCTAAATATAGCCCTAGCAGGCATCGGAGAGTACTGAAAACTCGGGACCCAGAAAACGCGTTTCGAGCCCCTTTAACCCATCCAAAAGTGCCCCCAAAGGAAGGCTTTGGGTACAACTGAACTACCCAGGGGATCCTTTACGCAGCCCCACATGCAACTGGACCCTCCGTATTCGCTCTTTCACAGCAACCCTAAATATAACCCTGGCCCGCATTGCAGACAACTGAAAAAACGGGCCCGAGAAATAGTGTTACAAGCCCCTTTCGCCCATCCAAAGTGCCCCCAAAGGAAGGCTTTGGGTACAAGTGAACTCCCCAGGGGAGCCTTTATGCAGACCCACATGCAACTGGACCCTTCGGGTTCGCTCTTTCCGAGCAACCATAAACATATCCCTAACCGGAATGGGAGACGACTGAAAAATCGGGCCCCAGAAAACGTGTTACAAGCCCTTTTCGCCCATCCAAAATAGCCCCCAAAGGAAGGCTTTGGGTACAAGTGAATTCCCCACGGGAGCCTTTACGCAGCCCCACATGCAACTGCACCCTCCGTGTTCACTCTTTCACAGCAAGCCTAAATATAGCCCTAGCCGCAAAGGGAGAAGACTGAAAAAGAGGGCCTCAGAAAACGCATTGCGAGTCCCTTTGGACCATGCAAATGTGACCCCTAAAGAAGGCTTTGGGTACATCTGAACTCCCCAGGAGAGCCTTTATGCAGCCCCACATGCAACTGGACCCTCCGTATTCGCTCTTTCACAGCAACCCTTAGTATAGCCTGGCCCGCATTGCAGACGACTGAAAAATCGGGCCTGAGAAATAGCGTTACAAGCCCCTTTCGCCCATCCAAAGTGCCCCCAAAGGAAGGCTTTGGGTACAACTGAACTCCCCAGGGGAGCCTTTATGCAGCCCCACATGCAACTGGACCCTCCGGGTTCACTCTTTCACAGAAACCCTAAATGTATCCCTAGCCGGCATCGGAGACGACTGAAAAAGCGGGCCCCTAGAAAACGCAAGGTGAGTCCCTTTGGACCATCCAAAAGTGCCCCCAAAGGAAGGCTTTGGGTACAAGTGAACTACCCAGGGTAGCCTTTGCGCAGCCCCACATGCAACTGGACACTCCGTGTTCACTCTTTCCCAACAAACCTAAATACAGCACTTACCGGCATCAGAGACAACTTAAAACTAGGGCCCCAGAAAATGCGTTACAAGTCCCTTTCGCCCATCCAAAAGTGCCCCCAGAGGAAGGATTTGAGTACAAGTGAACTCCCCAAGGGAGCCTTTTTGCAGCCCCACATGCAACTGGACCCTCTGGGTTCGCACTTTCCCAACAACCCTAAATAGAATCCTGGCAGGCATCAAAGATGACTGAATACTCGGTCCTCAAAAAACGGGTATAAAGCCCCTTTCGCCCATCCAAAAGTGCTCCCAAAGGAAGGCTTTGGGTACAGGTGAACTCCGCAGGGGAGCCTATTTCTGAAGCCCCACATGCTACTGGATTCTCCTGGTTCGCTCTTTCACAGCAAGCCTAAATATATCACTAGCCAGCATCGGAGACGGTTGAAAATTCCCGTCAAAGAAAACGCGTTACAAGCCCCTTTTGCCCATCCAAAAGTGCCCCCAAAGGAAGGCTTTGGGTACAAGTGAACTCCCCAGGGGAGCCTTTACGCAGCCCCACATGCATCCTGACCCTCCTTATTCGCTCTTTCACAGCAAGCCTAAATATTTCCCTAGGCGGCATCGAAGACGACTGAAAAATAAGGCCTCTGAAAACGCATTGCGAGTCCCTTTCGCCCATTCAAAAGACCCACCAGAGGAAGCCATTGAGTACAAGTGAACTCCCCAGGGGAGCTTTTTTGTTGCCCCACATGCAACTGGACTCTCCTTATTCGCTCTTTCACAGCAAAGCTAAATATATATAAATAGCCTGCATCGGAGACGATTGAAAAATCGGGCCAAAGAAAACGTGTTACAAGACCCTTTCGCCCATCCAAAAGTGCCCCCAGAGGAAGGCTTTGGGTACAAGTGAACTCCCCAGGGGAGCCTTTACGCAGCCCCACATGCAACTGGACCCTACGGGTTCACTCTTTCACCGCAAGCCTAAATATATCCCTGGACCACACGGCAGATGAGTAAAAATCCGGGCCCCAGAAAACGCGTTCTCAGCAACTTGCATCCATCCAAAAGTGACAAAAGGAAGGCTTTGGGTAAAACTGAACTCCCCAGGAGAGCCTTTATGCAGCCCCACATGCAACTGGACACTCGGGGTTCACACTTTCACCGCAACACTAAATAGAGCCCTGGCCTGCTTGGCAGACGACTGAAAACTCGAGCACCAGAAAACGAGTTGTGAGCCCTTGAGACCATCCAAATGTGCCCCCAAAGGAAGGCTTTGGGTAGAACTGAACTTCCCAGGAGAGCTTTTTTGCAGCCCTACATGCAACTGGACCCTCCTTATTCGCTCTTTCACAGCAAGACTAAATATATCCCTAGCCAGCATCGGAGACGTCTGAAAACTCGGGCCCCAGAAAACGCTTTATTAGACCCTTTCGCTCATCCAAATGTGCCCCCATAGGAAGGCTTTGGGTACAACCGAACTCCCCAGTGGAAACTTTACGAAGCCCCACATGCATCTGCACCCTCCTTATTCGCTTTTTCCGTGCAACCCTAAATATTGCCCTAGCCGGCATCGGACACTACTGAAAAATCAGGCCAAAGAAAACGCGTTACAAGCCACTTTTGCCCATCCAAAAGTTCCTCAGGTTCCTCACTCAAAAGTGACCCTCCAGGTTCACTCTTTAAGCGCAAGCCTAAATACAGCACTAGCTGCAATGGGGGAAGATTGAAAAAGCTCGCCCTAGAAAACGCATTGCGAGTCCCTTTTGACTATCCAAAAGTGCCCCCAGAAGAAGGCTTTGGGTACAAGTGAACTCCCCAGGGGAGCCTTTATGCAGCCCCACATGCAATTGGACCGTCCGTGTTTTCCCTTTCACAGCAACCCTAAATATATCCCTAGCCGGCATCGGACACTACTGAAAAATCAGGCCAAAGAAAACGCGTTACAAGCCACTTTTGCCCATCCAAAAGTGCCCCCAAAGGAAGGCTTTGGGTACAACTGAACTACCCAGGGGATCCTTTACACATCCCCACATGCAACTGGACCCTCCGTATTCGCTCTTTCACAGCAACCCTAAATATAACCTGGCCCGCATTGCAGACGACTGAAAAATCGGGCCCGAGAAATAGTTTTACAAGCCCATTGCGCCCATCCAAAGTGCCCCCAAAGGAAGGCTTTGGGTACAAGTGAACTCCCCAGGGGAGCCTTTATGCAGACCCACATGCAACTTGACCCTCCGGGTTCACTCTTTCTGAGCAACCCTAAATATTGCCCTAGCCGCAAAGGGAGAAGACTGAAAAAGAGGGCCTCAGAAAACGCATTGCGAGTCCCTTTGGACCATGCAAATGTGCCCCCAAAAGAAGGCTTTGGGTACATCTGAACTCCCCAGGAGAGCCTTTATGCAGCCCCACATGCAACTGGGCCGTCCGGGTTCGCTCTTTCCGAGCAACCCTAAACATATCCCTAACTGGAATGGGAGACGACTGAAAAATCGGGCCCCAGAAAGCGTGTTACAAGCCCCTTTTGCCCATCCAAAATAGCCCCCAAAAGAAGGCTTTGGGTACAATTGAACTCCCCACGGGAGCCTTTACGCAGCCCCACATGCAACTGCACCCTCCGTGTTCACTGTTTCCGAGCAACCCTAAATATAACCCTAGAGGGAATCGGAGATGACTGAAAACTCGGGCCCCATAAAACACGTTATTAGACACTTTCGCCCATCCAAAAGTGCCCCCAGAGGAAGGCTTTGGGTACAAGTGAACTCCCCAGGGGAGCCTTTACCCAGCCCCACATGTAACTGGACCCTACGGGTTCACTCTTTCACCGCAAGCCTAAATATAGCCCTAGCCACAATGGGAGAAGACTGAAAAAGCGGGCCTCAGAAAACGCATTGCGAGTCCCTTTGGACCATCCAAAAGTGCACCAAAAGGAAGGCTTTGGGTACATCTGAACTCCCCAGGGGAGCCTTTATGCAGCCCCACATGCAACTGGACCGTCCGTGTTTTCTCTTTCACAGCAACCCTAAATATATCCCTAGCCGGCATCGTACATGACTGAAAAATCAGGCCAAAGAAAACGCGTTACAAGCCACTTTTGCCCATCCAAAAGTGCCCCCAAAGGAAGGCTTTGGGTACATCTGAACTCCCCAGGGGAGCCTTTACGCAGACCCATGTTATAAATGGCTCAGGATTCAAATTAGGATTAAATAAAAAAATAGGATTTATTAGAAGAATATAAAGGAATAGAGGTAAGCAAACAGTGCCGGGTGCACCGGGAGTCTCCGCTCCACCAGGACGCACACCAGTTACATCAAGCAGCTGATTTTTATGCTCCTAGACTAATACATATTCATTACTACTTCTAAAAAAGTAGATTATTATAATTAGCTTCCGGGGTCCAGTTCCTCCTACTAGAGCATGCGCATCAGTCTCCTCTGGGGGTCTCTAGGGGTCTTTCATGCTGAAGGCTCGTAGTCTTCCTCTCACCCTTTGTACTTACTCGGCACTGTTCCAAGTTTATGGAACACTCTCTGTACACTCTCCGCATGTCTTGTCTCCCTACCGTCCTTCAGCTTCTATTTCCTTCCTCTTAATCTCTTGGCCCACCCTGGCCAGATACCAAGGATCCACATAGTCTCTCATAACAGTCACCAGCAGTCACCAGTTATTATCAGTGGTTCTGAAACTCCCAAACAGCTTGACGACTCACGAGCAATTAAAACATTCTTTCCCAGCTATTCACAGTCATCTATATAACATCTATAGCAGTGTTAAATCAATCTCGAAGAAGACAGAAAAAAACTGTAACTGTTAGAAATAGAAGTCCGGAATAACAAAAGCAAACAGGTTCATAAATTTAAGGAGTGTTTTCTGAAGACTTGATAAATTGACTGGAATGAGGGGGAGACTGGGACGCACTGCATCTGTGGTTCAAGAATTAAATTGCCAGTGCAGGGCCCAGAGGCAGACAGGATTCAAACAGAATTATTCTTTATGGACACAAATTTATGGACACGAATTGGAATTGTTAAAACATTCCTCACACCCACATGCAGCTGGATCCTCCGTGTTCGCTCTTTCACAGCAACCCTAAACATAGCCCTAGCCGGCATGGGAGACAACTGAAAAATTGGGACCCAGAAAACGCATTACAAGCCCCTTTCGCCCATCTAAAAGTGCCCCCAAAGGAAGGCTTTGGGTACATCTGAACTCCCCAGGTGTTCGTGTGGGCAGGGGGTTGCTCTCCGCCCTTCCTGCTCGCCCTGCCTGGGCGAACTGCTGCGCTAACTGCCGCGCCTCTCCCTTCTGACGCGCCACGCCCTGTTTGCCCGCCCTGTTCGCCACGCTCCTGGTCGCTCGCGCTCCCTAGGGGCTGCTTTTGAAAGGCCGGGGAGGGGGTGTTGCTGGCTCCGCCTTCGCCTCGTCAGCATCCCACACGAGGGCTGCCGGGTCCTGGCGGCTCCCTGAAGTCGGCTCGATGCCGGAAAGTTAGGCCTGCCTGGCCCGATCCCCCCGCTCCACTGCAGAACGCGTCTGCCCCGGAGCCGATTGCCTCGGCAAATGGCAAGGAAGGCTTTGGGTACAACTGAACTCCCCAGGGGAGGCTTCACACAGCCCCACATGCCACTGGACCCTCTGTCTTCGCTCTTTCTGAGCAAACAGAAACATAGCCATACCCAGCATGCGAGATGAATTCAAAATAGGGCCCCAGAAAATGTGTTCAAAGCCCCTTTCACCCATCTAAATGTGCCCCCAAAGTTAGGCTTTGGGTAAAACTAAATTCCCCAGGGGAGCCTTCACGCAGCCCCACATGCAACTGGACCCTCTGTCTTCGCTCTTTCTGAGAAACCCCAAAAATATCCTTCCCCAGATTCAGAGAGGAATTCAAAAGAGGGCCCCAGAAAAAGCGTACAAAGCCCCTTTCGCCCAACAAAATGTGCCCCCTTAGAAAGGCTTTGGGTACAAATAAACTCCACAGGGGAGCCTTCACGCAGCCCCACATGCAACTGGACCCTCCGGGTTCGCTCTTTCTGAGCAACCCGAAACATAGCCCTACCAGGCATGGTAGCGGAATACAAAATATGGCCCGAGAAAATGCGTTCAAAGCCCCTTTCACCCATCCAAATGTGCCCCCAAAGTTAGGCTTTGGGTAAAACTAAATTCCCCAGGGGAGCCTTCACACAGCCCCACATGCAACTGGACCCTCTGTCTTCGCTCTTTCTGAGCAACCCGAAACATACCCCTACCAGGCATGGTAGAGGAATTCAAAATATGGCCCGAGAAAATGCATTTAAAGCCCCTTTCGGCCATCAAAAAATGCGCACTTAAAAAGGATTTGGGTAAAACTAAATTCACCAGGGGAGCCTTCACGCAGCCCCACATGCAACTGGACCCTCTCTCTTTCCTCTTTCTGGACCAACCCGAAACATAGCCATACCCAGCATGGGAGCGGAATTCAAAATACAGCCTGAGAAAATGCGTTCAAAGACCCTTTCGCTCATACAAATGTACCCCCTTAGAAAGGCTTTGGGTACAACTGAACTCCCCAGGGGAGCCTTCAAAAAGCCCCACATGCCACTGGACCCTCTGTGTTTGCTCTTTCTGAGCAACCCAAAACAAAGCCCTACTCGGCAGGGGTGAGGAATTCAAAATATTGCCCGAGAAAACTTGTTCAAAGCCCATTTTGCCCATTTAAAAGTGCCCCCAAAGGAAGGATTTGGGGGCAACTGAAATCCCAGGGGAGCATTCCCACAGCCCCACATGTAACTGGACCCTCCGTGTTCGCTCTTTCACAGCAACCCAAATATAGCCTGGCCCGCATTGCATACGACTGAAAAATCGGGCCGGAGAAATAGCGTTACAAGCCACTTTCGCTCAAACAAAGTGCCCCCAAAGGAAGGCTTTGGGTACAAGTGAACTCCCCAGGGGAGCCTTTATGCAGCCCCACATGCAACTGGACCCTCCTTATTCGCTTGTTCCGTGCAACCCTAAACACAGCCCTAGTTGTCATCGGAGACGACTGAAAAATCAGGCCAAAGAAAAAGAGTTACAAGCCCCTTAAGCCCATCCTAAAGTGCTCCCAAAGGAAGGCTTTGGGTACAACTGAACTCCTCAGGGGAGCCTTTACGCAGACCCACATGCAACTGGACCCTCTGGGTTCACTCTTTCACAGAAACCCTAAATATATCCCTAGCCGGCGTCGGAGACGACTGAAAAAGCGGGCCCCAGAAAATGCATTACGAGTCCCTTTGGACCATCCAAAAGTGCACCAAAAGGAAGGCTTTGGGTACAAGTGAACTCCACAGGGGAGCCTTTATGCAGCCCCACATGCAACTGGAACTTCCAGGTTCGCTGTTTCCGAGCAACCCTAAATATAGACCTAGTTGGCATCGGAGACGACTGAAAATTCGGAACCCAGAAAACGCGTTCCTAGACAATTTCGCCTATCCAAAAGTGCCCACAGAGGAAGGCTTTGGGTACAACTGAACTCCCAGGAGAGCCTTTATGCAGCCCCACATGCAACTGGACCCAACGTATTCGCTCTTTCACAGCAATACTAAATATAGCCCTGTCCAGCTTCGGAGACGACTGAAAAATCGGGCCAAAGTAAACCAAGTAAATGTAAAAAGTAAACCAAGTAAAAACTAAAATAAGACCCTTTCGCCAGTCCAAAAGTGCCCCCAAAGGAAGGCTTACGGTACATCTGAACTCTGCAGGGGAGCCTTTACGCAGCCCCACATGCAACTGGACCCTCCCTATTCGCTCTTTCACAGGAAGCCTATATATAACTCTAGCCAGAATCGGAGACGAATGAAAACTCGGGACCCAGAAAACACGTTCCGAGCCCCTTTCGCCCATCTTAAAGTGCCCCCAGAGGAAGGCTTTGAGTACAAGTGAACTCCCCAGGGGAGCCTTTATGCAGCCCCACATGCAACTGGACCCTCCGGGTTCGCTCTTTCCCAACAAACCTAAATACAGCACTTACCGGCATCAGAGACAACTTAAAACTAGGGCCCCAGAAAATGCATTACAAGTCCCTTTCGCCCATCCAAAAGTGCCCCCAGAGGAAGGCTTTGAGTACAAGTGAACTCCCCAAGGGAGCCTTTTTGCAGCCCCACATGCAACTGGACCCTCTGGGTTCGCACTTTCCCAACAACCCTAAATAGAATCATGGCAGGCATCAAAGACGACTGAATACTCGGACCCCAAAAAACGGGTATAAAGCCCCTTTCGCCCATCCAAAAGTGCTCCCAAAGGAAGGCTTTGGGTACAGGTGAACTCCGCAGGGGAGCCTATTTCTGAAGCCCCACATGCAACTTGACCCTCTGGGTTCGCTGTTTCCCAACAACCCTAAATATAGCCATAGGCGGCATCGCAGGTGACTGAAAAATCAGGCCAAAGAAAACGCGTTACAAGACACATTCACTCATCCTAAACTGCCCCCAGAAGAAGACTTTGGGTACAAGTGAACTCCCCAGAGGAGCGTTTACGCAGACCCACGTGCAACTGGACCCTCCGGGTTCGCTCTTTCCCAACAACCCTAAATATAGCCATAGGCAACATCGGAGGTGACTGAAAAATCGGGCCAAAGAAAATGCGTTACAAGACCCTTTTGCCCATCCAAAAGTGCCCCCAAAGAAAGGCTTTGGCTACATCTGAACTCCCCAGGGGAGTCTTTTTGCAGCCCCACATGCAACTGGACCCTCCGGGTTCACTCTTTCACCGCAAGCCTAAATATAGCACTTGCCACAATGTGAGAAGACTGTAAAAGCGGGCCTCAGAAAACGCATTGCGAGTCCCTTTGGACCATCCAAAAGTGACCCCAAAGGAAGGCTTTGGGCACAACTGAAATCCCCAGGGGAGCCTTTACGCAGCCCCACATGCAACTGGACCCTCTGTATTTGCTCTTTCACAGCAACCCTAAATATAACCCTAGCCGGCATTGGAGACGACTGAAAACTCGGCCCCCACAAAATGCATTATTAGACCCATTTGCCCATCCAAAAGTGCCCCCAGAGGAAGGCTTTGGGTACAACTGAACTCCCCAGGGGTTGTCTTTATGCAGCCCCACATGCAACTGGACCCTCCGGGTTCGCTCTTTCCGAGCAACCCTAAATATAGCCCTAGCCGGCATCGGAGACGACTGAAAACTCGGGAACCAGAAAACGTATTGCGAGCCCCTTTCTCCCATCCAAAAGTGCCCCCAGAGGAAGGCTTTGGGTACAACTGAACTCCCCAGGGGAGCCTTTTTGCAGTCCCACATGCAACTGGACCCTCTGGGTTCGCTCTTTCCCAACAACCCTAAATAGAGCCCTAGCCGGCATTGGAGACGACTGAAAATTCGGGCCCCACAAAATGCGTTATTAGACCATTTCGCCCATTCAAAAGTGCCCCCAGAGGAAGGCTTTGGGTACAAGTGAACTCACCAGGAAAGCCTTTATGCAGCCCCACATGCAGCTGGACCCTCCCGGTTCGCTGTTTCTGAGCAACCCAAAATATATCCCTGGCCCGCATGGGAGACGACTGAAAACTCGGGCCCCAGAAAACATTTTCTGAGTCCCTTTCGCCCATCCAAATGTGCCCCCAAAGGAAGGCTTTGGGTACAAGTGAACTTCCCAGGGGAGCATTTATACAGCCCCACATGCAACTGGACCCTCTGTGTTCGCTCTTTCCGAGCATCCCTAAACATATCCCTATCCAGCATCGGAGACGACTGAAAAATCGGGCTCCAAAAAACGCTTTCCGAGCCCCCTTCGCCCATCCAAAAGTGCCCCCAGAGGAAGGCTTTGGGTACAAGTGAACTCCGCAGGGGAGCCTTTTTGCAACCCCACCTGCAACTGGACCCTCCTTATTCGCTATTTCACAGCAACCCTAAATATACCCCTAGCCCGCATCGCAGGTGACTGAAAAATCGGGCCAAAGAAAACGCGTTACAAGACCCTTTCACCCATCCAAAACTGCCCCCAGAGGAAGGCTTTGGGTACAAGTGAACTCCCCAGAGGAGCCTTTACGCAGCCCCACATGCAACTGGACCCTCCGGGTTCGCTCTTTCCCAACAACCCTAAATATAGCCATAGGCGGCATCGGAGGTGACTGAAAAATCGGGCCAAAGAAAATGCATTACAAGACCCTTTTGCCCATCCAAAAGTGCCCCCAAAGGAAGGCTTTGGGTACATCTGAACTCCCCAGGGGAGTCTTTTTGCAGCCCCACATGCAACTGGACCCTCCGGGTTCGCTGTTTCCGCTTGTTACCTCACTCTTTCACCGCAAGCCTAAATATAGCCCTTGCCACAATGGGAGAAGACTGAAAAAGCGGGCCTCAGAAAACGCATTGCGAGTCCCTTTGGACCATCCAAAAGTGACCCCAAAGGAAGGCTTTGGGCACAACTGCACTCCCCAGGGGAGCCTTTACGCAGCCCCACATGCAACTGGACCCTCTGTATTTGCTCTTTCACAGCAACCCTATATATATCCCTGGCCCGCATGGCAGACGACAGAATACTCATGCCCCAGAAAACGCGTTATTAGATGATTTCGCCCATCTAAAAGTACCCCCAGAGGAAGGCTTTGGGTACAACTGAACTCCCCAGGGGAGTCTTTTTGCAGCCCCACATGCAACTGGACCCTCCGGGTTCGCTGTTTCCGAGCAACCCTAAATATATCGCTGGCCCGCATGGCAGACGACTGAAAAATCATGCGCCAGAAAACGCGTTACAAGACCATTCCTCCCATCCAAAAGTGCCCCACAGGAAGGCTTTGGATACAACTGAACTCCCCAGGGGAGCCTTTTTGCAGTCCCACATGCAGCTGGACCCTCCGTGTTCGCTCTGTCACAGTAACCCTATATATATCCCTAACCAGCATCGGAGACGACTGAAAAATCGGGTCCCAGAAAACGAAATACAAGCCCCTTTCGCCCATCAAAAAGTGCCCCCAAAGGAAGGCTTTGGGTACATCTGAACTTCCCAGGAGAGCCTTTACGCAGACCCACATGCAACTGGACCCTCCGTGTTTGCTTTTTCCGAACAACCCTAAATATAACCCTAGCCGACTTCGCAGACGACTGATAACTCGTGCCAAAGAAAACGCATTATTAGACCAGTTCGCCCATCCAAAAGTGCCCCCAGAGGAAGGCTTTGGGTACATCTGAACTCCCCAGGGGAGTCTTTTTGCAGCCCCACATGCAACTGGACCCTCCGGGTTCGCTGTTTCCAAGCAACCCATAATATAGCCCTAGCCGGCATCGGAGACGACTAAAAAAACGGGCCCCAGAATACGTGTTGCGAGCCCCTTTCGCCCATCCAAATGTGCCCCCAGAGGAAGGCTTTGGGTACAACTGAACTCCCCAGGGGAGCCTTTTTGCAGTCCCACATGCAACTGGACCCTCTGGGTTCGCTCTTTCCCAACAACCCTAAATAGAGCCCTAGCCGGCATTGGAGACGACTGAAAATTCGGGCCCCACAAAATGCGTTATTAGACCATTTCGCCCATTCAAAAGTGCCCCCAGAGGAAGGCTTTGGGTACAAGTGAACTCACCAGGAAAGCCTTTATGCAGCCCCACATGCAGCTGGACCCTCCCGGTTCGCTGTTTCTGAGCAACCCAAAATATATCCCTGGCCCGCATGGGAGACGACTGAAAACTCGGGCCCCAGAAAACATTTTCTGAGTCCCTTTCGCCCATCCAAATGTGCCCCCAAAGGAAGGCTTTGGGTACAAGTGAACTTCCCAGGGGAGCATTTATACAGCCCCACATGCAACTGGACCCTCTGTGTTCGCTCTTTCCGAGCATCCCTAAACATATCCCTATCCAGCATCGGAGACGACTGAAAAATCGGGCTCCAAAAAACGCTTTCCGAGCCCCCTTCGCCCATCCAAAAGTGCCCCCAGAGGAAGGCTTTGGGTACAAGTGAACTCCGCAGGGGAGCCTTTTTGCAACCCCACCTGCAACTGGACCCTCCTTATTCGCTATTTCACAGCAACCCTAAATATACCCCTAGCCCGCATCGCAGGTGACTGAAAAATCGGGCCAAAGAAAACGCGTTACAAGACCCTTTCACCCATCCAAAACTGCCCCCAGAGGAAGGCTTTGGGTACAAGTGAACTCCCCAGGGGAGCCTTTACGCAGCCCCACATGCAACTGGACCCTCCGGGTTCGCTCTTTCCCAACAACCCTAAATATAGCCATAGGCGGCATCGGAGGTGACTGAAAAATCGGGCCAAAGAAAATGCATTACAAGACCCTTTTGCCCATCCAAAAGTGCCCCCAAAGGAAGGCTTTGGGTACATCTGAACTCCCCAGGGGAGTCTTTTTGCAGCCCCACATGCAACTGGACCCTCCGGGTTCGCTGTTTCCGCTTGTTACCTCACTCTTTCACCGCAAGCCTAAATATAGCCCTTGCCACAATGGGAGAAGACTGAAAAAGCGGGCCTCAGAAAACGCATTGCGAGTCCCTTTGGACCATCCAAAAGTGACCCCAAAGGAAGGCTTTGGGCACAACTGCACTCCCCAGGGGAGCCTTTACGCAGCCCCACATGCAACTGGACCCTCTGTATTTGCTCTTTCACAGCAACCCTATATATATCCCTGGCCCGCATGGCAGACGACAGAATACTCATGCCCCAGAAAACGCGTTATTAGATGATTTCGCCCATCTAAAAGTACCCCCAGAGGAAGGCTTTGGGTACAACTGAACTCCCCAGGGGAGTCTTTTTGCAGCCCCACATGCAACTGGACCCTCCGGGTTCGCTGTTTCCGAGCAACCCTAAATATATCGCTGGCCCGCATGGCAGACGACTGAAAAATCATGCGCCAGAAAACGCGTTACAAGACCATTCCTCCCATCCAAAAGTGCCCCACAGGAAGGCTTTGGATACAACTGAACTCCCCAGGGGAGCCTTTTTGCAGTCCCACATGCAGCTGGACCCTCCGTGTTCGCTCTGTCACAGTAACCCTATATATATCCCTAACCAGCATCGGAGACGACTGAAAAATCGGGTCCCAGAAAACGAAATACAAGCCCCTTTCGCCCATCAAAAAGTGCCCCCAAAGGAAGGCTTTGGGTACATCTGAACTTCCCAGGAGAGCCTTTACGCAGACCCACATGCAACTGGACCCTCCGTGTTTGCTTTTTCCGAACAACCCTAAATATAACCCTAGCCGACTTCGCAGACGACTGATAACTCGTGCCAAAGAAAACGCATTATTAGACCAGTTCGCCCATCCAAAAGTGCCCCCAGAGGAAGGCTTTGGGTACATCTGAACTCCCCAGGGGAGTCTTTTTGCAGCCCCACATGCAACTGGACCCTCCGGGTTCGCTGTTTCCAAGCAACCCATAATATAGCCCTAGCCGGCATCGGAGACGACTAAAAAAACGGGCCCCAGAATACGTGTTGCGAGCCCCTTTCGCCCATCCAAATGTGCCCCCAGAGGAAGGCTTTGGGTACAACTGAACTCCCCAGGGGAGCCTTTTTACAGCCCCACATACAACTGGACCCTCTGGGTTCGCTCTTTCCCAACAACCCTAAATAGAGCCCTAGCCGGCATTGGAGACAACTGAAAATTCGGGCCCCACAAAACGCGTTATTAGACATTTTCGCCCATCCAAAAGTGCCCCCAGAGGAAGGCTTTGGGTACAAGTGAACTCACCAGGGAACCCCTTATGCAGCCCCACATGCAACTGCACCCTCCGGGTTCACTGTTTCTGAGCATCCCAAAATATATCCCTGGCCCGCATGGGAGACGACTGAAAACTCGGGCCCCAGAAAACATTTTCTGAGTCCCTTTCGCCCATCTAAATGTGCCCCCAAAGGAAGGCTTTGGGTACAAGTGAACTCCCCAGGGGAGCCTTTACGCAGCCCCACATGCAAGTAGAACCTCCGTGTTTGCTCTTTCCGAGGAACACTAAATATAGCCCTGGCCGGCATCGGAGACGACTGAATAATCGGGCCCCAGAAAACGCGTTGCGAGCCCCCTTCGCCCATCCAAAAGTGCCCCCAAAGGAAGGCTTTGGGTACAAGTGAACTCCCCAAGGGACCCTTTACGCAGCCCCACATGCAACAGGACCTTCCGGGTTCTCTGTTTCCGAGCAACCCTAAATATAACCATAACCGGCATCGGAGACGAATGAAACCTCGGGCCGCAGAAAAGCGTTGCGAGCCCCTTTTGCCCATCCAAAGGTGTCCCCAAAGGAAGGCTTAGGGTACACGTGAACTCCCCAGGGGAGCCATTACCCAGTCCCACATGCAACTGGAACCTCCGTGTACCCACTTTGACATTAAGGCTAAATATAGCCCTAGCCGGCTTGAGAGACGACTGAATAATCAGGCCACAGAAAACACGATTCGAACCCTTTTCGCCCATCCAAAAGTGCCCCTAAAGGAAGGCTTTGGGTACTAGTGAACTAAGCAGTGGAGCATTTACGCAGCCCCACATGCAAGTGGAACCTCCGTGTTTGCTCTTTCCGAGGAACACTAAATATAGCCAAGGCTGGCATCGGAGAAGACTAAAAAAACGGGCCACAGAATACGCGTTGCAAGCCCCTTTCGCCCATCCAAAAGTGCCCCCAAAGGAAGGCTTTGGATACATCTGAAGTGCCCAGGGGAGCCTTTATGCAGCCCCACATGCAAGTAGAACCTCCGTGTTTTCTCTTTCCGAGGGACCCTAAATATAGCCCTAGCCGGCTTGGGAGATGACTGAAAAATCAGGCCCCAGAAAACGAATTCCGAGCCCCTTTCGCCCATCCAAAAGTGCCCCCATAGGAAGTCTTTGGGTGCAAGTGAACTCCCCAGGGGAGCCTTTACGCATCCCCACATGCAACTGGACCTTCCGGGTTCGCTCTTTCCGAGCAACCCTAAATATAGCCCTGGCCGGCATCGGAGACGACTGAAAACTCGGGCCCCAGAAAACTCGTTGCGAGCCCCTTTGGACCATCCAAAAGTGTCCCCAAAAGAAGGCTTAGGGTACAAGTGAACTCCCCAGGGGAGCCTTTACGCAGCCCCACATGCAAGTGGAACCTCCGTATTTGCTCTTTCCGAGGAACCCTAAATATAGACCTAGCAGACTTGAGAGACGCCTGAAAAATCGGGCCCCAGAAAACGCGTTGCGAGCCCCCTTCGCCCATCCAAAAGTGCCCCCAAAGGAAGGCTTTGGATACATCTGAAGTTCCCAGGGGAGCCTTTACGCAGCCCCACATTAAACTGGAACCTCCGTGTACGCTCTTTGACATTAAGGCTAAATATAACCCTAGCCGGCATCGGAGACGACTGAATAATTGGGCCCCAAAAAACGCGATTAGAGCCCCTTTCGCCCATCCAAAAGTGCCCCCAAAGGAAGGCTTTGGGTACAAGTGAACTCCCCAGGGGAGCCTTTACGCAGCCCCACATGCAAGTGGAACCTCCGTGTTCGCTCTTTCACATTAAGGCTAAATATAACAATAGCCGGCATCGGAGAAGACTAAAAAAACGGGCCCCAGAATACGTGTTGCGAGCCCCTTTCGCCCATCCAAAAGTGCCCCCAAAGGAAGGCTTTGGATACATCTGAAGTGCCCAGGGGAGCCTTTACGCAGCCCCACATTAAACTGGAACCTCCGTGTACGCTCTTTCACATTAAGGCTAAATATATCCCTAGCCGGCATCGGAGACGACTGAATAATCGGGCCCCAAAAAACGCGATTAGAGCCCCTTTCGCCCATCCAAAAGTGCTCCCAAAGGAAGGCTTTGGGTACAAGTGAACTCCGCAGACGAACCTTTACGCAGCCCCACATGCAACTTGACCCTCCGGGTTCACACTTTCACCGCAAGCCTAAATACAGCCCTAGCCACAAAGGGTGAAGACTGAAAAAGCAGGCCTCAGAAAACGCATGGTGAGTCCCTTTGGACCATCAAAAAGTGCCCCCACAAAAAGGCTTTGGGTACATCTGAACTTCCCAGGAGAGCCTTTACGCAGACCCACATGCAACTGGACCCTCCGTGTTTGCTTTTTCCGAACAACCCTAAATATAACCCTAGCCGACTTCGCAGACGACTGATAACTCGTGCCAAAGAAAACGCATTATTAGACCAGTTCGCCCATCCAAAAGTGCCCCCAGAGGAAGGCTTTGGGTACATCTGAACTCCCCAGGGGAGTCTTTTTGCAGCCCCACATGCAACTGGACCCTCCGGGTTCGCTGTTTCCGAGCAACCCATAATATATCCCTAGCCGGCATCGGAGACGACTAAAAAAACGGGCCCCAGAATACGTGTTGCGAGCCCCTTTCGCCCATCCAAATGTGCCCCCAGAGGAAGGCTTTGGGTACAAGTGAACTCCCCAGGGGAGCCTTTTGACAGCCCCACATGCAACTGCACCCTCCGGGTTCGCTCTTTCCCAACAACCCTAAATATAGCCCTAGCCGGCATCAGAGACGACTGAAAATTCAAGACCCAGAAAACGCGTTACAAGACCCTTTCGGCCATCCTAAAGTGCCCCCAGAGGAAGGCTTTGGGTACAAGTGAACTCCGCAGGAAAGCCTTTACGCAGCCCCACATGCAAGTAGAACCTCCGTGTTTGCTCTTTCCGAGGAACACTAAATATAGCCCTGGCCGGCATCGGAGACGACTGAAAACTCGGGCCCCAGAAAACGCGTTGCGAGCCCCCTTCGCCCATCCAAAAGTGCCCCCAAAGGAAGGCTTTGGGTACAAGTGAACTCCCCAAGGGACCCTTTACGCAGCCCCACATGCAACAGGACCTTCCTTGTTCGCTGTTTCCGAGCAACCCTAAATATAACCATAACCGGCATCGGAGACGAATGAAACCTCGGGCCGCAGAAAAGCGTTGCGAGCCCCTTTTGCCCATCCAAAGGTGTCCCCAAAGGAAGGCTTTGGGTACACGTGAACTCCCCGGGGAGCCATTACCCAGTCCCACATGCAACTGGAACCTCTGTGTACCCACTTTGACATTAAGGCTAAATATAGCCCTAGCCGGCTTGGGAGACGACTGAATAATCAGGCCACAGAAAACACGATTCGAACTCTTTTCGCCCATCCAAAAGTGCCCCTAAAGGAAGGCTTTGGGTACTAGTGAACTAAGCAGTGGAGCCTTTACGCAGCCCCACATGCAAGTGGAACCTCCGTGTTTGCTCTTTCCGAGGAACACTAAATATAGCCAAGGCTGGCATCGGAGAAGACTAAAAAAACGGGCCACAGAATATGCGTTGCAAGCCCCTTTCGCCCATCCAAAAGTGCCCCCAAAGGAAGGCTTTGGATACATCTGAAGTGCCCAGGGGAGCCTTTATGCAGCCCCACATGCAAGTAGAACCTCCGTGTTTTCTCTTTCCGAGGGACCCTAAATATAGCCCTAGCCGGCTTGGGAGATGACTGAAAAATCAGGCCCCAGAAAACGAATTCCGAGCCCCTTTCGCCCATCCAAAAGTGCCCCCATAGGAAGTCTTTGGGTGCAAGTGAACTCCCCAGGGGAGCCTTTACGCATCCCCACATGCAACTGGACCTTCCGGGTTCGCTCTTTCCGAGCAACCCTAAATATAGCCCTGGCCGGCATCGGAGACGACTGAAAACTCGGGCCCCAGAAAACTCGTTGCGAGCCCCTTTGGACCATCCAAAAGTGTCCCCAAAAGAAGGCTTAGGGTACAAGTGAACTCCCCAGGGGAGCCTTTACGCAGCCCTACATGCAAGTGGAACCTCCGTATTTGCTCTTTCCGAGGAACCCTAAATATAGACCTAGCAGACTTGAGAGACGCCTGAAAAATCGGGCCCCAGAAAACGCGTTGCGAGCCCCCTTCGCCCATCCAAAAGTGTCCCCATGTAGTGGGTTTACGTGGCAAGGTTTGGTAGCAGGGGGCCATAGGGGTGGTTTCTGTGAGAAAGATCTAGAAGCCGCCCCATGTTTGGGAAGGGCCCCGTTGTTTTCCAGATCTGAGCCAATAAGCGATGTTGTTTTGCGCCTCTGTGAGAGCATATTTAAGACAGGGAAAAAAACGCTGCGCCACACAGCAGCCGGGAGAGTCAAGGGAGTGAGAAACAGCCTTGCAGGTGCCAAGGTCAGTGTAGAAGGAGGGGGAGAGGTGCTCCAGGCGCCGGAGCAGAAGTCCCCTGCGGCCTGTGGTGAGGACCATGGTGAAGCAGGATGTCCCCCTGCAGCCCATGGAGTACCACGGTGGAGCAGGGTTTCACGCTGCAGCCCGTGGAGGAGACCACGGTGGAGCAGGTGGCCCTGCACCGACGGAGGCTGCCGCCTGTGGAAGACCCCTGCCGGAGCAGATTCCGGGCCGGACCTGTAGCCCATGGAGAGGAGCCCACGCAGGAGCAGGTGATCTGGCAGGAGCTGCTGCCCGTAGGGGAGCCAGGTTGGAGCAGTTTGCTCCTGAGGGATGGACCCCGTGGTACGGACCCATATCTGGAGCAGTTCTGGAAGAGCTGCTGCCTGTGGGAAGCCCACGCCGGATCAGTTCGTCAAGGACTGCATCCCGTGGGTGGGACCCCACAGCACAGGGGACAAGAGTGACCGAGAAGGAGCGGCAGAGAAGAAGTGCTGTAGACTGACCACAACCCCCATTCCCCCGTTCCCCTGCGCCGCTCGGGGGGAGGAGGTGGAAGAGGGTGGATGGGGGGGGAGGCGCTTTTGGTTTCTTTCCTTTATTTCTCACTTCTCTAGCTTGTTAGTAATGAGCAATAAATCTTACTATCTGTCTTCTTATGCTGAGTCTGGTTTGCCCGTTACATTAATTATTGCGTGATTTTCTCGTCCTTATCTCAATCCTTGAGCCCCTTTCACATATTTTCTCCCCATTCCTCTTTGAGGAGGGGGAGTGAGAGAGCGGCTGTGGTGGAGCTCGGCTGCCCACTCGAGCGGAACCACGACACCCCAAAAAAAGGCTTTGGGTACAAGTGAACTCCCCAGGGGAGCCTTTACGCAGCCCCACATTAAACTGGAACCTCCGTGTACGCTCTTTGACATTAAGGCTAAATATATCCCTAGCCGGCATCGGAGACGACTGAATAATTGGGCCCCAAAAAACGCGATTAGAGCCCCTTTCGCCCATCCAAAAGTGCCCCCAAAGGAAGGCTTTGGGTACAAGTGAACTCCCCAGGGGAGACTTTACGCAGCCCCACATGCAAGTGGAACCTCCGTGTTCGCTCTTTCACATTAAGGCTAAATATAACAATAGCCGGCATCGGAGAAGACTAAAAAAACGGGCCCCAGAATAGGTGTTGCGAGCCCCTTTCGCCCATCCAAAAGTGCCCCCAAAGGAAGGCTTTGGATATATCTGAAGTTCCCAGGGGAGCCTTTACGCAGCCCCACATTAAACTGGAACCTCCGTGTACGCTCTTTCACATTAAGGCTAAATATATCCCTAGCCGGCATCGGAGACGACTGAATAATCGGGCCCCAAAAAACGCGATTAGAGCCCCTTTCGCCCATCCAAAAGTGCCCCCAAAGGAAGGCTTTGGGTACAAGTGAACTCCGCAGGGGAACCTTTACGCAGCCCCACATGCAACTTGACCCTCCGGGTTCACACTTTCACCGCAAGCCTAAATACAGCCCTAGCCACAAAGGGTGAAGACTGAAAAAGCAGGCCTCAGAAAACGCATGGTGAGTCCCTTTGGACCATCAAAAAGTGCCCCCAAAAGAAGGCTTAGGGTACAAGTGAACTCCCCAGGGGAGCCTTTACGCAGCCCCACATGCAAGTGGAACCTCCGTATTTGCTCTTTCCGAGGAACCCTAAATATAGACCTAGCAGACTTGAGAGACGCCTGAAAAATCGGGCCCCAGAAAACGCGTTGCGAGCCCCCTTCGCCCATCCAAAAGTGCCCCCAAAGGAAGGCTTTGGATACATCTGAAGTTCCCAGGGGAGCCTTTACGCAGCCCCACATTAAACTGGAACCTCCTTGTACGCTCTTTCACATTAAGGCTAAATATATCCCTAGCCGGCATCGGAGACGACTGAATAATCGGGCCCCAAAAAACGCGATTAGAGCCCCTTTCGCCATCCAAAAGTGCCCCCAAAGGAAGGCTTTGGGTACAAGTGAACTCCGCAGGGGAACCTTTACGCAGCCCCACATTAAACTGGAACCTCTGTGTACGCTCTTTCACATTAATGCTAAATATAACCCTAGCCGGCATCGGAGACGACTAAAAAAACGGGCCCCAGAATACGTGTTGCGAGCCCCTTTCGCCCATCCAAATGTGCCCCCAGAGGAAGGCTTTGGGTACAAGTGAACTCCCCAGGGGAGCCTTTTTATAGCCCCACATGCAACTGGACCCTCTGGGTTCGCTCTTTCCCAACAACCCTAAATAGAGCCCTAGCCAGCATTGGAGACAACTGAAAATTCGGGCCCCACAAAACGCGTTATTAGACCTTTTCGCCCATCCAAAAGTGCCCCCAGAGGAAGGCTTTGGGTACAAGTGAACTCACCAGGGAACCCCTTATGCAGCCCCACATGCAGCTGGACCCTCCGGGTTCGCTGTTTCTGAGCAACCCAAAATATATCCCTGGCCCGCATGGGAGACGACTGAAAACTCGGGCCCCAGAAAACATTTTCTGAGTCCCTTTCGCCCATCCAAATGTGCCCCCAAAGGAAGGCTTTGGGTACAAGTGAACTCCCCAGGGGAGCCTTTTGACAGCCCCACATGCAACTGCACCCTCCGGGTTCGCTGTTTCCGAGCAACCCTAAATATAGCCCTAGCCGGCATCAGAGACGACTGAAAATTCAAGACCCAGAAAACGCGTTACAAGACCCTTTCGGCCATCCTAAAGTGCCCCCAGAGGAAGGCTTTGGGTACAAGTGAACTCCGCAGGAAAGCCTTTACGCAGCCCCACATGCAAGTAGAACCTCCGTGTTTGCTCTTTCCGAGGAACACTAAATATAGCCCTAGCCGGCATCGGAGACGACTGAAAACTCGGGCCCCAGAAAACGCGTTGCGAGCCCCCTTCGCCCATCCAAAAGTGCCCCCAAAGGAAGGCTTTGGGTACAAGTGAACTCCCCAAGGGACCCTTTACGCAGCCCCACATGCAACAGGACCTTCCGGGTTCGCTGTTTCCGAGCAACCCTAAATATAACCATAACCGGCATCGGAGACGAATGAAACCTCGGGCCACAGAAAAGCGTTGCGAGCCCCTTTTGCCCATCCAAAGGTGTCCCCAAAGGAAGGCTTAGGGTACACGTGAACTCCCCAGGGGAGCCATTACCCAGTCCCACATGCAACTGGAACCTCCGTGTACCCACTTTGACATTAAGGCTAAATATAGCCCTAGCCGGCTTGGGAGACGACTGAATAATCAGGCCACAGAAAACACGATTCGAACCCTTTTCGCCCATCCAAAAGTGCCCCTATAGGAAGGCTTTGGGTACTAGTGAACTAAGCAGTGGAGCATTTACGCAGCCCCACATGCAAGTGGAACCTCCGTGTTTGCTCTTTCCGAGGAACCCTAAATATAGCCAAGGCTGGCATCGGAGAAGACTAAAAAAACGGGCCACAGAATACGCGTTGCAAGCCCCTTTCGCCCATCCAAAAGTGCCCCCAAAGGAAGGCTTTGGATACATCTGAAGTGCCCAGGGGAGCCTTTATGCAGCCCCACATGCAAGTAGAACCTCCGTGTTTTCTCTTTCCGAGGGACCCTAAATATAGCCCTAGCCGGCTTGGGAGATGACTGAAAAATCAGGCCCCAGAAAACGAATTCCGAGCCCCTTTCGCCCATCCAAAAGTGCCCCCATAGGAAGTCTTTGGGTGCAAGTGAACTCCCCAGGGGAGCCTTTACGCATCCCCACATGCAACTGGACCTTCCGGGTTCGCTCTTTCCGAGCAACCCTAAATATAGCCCTGGCCGGCATCGGAGACGACTGAAAACTCGGGCCCCAGAAAACTCGTTGCGAGCCCCTTTGGACCATCCAAAAGTGTCCCCAAAAGAAGGCTTAGGGTACAAGTGAACTCCCCAGGGGAGCCTTTACGCAGCCCCACATGCAAGTGGAACCTCCGTATTTGCTCTTTCCGAGGAACCCTAAATATAGACCTCGCAGACTTGAGAGACGCCTGAAAAATCGGGCCCCAGAAAACGCGTTGCGAGCCCCCTTCGCCCATCCAAAAGTGTCCCCAAAAAAAGGCTTTGGGTACAAGTGAACTCCCCAGGGGAGCCTTTACGCAGCCCCACATTAAACTGGAACCTCCGTGTACGCTCTTTCACATTAATGCTAAATATAACCCTAGCCGGCATCGGAGACGAATGAATAATTGGGCCCCAAAAAACGCGATTCGAGCCCGTTTGGTCCATCCAAAAGTGCCCCCAAAGGAAGGCTTTGGGTACAAGTGAACTCCACAGGGGAGCCATTACCCAGTCCCACATTAAACTGGAACCTCCGTGTACACTGTTTCACATTAAGGCTATATAGAACCCTAGCCGGCATCGGAGACGACTGAATAATCGGGCCCCAAAAAACGCGATTCGATCCCCTTTCGCCCATCCAAAAGTGCCGCCAAAGGAAGGCTTTGGGTACAAGTGAACTCCGCAGACGAACCTTTACGCAGCCCCACATGCAACTTGACCCTCCGGGTTCACACTTCCACCGCAAGCCTAAATACAGCCCTAGCCACAAAGGGTGAAGACTGAAAAAGAAGGCCCCAGAAAACGCATGGTGAGTCCCTTTGGACCATCAAAAAGTGCCCCCACAAAAAGGCTTTGGGTACATCTGAACTTCCCAGGAGAGCCTTTACGCAGACCCACATGCAACTGGACCCTCCGTGTTTGCTTTTTCCGAACAACCCTAAATATAACCCTAGCCGACTTCGCAGACGACTGATAACTCGTGCCAAAGAAAACGCATTATTAGACCAGTTCGCCCATCCAAAAGTGCCCCCAGAGGAAGGCTTTGGCTACATCTGAACTCCCCAGGGGAGTCTTTTTGCAGCCCCACATGCAACTGGACCCTCCGGGTTCGCTGTTTCCGAGCAACCCATAATATAGCCCTAGCCGGCATCGGAGACGACTGAAAACTCGGGCCCCAAAAAACGCGATTCGATCCCCTTTCGCCCATCCAAAAGCGCCCCCAAAGGAAGGCTTTGGGTACAAGTGAACTCCCCAGGGGAGCCTTTTGACAGCCCCACATGCAACTGCACCCTCCGTGTTCGCTCTTTCCCAACAACCCTAAATATAGCCATAGGCGGCATCGGAGGTGACTGAAAAATCGGGACAAAGAAAATGCGTTACAAGACCCTTTCGCCCATTCAAAAGTGTCCCCCAGAGGAAGGCTTTGGGAACATCTGAACTCCCCAGGGGAGCCTTTACGCAGCCCCACATGCAACTGGACCCTCTGTGTTTGCTCTTTCCGAGCAACCCTAAATATAGCCCTAGCCGGCATCGGAGACGACTGAAAAATTGGGCCAAAGAAAACGCGTTACAAGACCCTTTCACCCATCCTAAAGTGCCCCCAGAGGAAGGCTTTGGGTACAACTGAACTTCCAAGGTGAGCTTTTTTGCAGCCCTACATGCAACTGGACCTTCCTTATTTGCTCTTTCACAGCAAGACTAAATATATCCCTAGCCAGCATCGGAGACGTCTGAAAACTCGGGCCCCAGAAAACGCATTATTAGACCCTTTCGTCCATCCAAAAGTGCCCCCATAGGAAGGCTTTGGGTAAAACCGAACTCCCCAGGGGAGACTTTATGAAGCCCCACATGCATCTGGACCCTCCTTATTCGCTCTTTCCGTGCAACCCTAAATATTGCCCTACCCGGCATCGGAGACGACTGAAAACTCGGGCCAAAGAAAACACGTTACGAGCCCCTTTCGCCCATCCAAATGTGCCCCCAGAGGAAGGCTTTGGGTACAAGTGAACTCCCCAGGGGAGCCTTTTGACAGCCCCACATGCAACTGCACCCTCCGGGTTCGCTGTTTCCCAACAACCCTAAATATAGCCCTAGCCGGCATCGGAGACGACTGAAAATTCAGGACCCAGAAAACGCGTTACAAGACCCTTTCGCCCATAGAAAAGTGCCCCCAAAGGAAGGCTTTGGGTACAACTGAACTCAGCAGGGGAGCCTTTACGCAAACCGACATGCAGCTGGACCCTCCGTATTCGCTCTTTCAGAGCAACCTAAATATATCCCTGGCTTGCATGGCAGACGACTGAAAACTCAGGCCCCAGAAAACTCGTTCCGAGCCGCTTTCGCCAATCCAAAAGTGCCCCCAAAGAAAGGCTTTGGGTACAACTGAACTCCGCAGGGGAGCCTTTACGCAGCCCCACATGCAAGTAGAACCTCCGTATTCGCTCTTTCCGAGGAACACTAAATATAGCCCTGGCCAGCATCGGAGACGACTGAAATATTGGGCCTCCGAAGACGAGTTGCGAGCCCCTTTTGCCCATCCAAAAGTGCCCCCAAAGGAAGGCTTTGGGTACAAGTGAACTCCACAGGGGAGCCATTACCCAGTCCCACATTAAACTGGAACCTCCGTGTACCCACTTTGACATTAAGGCTAAATATAGCCCTAGCCGGCTTGGGAGACGACTGAATAATCAGGCCACAGAAAACGCGATTCGAGCCCTTTTCGCCCATCCAAAAGTGCCCCCAAAGGAAGGCTTTGGGTACAAGTGAACTAAGCAGGGGAGCCTTTACGCAGCCCCACATGCAACTGGACCTTCCAAGTATGCCGTTGCCGACCAACCCTAAATATAACCCTTGCTGGCAACGGAGACGACTGAAAACTCAGGCCCCAGAAAACGAATTCCGAGCCCCTTTCGCCCATCCAAAAGTGCCCCCAAAAAAAGGCTTTGGGTACAAGTGAACTCCCCAGGGGAGCCTTTACCCAGTCCCACATTAAACTGGAACCTCCGTGTACGCTCTTTCACATTAAGGCTAAATATAACCCTAGCCGGCATCGGAGACGACTGAATAATCGGGCCACAGAAAACGCGATTAGAGCCCCCTTCGCCCATCCAAAAGTGCCCCCAAAGGAAGGCTTTGGATACATCTGAAGTGCCCAGGGGAGCCTTTACGCAGCCCCACATGCAACTGGACCTTCCGGGTTCGCTGTTTCCGAGCAACCCTAAATATAACGTTAGCCGGCATCGGAGACGACTGAAAACTCGGGCCCCAAAAAACGCGATTCGATCCCCTTTCGCCCATCCAAAAGCGCCCCCAAAGGAAGGCTTTGGGTACAAGTGAACTCCCCAGGGGAGCCTTTTGACAGCCCCACATGCAACTGCACCCTCCGTGTTCGCTCTTTCCCAACAACCCTAAATATAGCCATAGGCGGCATCGGAGGTGACTGAAAAATCGGGACAAAGAAAATGCGTTACAAGACCCTTTCGCCCATTCAAAAGTGTCCCCCAGAGGAAGGCTTTGAGAACATCTGAACTCCCCAGGGGAGCCTTTTGACAGCCCCACATGCAACTGGACCCTCTGTGTTTGCTCTTTCCGAGCAACCCTAAATATAGCCCTAGCCGGCATCGGAGACGACTGAAAAATTGGGCCAAAGAAAACGCGTTACAAGACCCTTTCACCCATCCTAAAGTGCCCCCAGAGGAAGGCTTTGGGTACAACTGAACTTCCAAGGTGAGCTTTTTTGCAGCCCTACATGCAACTGGACCTTCCTTATTTGCTCTTTAACAGCAAGACTAAATATATCCCTATCCAGCATTGGAGACGTCTGAAAACTCGGGCCCCAGAAAACGCATTATTAGACCCTTTCGTCCATCCAAAAGTGCCCCCATAGGAAGGCTTTGGGTACAACCGAACTCCCCAGTGGAGACTTTACGAAGCCCCACATGCATCTGGACCCTCCTTATTCGCTCTTTCCGTGCAACCCTAAATATTGCCCTACCCGGCATCGGAGACGTCTGAAAACTCGGGCCAAAGAAAACGCGTTACGAGCCCCTTTCGCCTATCCAAATGTTCCCCCAAAAGAAAGCTTTGGGTACAAGTGAACTCCCCAGGGGAGCCTTTTTGCATCCCCACATGCAACTGGACCCTCCGGGTTCGCTGTTTCCGAGAAACCATAAATATAGCCCTAGCCGGCATCGGAGACGACTGAAAACTCGGGCCAAACAAAATGCGTTACAAGACCCTTTCGCCCATCTAAAAGTGCCCCCAAAGGAAGGCTTGGGGTACATCTGAACTCCCCAGGGGAGCCTTTATGCAGCCCCACATGCAACTGGAGACTTCTTATTCTCTCTTTCACAGCAAGCCTAAATACAGCCCTAGCCGGCATCGGAGACGACTGAAAAATCGGGCCCCAGAAAACGCGTTACAAGACCCTTTCGCCCATCCAAAAGTGCCCCCAAAGGAAGGCTTTGGGTACAAGTGAACTCCGCAGGGGAACCTTTACGCAGCCCCACATGAAACTGGAACCTCCGTGTTCGCTCTTTCACATTAAGGCTAAATATATTAATAGCCGGCATCGGAGAAGACTAAAAAAACGGGCCCCAGAAAACTCGTTGCGAGCCCCTTTGGACCATCCAAAAGTGTCCCCAAAGGAAGGCTTTGGGTACAAGTGAACTCCGCAGGGGAGCCTTTACGCAGCCCCACATGCAAGTAGAACCTCCGTGTTCGCTCTTTCACATTAAGGCTAAATATAACCCTAGCCGGCATCGGAGACGACTGAATAATCGGGCCCCAAAAAACGCGATTAGAGCCCCTTTCACCCATCCAAAAGTGCCCCCAAAGGAAGGCTTTGGGTACAAGTGAACTCCGCAGGGGAACCTTTACGCAGCCCCACATGCAACTTGACCCTCCGGGTTCTCACTTTCACCGCAAGCCTAAATACAGCCCTAGCCACAAAGGGTGAAGACTGAAAAAGCAGGCCTCAGAAAACGCATGGTGAGTCCCTTTGGACCATCAAAAAGTGCCCCCACAAAAAGGCTTTGGGTACATCTGAACTTCCCAGGAGAGCCTTTACGCAGACCCACATGCAACTGGACCCTCCGTGTTTGCTTTTTCCGAACAACCCTAAATATAACCCTAGCCGACTTCGCAGACGACTGATAACTCGTGCCAAAGAAAACGCATTATTAGACCAGTTCGCCCATCCAAAAGTGCCCCCAGAGGAAGGCTTTGGGTACATCTGAACTCCCCAGGGGAGTCTTTTTGCAGCCCCACATGCAACTGGACCCTCCGGGTTCGCTGTTTCCGAGCAACCCATAATATAGCCCTAGCCGGCATCGGAGACGACTAAAAAAACGGGCCCCAGAATACGTGTTGCGAGCCCTTTTCGCCCATCCAAATGTGCCCCCAGAGGAAGGCTTTGGGTACAAGTGAACTCCCCAGGGGAGCCTTTTGACAGCCCCACATGCAACTGCACCCTCCGGGTTCGCTGTTTCCCAACACCCCTAAATATAGCCCTAGCCGGCATCGGAGACGACTGAAAATTCAGGCCCCACAAAACGCGTTATTAGACCTTTTCGCCCATCCAAAAGTGCCCCCAGAGTAAGGCTTTGGGTACAAGTGAACTCCGCAGGAAAGCCTTTACGCAGCCCCACATGCAAGTAGAACCTCCGTGTTTGCTCTTTCCGAGGAACACTAAATATAGCCCTAGCCGGCTTGGGAGATGACTGAAAAATCAGGCCCCAGAAAACGAATTCCGAGCCCCTTTCACCCATCCAAAAGTGCCCCCATAGGAAGTCTTTGGGTGCAAGTGAACTCCCCAGGGGAGCCTTTACGCATCCCCACATGCAACTGGACCTTCCGGGTTCGCTCTTTCCGAGCAACCCTAAATATAGCCCTGGCCGGCATCGGAGACGACTGAAAACTCGGGCCCCAGAAAACTCGTTGCGAGCCCCTTTGGACCATCCAAAAGTGTCCCCAAAAGAAGGCTTAGGGTACAAGTGAACTCCCCAGTGGAGCCTTTACGCAGCCCCACATGCAAGTGGAACCTCCGTATTTGCTCTTTCCGAGGAACCCTAAATATAGACCTAGCAGACTTGAGAGACGCCTGAAAAATCGGGCCCCAGAAAACGCGTTGCGAGCCCCCTTCGCCCATCCAAAAGTGTCCCCAAAAAAAGGCTTTGGGTACAAGTGAACTCCCCAGGGGAGCCTTTACGCAGCCCCACATTAAACTGGAACCTCCGTGTACGCTCTTTCACATTAATGCTAAATATAACCCTAGCCGGCATCGGAGACGACTGAATAATTGGGCCCCAAAAAACGCGATTCGAGCCCGTTTGGTCCATCCAAAAGTGCCCCCAAAGGAAGGCTTTGGGTACAAGTGAACTCCACAGGGGAGCCATTACCCAGTCCCACATTAAACTGGAACCTCCGTGTACACTGTTTCACATTAAGGCTAAATAGAACCCTAGCCGGCATCGGAGACGACTGAATAATCGGGCCCCAAAAAACGCGATTCGATCCCCTTTCGCCCATCCAAAAGTGCCGCCAAAGGAAGGCTTTGGGTACAAGTGAACTCCGCAGGGGAACCTTTACGCAGCCCCACATGCAACTTGACCCTCCGGGTTCACACTTTCACCGCAAGCCTAAATACAGCCCTAGCCACAAAGGGTGAAGACTGAAAAAGAAGGCCCCAGAAAACGCATGGTGAGTCCCTTTGGACCATCAAAAAGTGCCCCCACAAAAAGGCTTTGGGTACATCTGAACTTCCCAGGAGAGCCTTTACGCAGACCCACATGCAACTGGACCCTCCGTGTTTGCTTTTTCCGAACAACCCTAAATATAACCCTAGCCGACTTCGCAGACGACTGATAACTCGTGCCAAAGAAAACGCATTATTAGACCAGTTCGCCCATCCAAAAGTGCCCCCAGAGGAAGGCTTTGGGTACATCTGAACTCCCCAGGGGAGTCTTTTTGCAGCCCCACATGCAACTGGACCCTCCGGGTTCGCTGTTAATAATATATAATAATATATATATAATAATATATATATAATATATAAATATATTATTAATATATTATTAATATATAATATTATATATTATTATATAATAATAATATAGCCCTAGCCGGCATCGGAGACGACTGAAAACTCGGGCCCCAAAAAACGCGATTCGATCCCCTTTCGCCCATCCAAAAGCGCCCCCAAAGGAAGGCTTTGGGTACAAGTGAACTCCCCAGGGGAGCCTTTTGACAGCCCCACATGCAACTGCACCCTCCGTGTTCGCTCTTTCCCAACAACCCTAAATATAGCCATAGGCGGCATCGGAGGTGACTGAAAAATCGGGACAAAGAAAATGCGTTACAAGACCCTTTCGCCCATTCAAAAGTGTCCCCCAGAGGAAGGCTTTGGGAACATCTGAACTCCCCAGGGGAGCCTTTACGCAGCCCCACATGCAACTGGACCCTCTGTGTTTGCTCTTTCCGAGCAACCCTAAATATAGCTCTAGCCGGCATCGGAGACGACTGAAAAATTGGGCCAAAGAAAACGCGTTACAAGACCCTTTCACCCATCCTAAAGTGCCCCCAGAGGAAGGCTTTGGGTACAACTGAACTTCCAAGGTGAGCTTTTTTGCAGCCCTACATGCAACTGGACCTTCCTTATTTGCTCTTTCACAGCAAGACTAAATATATCCCTAGCCAGCATCGGAGACGTCTGAAAACTCGGGCCCCAGAAAACGCATTATTAGACCCTTTCGTCCATCCAAAAGTACCCCCATAGGAAGGCTTTGGTAAAACCGAACTCCCCAGGGGAGACTTTATGAAGCCCCACATGCATCTGGACCCTCCTTATTCGCTCTTTCCGTGCAACCCTAAATATTGCCCTACCCGGCATCGGAGACGACTGAAAACTCGGGCCAAAGAAAACACGTTACGAGCCCCTTTCGCCCATCCAAATGTGCCCCCAGAGGAAGGCTTTGGGTACAAGTGAACTCCCCAGGGGAGCCTTTTGACAGCCCCACATGCAACTGCACCCTCCGGGTTCGCTGTTTCCCAACAACCCTAAATATAGCCCTAGCCGGCATCGGAGACGACTGAAAATTCAGGACCCAGAAAACGCGTTACAAGACCCTTTCGCCCATAGAAAAGTGCCCCCAAAGGAAGGCTTTGGTACAACTGAACTCAGCAGGGGAGCCTTTACGCAAACCGACATGCAGCTGGACCCTCCGTATTCGCTCTTTCAGAGCAACCTAAATATATCCCTGGCTTGCATGGCAGACGACTGAAAACTCAGGCCCCAGAAAACTCGTTCCGAGCCGCTTTCGCCAATCCAAAAGTGCCCCCAAAGAAAGGCTTTGGGTACAACTGAACTCCGCAGGGGAGCCTTTACGCAGCCCCACATGCAAGTAGAACCTCCGTATTCGCTCTTTCCGAGGAACACTAAATATAGCCCTGGCCAGCATCGGAGACGACTGAAATATTGGGCCTCCGAAGACGAGTTGCGAGCCCCTTTTGCCCATCCAAAAGTGCCCCCAAAGGAAGGCTTTGGGTACAAGTGAACTCCACAGGGGAGCCATTACCCAGTCCCACATTAAACTGGAACCTCCGTGTACCCACTTTGACATTAAGGCTAAATATAGCCCTAGCCGGCTTGGGAGACGACTGAATAATCAGGCCACAGAAAACGCGATTCGAGCCCTTTTCGCCCATCCAAAAGTGCCCCCAAAGGAAGGCTTTGGGTACAAGTGAACTAAGCAGGGGAGCCTTTACGCAGCCCCACATGCAACTGGACCTTCCAAGTATGCCGTTGCCGACCAACCCTAAATATAACCCTTGCTGGCAACGGAGACGACTGAAACTCAGGCCCCAGAAAACGAATTCCGAGCCCCTTTCGCCCATCCAAAAGTGCCCCCAAAAAAAGGCTTTGGGTACAAGTGAACTCCCCAGGGGAGCCTTTACCCAGTCCCACATTAAACTGGAACCTCCGTGTACGCTCTTTCACATTAAGGCTAAATATAACCCTAGCCGGCATCGGAGACGACTGAATAATCGGGCCACAGAAAACGCGATTAGAGCCCCCTTCGCCCATCCAAAAGTGCCCCCAAAGGAAGGCTTTGGATACATCTGAAGTGCCCAGGGGAGCCTTTACGCAGCCCCACATGCAACTGGACCTTCCGGTTCGCTGTTTCCGAGCAACCCTAAATATAACGTTAGCCGGCATCGGAGACGACTGAAAACTCGGGCCCCAAAAAACGCGATTCGATCCCCTTTCGCCCATCCAAAAGCGCCCCCAAAGGAAGGCTTTGGGTACAAGTGAACTCCCCAGGGGAGCCTTTTGACAGCCCCACATGCAACTGCACCCTCCGTGTTCGCTCTTTCCCAACAACCCTAAATATAGCCATAGGCGGCATCGGAGGTGACTGAAAAATCGGGACAAAGAAAATGCGTTACAAGACCCTTTCGCCCATTCAAAAGTGTCCCCAGAGGAAGGCTTTGAGAACATCTGAACTCCCCAGGGGAGCCTTTACGCAGCCCCACATGCAACTGGACCCTCTGTGTTTGCTCTTTCCGAGCAACCCTAAATATAGCCCTAGCCGGCATCGGAGACGACTGAAAAATTGGGCCAAAGAAAACGCGTTACAAGACCCTTTCACCCATCCTAAAGTGCCCCCAGAGGAAGGCTTTGGGTACAACTGAACTTCCAAGGTGAGCTTTTTTGCAGCCCTACATGCAACTGGACCTTCCTTATTTGCTCTTTAACAGCAAGACTAAATATATCCCCTATCCAGCATTGGAGACGTCTGAAAACTCGGGCCCCAGAAAACGCATTATTAGACCCTTTCGTCCATCCAAAAGTGCCCCCATAGGAAGGCTTTGGGTACAACCGAACTCCCCAGTGGAGACTTTACGAAGCCCCACATGCATCTGGACCCTCCTTATTCGCTCTTTCCGTGCAACCCTAAATATTGCCCTACCCGGCATCGGAGACGTCTGAAAACTCGGGCCAAAGAAAACGCGTTACGAGCCCCTTTCGCCTATCCAAATGTTCCCCCAAAAGAAAGCTCTTGGGTACAAGTGAACTCCCCAGGGGAGCCTTTTTGCATCCCCACATGCAACTGGACCCTCCGGGTTCGCTGTTTCCGAGAAACCATAAATATAGCCCCTAGCCGGCATCGGAGACGACTGAAAACTCGGGCCAAACAAATGCGTTACAAGACCCTTTCGCCCATCTAAAAGTGCCCCAAAGGAAGGCTTGGGGTACATCTGAACTCCCCAGGGGAGCCTTTATGCAGCCCCACATGCAACTGGAGACTTCTTATTCTCTCTTTCACAGCAAGCCTAAATACAGCCCTAGCCGGCATCGGAGACGACTGAAAAATCGGGCCCCAGAAAACGCGTTACAAGCCCCTTTCGCCCATCGAAAAGTGCCCCCAAAGGAAGGCTTTGGGTACAACTGAACTCCGCAGGGGAGCCTTTACGCAGACCGACATGCAGCTGGACCCTCCGTATTCGCTCTTTCAGAGCAACCTAAATATACCCCTGGCTTGCATGGCAGACGACTGAAAACTCAGGCCCCAGAAAACTCGTTCCGAGCCGCTTTCGCCAATCCAAAAGTGCCCCCAAAGAAAGGCTTTGGGTACAACTGAACTCCGCAGGGGAGCCTTTACGCAGCCCCACATGCAAGTAGAACCTCCGTATTCGCTCTTTCCGAGGAACACTAAATATAGCCCTGGCCAGCATCGGAGACGACTGAAATATTGGGCCTCCGAAGACGCGTTGCGAGCCCCTTTTGCCCATCCAAAAGTGCCCCCAAAAAAAGGCTTTGGGTACAAGTGAACTCCCCAGGGGAGCCTTTACCCAGTCCCACATTAAACTGGAACCTCCGTGTACGCTCTTTCACATTAAGGCTAAATATAACCCTAGCCGGCATCGGAGACGACTGAATAATCGGGCCACAGAAAACGCGATTAGAGCCCCCTTCGCCCATCCAAAAGTGCCCCCAAAGGAAGGCTTTGGATACATCTGAAGTGCCCAGGGGAGCCTTTACGCAGCCCCACATGCAACTGGACCTTCCGGGTTCGCTGTTTCCGAGCAACCCTAAATATAACGTTAGCCGGCATCGGAGATGACTGAAAACTCGGGCCCCAAAAAACGCGTTACAAGCCCCTTTCGCCCATCGAAAAGTGCCCCCAAAGGAAGGCTTTGGGTACAACTGAACTCCGCAGGGGAGCCTTTACGCAGACCGACATGCACTGGACCCTCCGTATTCGCTCTTTCAGAGCAACCTAAATATATCCCTGGCTTGCATGGCAGACGACTGAAAACTCAGGCCCCAGAAAACGCGTTCCGAGCCCCTTTCGCCAATCCAAAAGTGCCCCTAAAGAAAGGCTTTGGGTACAACTGAACTCCGCAGGGGAGCCTTTACGCAGCCCCACATGCAAGTAGAACCTCCGTGTTTGCTCTTTCCGAGGAACACTAAATATAGCCCTGGCCGGCATCGGAGACGACTGAAAACTCGGGCCCCAGAAAACGCGTTGCGAGCCCCCTTCGCCCATCCAAAAGTGCCCCCAAAGGAAGGCTTTGGGTAACAAGTGAACTCCCCAGGGGAGCCTTTACGCAGCCCCACATGCAAGTGTACCTTCCTTGTTCGCTGTTTCCGAGCAACCCTAAATATAACCCTAACAAGCATCGGAGACGACTGAAATCTCGGGCCACAGAAACGCGTTGCGAGCCCCTTTTGCCCATCCAAATGTGCCACCAAAGGAAGGCTTTGGGTACAAGTGAACTCCACAGGGGAGCCATTACACAGTCCCTCATTAAACTGGAACATCCGTGCACCCACTTTCACATTAGACTAAATATAGCCCTAGCCGGCTTGGGAGACGACTGAATAATCAGGCCACAGAAAAAGCGATTCAAGCCCTTTTTGCCCATCCAAAAGTGCCCCCAAAGGAAGGCTTTGGGTACAAGTGAACTCCCCAGGGGAGCCTTTAAGCAGCCCCACATGCAAGTGGACCCTACCGAGTACGCTGTTTCTGAGCAACCCTAAATATAACCCTAACGGCATCGGAGACGACTGAATAATTGGGCCACAAAGAAAATAAGTTACAAGCCCCTTTCGCCTATCCAAAAGTGCCCCCAAAAAAGGCTTTGGGTACAAGTGAACTCCCCAAGGGAGCCTTTACGCAGCCCCACATGCAACTGAACCCTCCGGGTTTCACACTTTCTCAGGAAGCATAAATATACATCTAGCCGGCGTGAGAGAAGTCTGAAAAACCGGGCCCCAGAAAACGCGTTACGAGCCCCTTTCGCCCATCCAAAAGTGCCCCCGAAGGAAGGCTTCAGATATACCTGAAGTGCCCAGGGGATCTTTACGCAGCCCCACATGCAAGTGGAACCTCCGTGTTTGCTCTTTCCGAGGAACCCTAAATATATCCATAGCAGACTGTGGAGACGCCTGAAAACTCGGGCCCCAAAAAACACGATTCGAGCCCCTTTCGCCCATCCAAAAGTTTTCCTAAAGGAAGGTTTTGGGTACAAGTGAACTCCCCAGGACAGCCTCTACACAGCCCCACATGCAAGTGGAACCTCCGTGTTTGCTCTTTCCGAAGAACCCTAAATACATCCCGGGCCGTCTTCAGAGAAGACTAAAAAACAGGGCCACAGAAAACGCGTTGCGAGCCCCCTTCGCCCATCCAAAAGTGCCCCCAAAGGAAGGCTTTGGATACATCTGAAGTGCAAAGGGGAGCCTTTACGCAGCCCCACATGGAAGTGGAACCTCCGTGTTTGCTCTTTCCGAGGAACCCTAAATATAGTCCTAGCAGACTGTGGAGACGCCTGAAAAATCGGGCCCCAGAAAACGCGTTGCGAGCCTCCTTTACCCATCCAAATGTGCCCCCAAAGGAAGGCTTTGGGTACAAGTGAACTCCCCAGGGGAGCCTTTATGCAGCCCCACATGCAAGTGGACCTTCCGGATTCGCTGTTTCCGAGCAAACCTAAATATACCCCTAGCCGGCATCGGAGACAACTGAAAACTCCGGCCCCAGAAAACAAATTCCGAGCCCCTTTCGCCCATCCAAAAGTGCCCCCAAAGGAAGCTTTGGGTACAAGTGAATTCCCCAGGGGAGCCTTTATGTAGCCCCAAATGCAACTGGACCCTCCATATTCGCTCTTTCACAGCAACCCTAAATATAGCCCTGGACCCGCATGGAAGATGACTGAAAAATCGGGCCGAAGAAAACGCATTACAACCCCCTTTCGCCCATCCAAAAGTGCCCCCAAAGGAAGGCGTTGGGTACAACTGAACTCCCCAGGGGAGCCATTTTGCAGAACCACATGCAACAGGACCCTCCGGGTTCAGTCTTTCTACGCAGGCCCTAAATATAGCCCTAGCCGCAAAGGGAGAAGTCTGAAAAAGCCGGCCTCAGAAAAGGCATTGCGAGTCCACTTGGACCATCCAAAAGTGCCCCCAGAGGAAGGCTTTGGGTACAAGTGAACTCTCCAGGGGAGCCTTTTTGCAGCCCCACATGCAACTGGACCCTCCTTATTCGCTCTTTTACAGCAAGCCTAAATATATCCCTAGGTGGCATCGGAGACGACTGAAAAATCGGGCCCCAGAAATTGCGTTACAAGCCCCTTTCGCCCATCCAAAAGTGCCCCCAGAGGAAGGCTTTGGGTACAAGTGAACTCTCCAGGGGAGCCTTTTTGCAGCCCCACATGCAACTGGACCCTCCTTATTCGCTCTTTTACAGCAAGCCTAAATATACCCTAGGTGGCATCGGAGACGACTGAAAAATCGGGCCCCAGAAATTGCGTTACAAGCCCCTTTCGCCCATCCAAAAGTGCCCCCAGAGGAAGGCTTTGGGTACAAGTGAACTCCCCAGGGGAGCCTCTATGGAGGCCCACATGCAACTGGACCCTCCATTTTCGCTCTTTCACAGCAACCCTAAATATAGCCCTCAGCGCAATAGGAGACGACTGGAAAATCGGGACAAAGACAACGCGTTACGAGCCCCTTTCGCCCATCCAAAAGTGCCCCCAAAGGAAGGCTTTGGGTACAAGTGAACTCCCCAGGGGAACCTTTACGTAGCCCCAAATGCAACTGGACCCTCCATATTCGCTCTTTCACAGCAACCCTAAATATAGCCCTGACCCGCATGGAAGATGACTGAAAAATCGGGCCGAAGACAACGCATTACAACCCCCTTTCGCCCATCCAAAAGTGCCCCCAAAGGAAGGCTTTGGGTACAAGTGAACTCCCCAGGGGAGCATTTACGCAGCCCCACATGCAGCTGGACCCCTCCGGGTTCACTCTTTCTACGCAACCCTAATTATAGCCCTAGCCCAAAAGGTGAAGACTGAAAAAGCGGGCCTCAGAAAACGCATTGCGATTCCCTTTAGTCCCTCCAAATGTGCCCCCAAAGGAAGGCTTTGGGTACAATTGAACTCCCCATGGGAGCCATTTTGCAGAACCACATGCAGCAGGACCCTCCGGGTTCAGTCTTTCTACGCAGGCCTAAATATAACCCTAGCCGGCATGGGAGAAGACTGAAAAAGCAGGCCTCAGGAAACGCATTGCGAGTCCACTTGGACCATCCAAAAGTGCCCCGAAAAGAAGGCTTTGGGTACAACTGAACTCCCCAGGGGAGCCTTTTTGCAGCCCCACATGCAACTGGACCCTCCATATTCGCTCTTTCACAGCAAGACTAAATATATCCCTAGGCGGCATCGGAGACGACTGAAAAATCGGGCCCCAGAAAATGCATTACGAGCCCCCTTTCGCCCATCCAAAAGTGCCCCCAGAGGAAGGCTTTGGGTACAAGTGAACTCCCCAGGGGAGCCTTTACGCAGCCCCACATGCAACAGAAACCCTCCGGGTTCACTCTTTCTACGCAAGCCTAAATATATCCCTAGCCGGCATGGGAGACGACTGAAAACTTGGGACCCAGAAAACGCTTTCCGAGCCCCTTTTGCCCATCCAAAAGTGCCCCCAAAGGGAAGGCTTTGGGTACAACTGAACTCCGCAGGGGAGCCTTTACGCAGCCCCACATGCAACTGAACCCTCCATATTCGCTCTTTCCGAGCAAAACTTAATATATCCCTGGCCCGCATGGAAGACGACTGAAAAATCGGGCCCCAGAAAACGGGTTACAAGCCCCTTCGCCCATCCAAAAGTGCCCTCAAAGGAAGGCTTTGGGTACAACTGAACTCCCCAGGGGAGCCTTTATGCAGCCCCACATGCAACTGGAACCCTCCGTGTTCCCTCTTTCTGAGCAACCCTAAATATAACCCTAGCCGGCATGGCAGAAGACTGAAAACTTGGGCCCCAAAAAACACTTTCCGAGCCCCTTTCGCCTATCCAAAAGTGCCCCCAGAGGAAGGCTTTGGGTACAAGTGAACTCCCGAGGTTTGTCGTGGTTTAACCCGGCCGGCAGCTAAACACCATGCAGTTGTTCGCTCACCCTGCCCCCTCCCTCTCTGGGACGGGGGGGAGAAATGGAAAGTGAAGCCCGTGAGTTGAGATAAAGACAGTTTAATAAGACAGGAAAATAATAATAACAAAATAATAATAACAATAATAACAATAATAATAATATGGTGATAATAGGGAAATAATAATAATATGTACAAACAAGTGATGCACAATGCAATTGCTCACCACTCGCTGACCGATGCCCAGCCTAACCCGAGCAGTCCGGCCCCCTTCGCCCGGTTAGCCACCCCTATATATTGTTTAGCATGACGTCAGATGGTATGGAATACCCCTTTGGCTAGTTTGGCTCACCTGTCCTGGGTCTGTCCCCTCCCAGCTCTTACTGCACCCCCAGCCTGCCCGTTGGCAAGACAGAGCAAAAGGCTGAGATGTCCTTGGATTAGTATAAGCACTGCTCTGCAACAATTAAAGCATCGGGGTGTTATCAGCACTCTTCTCATCCAAAGCCAACACACAGCATTCCACCAGCTACTAGGAAGAAAATTAATTCTGTGCTAACTGAAACCAGGACAGGAGCCTTTACGCAGCCCCACATGCAACTGGACCCTCCGGGTTCACTCTTTCTACGCAAGCCTAAATATACCCCCTAGCCGCAAAAGGAGATGACTGAAAAAGCGGGGCCTCAGAAAACTCATTGCGAGTCCCTTTAGTCTATCCAAAAGTGCCCCCAAAGAAGGAATTGGGTTCATCTGAACTCCCCAGGGGAGCCTTTACGCAGCCCCACATGCAACTGGACCGTCCATATTCGCTTTTTCACAGCAACCCTAAATATAGCCCTAGCCCGCATCGGAGACGACTGAAAAACTGGGCCCGGAGAAAATGCGTTACGAGCCCCTTTCGCCAACCAAAAGTGCCCCCAAAGGAAGGCTTTGGGTACAAACTGAACTCCCCAGGGGAGCCTTTATGCAGCCCCACATGGCAACTGGCCCCTCCGTGTTCGCTCTTTCAGAGCAACCCTAAATGTAGCACTAGCCCGCATCGGAGACGACTGAAAAATCGGGCCCGAGAAAATACGTTACAAGCCCCTTTCCCCATCCAAAATTGCCCCCAAAGAAAGGCTTTGGGTACAAGTGAACTCCCCAGGGGAGCCTTTACGCAGCCCCACATGCAACTGGACCCTCCATATTCGCTCTTTCACATCAACCTTAATATAACCCTGGCCCGCATGGAAGATGACTGAAAAATCGGGCCCTAGAAAAAGGGTTACAACCCCTTTCGCCCATCAAAAAGTGACCCGAAAGGAAGGCTTTGGGTACAAGTGAACTCCCAAGGGAAGACTTTTTGCAGCCCCACATGCAACTGAACCCTCCGGGTTCACTCTTTCTACGCAAGCCTAAATATAGCCCTAGCCGGCATGGGAGAAGACTGAAAACTTGGGCCGCAGAAAATGAGTTACAAGACACTTTCACCATCCAAAAGTGCCCCCAAAGGAAGGCTTTGGTACAACTGAACTCCCCAGGGGAGCCTTTATGGAGGCCCACATGCAACTGGACCCTCCGTGTTCGCTCTTTCTGAGCAACCCTAAATATAACCCTAGCCGGCATCGGAGACGACTGAAAACTTGGGCTCCAGAAAAAGCATTCCGAGCCCCATTCGCCTGTCCAAAAGTGCCCCCAAAGGAAGGCTTTGGGTACAAGTGAACTCCCCAGGGGAGCCTTTACGCAGCCCCACATGCAACTGGACCCTCCAGACTCACTCTTTCTACGCAAGACTAAATATAGCCCCAGCCGCAAAAGAAGAAGGCTGAAAAAGCGAGCCTCAGAAAACGCATTGTGAGTCCCTTTCGCCCATCCAAAAGTGCCCCCAGAGGAAGGCTTTGGGTACAAGTGAACTCCCCAGGGGAGCCTTTACGCAGCCCCACATGCAACTGAACCCTCCGGGTTCGCTGTTTCCAAGTAACCCTAATTATATACCTAGCCGGCATGGGAGACGACTGAAAACTCGGGCCGCAGAAAACGTACTCCGAGCCCCTTTCGGCCCATCCAAAAGTGCCCCCAAAGGAAGGCTTTGGGTACAAGTGAACTCCCCAGGGAGCCCTTACGCAGCCCCACATGCAACTGGACCTTCCATATTCGATCTTTTCGAGCAACCCTAAATATAACCCTAGCCAGCATGGCAGAAGACTAAAAACTTGGGCCCCAGAAAACGCTTTCCCGAGCCTTTTCGCCTGTCCAAAAATGCCCCCAGAGGAAGGCATTGGGTACAAGGGAACACCCCAGGGGAGCCTTTACGCAGCCCCACATGCAACTGGACCCTCCGGGTTCGCTGTTTTCGAGCAACCCTAAATATAGCCCCTAGCTGGCATGGAGACGACTGAAAACTCGGGCCGAAGAAAACGCTTTCCGAGCCCCTTTCGCCCATCCAAAAGTGCCCCCAGAGGAAGGCTTTGGGTAAAAGTGAACTCCCTAGGGGGAGCCTTTACGCAGCCCCACATGCAACTGGACCCTCCATATTCGCTCTTTCACAGTAACCCTAAATATACCCTTGCACGCATCCGAGACGACTGAAAAATCGGGCCCCAGAAAACGGGTTACAAACCCCTTTGCCCATTAAAAAGTGCCCCCAAAGGAAGGCTTTGGGAACAAGTGAACTCCGCATGGGCGCCTATACGCAACCCCACATGCAACTGGACCCTCCGGGTTCACTCTTTCTATGCAAGCCTAAATACAGCCCTAGCCGCAAAGGGAGAAGACTGAAAAAGTGGCCTAAGAAAACGCATTGGGAGTCCCTTTCGCCCATCCAGAAGTGCCCCCAGAGGAAGGCTTTGGGTACAACCGAACTCCCCAGGGGAGCCTTTAACGCAGCCCCACATGCAACTGGACCCTCCGTATTCGCTCTTTCTATGCAAGCCTAAATATAGCCCAAGCCGAAAATAGAGAAGACTGAAAAAGAGGGCCTAAGAAAACGCAGTGCGATTCCCTTTGGACCATCCAAAGTGCCCCCAGAGGAAGGCTTTGAGTACAACTGAACTCCGCAGGGGAGCCTTTATGCAGGCCCACATGAAACTGGACCCTCCGTGTTCACTTCTTTGGGAGCAAACCGATACATATCCCTAGCCAGCAGGGCAGAAGACTGAAAACTCGGGCCCCAGAAAAGGGGATCTAAGCCCCTTTCGCCCCATCCAAAAGTGACCCCAAAGGAAGGCTTTGGTACAACTGAACTCCCCAGGGGAGATTTTTTGCAGCCCCCACATGCAACAGATCCCTCTGGGTTCACTCTTTCTAGGCAAGCCTAAATATAAGTATAGCCGCAAAGGGAGAAGACTGAAAAAGCGGGCCTCAGAAAACGCATTGCGAGTCCCCTTGGACCATCCAAAAGTGCCCCCAAAGGAAGGCTTTGGTACAAGTGAACTCCCCAGGGGAGCCTTTATGCAGCCCCACATGCAACTGGACCCTCCGGGTTCGCTCTTTCACAGCAACCCTAAATATAGCACTAGACGGCATGGGAGATGACTTAAAACTCGGGCCCCAGAAAACGCATTCCATGACCCATTCGCCCATCCAAATGTGTCCCCAGAGGAAGGCATTGGGTACAAGTGAACTCCCCAGGGGAGCCTTTACGCAGCCCCACATGCAACTGGACCCTCCAGACTCACTCTTTCTACGCAAGACTAAGTATATCCCTAGCCGCAAAGGGAGAAGACCGAAAAAGCAGGCCTCAGAAAACGCATTGGGAGTCCCCTTGGACCATCCAAAAGTGCCCCCAAGGGAAGGCTTTGGGTACATCTGAACTCCCCATGGGAGCCTTTACGCAGCCCCACATGCAACTGAACCCTCCGGGTTCGCTCTTTCCGTGCAAACCATAAATATAGCACTAGGCGGCATCAGAGATGACTGAAAAATCAGGCCCCAGAAAACGCATTAGAAGCCCCATTTGCCCATCCAAAAGTGCCCCCAAAGGAAGGCTTTGGGTACATCTGAACTCCCCAGGGGAGCCTTTACGCAGTCCCACATGCAACTGGACCCTCCGAGTTCGCTCTTTCCGAGCAACTCTAAATATATCCCTAGCCCACATCGCGGACGACTAAAAAATCGGGCCAAAGACAACGTGTTACAAGCCCCTTTCGCCCATCCAAAAGTGCCCCAGAGGAAGGCTTTGGGTACAACTGAACTCCCCAGGGGAGCATTTACAGAGTCCTACATGCAACTGGACCCTCCGGGTACACTCTTTCTACGCAAGCCTAAATATAGCCCGAGACGCAAAGGGATAAGACTGAAAAAGCGAGCCTCAGAAAACACTTTCCGAGCCCCTTTCGCCCATCCAAAAATGCCCCCAGAGGAAGGCTTTGGGTACAACTGAACTCCCCAGGGGAGCCATTTTTCAGACCCACATGCAACTGGACTCTCCGGGTTCGCTCTTTCACAGCAAGCCTAAATAAAGCCGTAGAAGGCATCGGAGACTACTGAAAACTCAGGCCCCAGAAAACGCGTTACAAGCCCCTATCGCCCATCCAAAACTACCCCAAATGGAAGGCTTTGGGTTCATCTGAACTCCCCAGGGGAGAATTTTTGCAGCCCCACATGCAGCTGGACCCTCCTTATTAGCTCTTTCACAGCAAGCCTTAATATAGCCCTAGGCAGCACCTGTGATGACTGAAAAATCGGGCCAAAAAAACGCATTGCGATTCCCTTTGGACCATCCAAAAGTGCCCCCAAAGTAAGGCTTTGGGTACAACTGAACTCCCCAGGGGAGCGTTTACGCAGCCCCACATGCAACTGGACCCTCCGGTTTCGCTCTTCCTGAGCAACACTAAATATATCCCTAGCCAGCATGGCACAAGACTGAAAACTCGGGCCCCAGAAAACGCGTTACAAGCCCCTTTCGCCCATCCAAATGTGCCCCCAAATGAAGGTTTTGGGTACAAGTGAACTCCCCAGGGGAGCCTTTTTGCAGCCCCACATGCAACTGAACCCTCCGGGTTCACTTTTATACGCAAGCCTAAATATAGCCCTAGCCGCAAAGGGAGAAGACCGAAAAATTGGGCCTCAGAAACCGCATTGCGAGTCCCTTTGGATCATCGAAAAGTGCCCCCAAAGGAAGGCTTTGGGTACAACTGAACTCCCCAGGGGAGCCTTTATGCAGCCCCACATGCAACTTGACCCTCCGGTTCGCTCTTTCCGAGCAAACCTACATATAGCCCTAGCTGGCATGGGAGACGACTGAAAATTGGGGCTGAAGAAAAAGCTTCCGAACCCCTTTTGCCCATCCAAAAGTGCCCCCAAATGAAGGCTTTGGGTACAAGTGAACTCCCCAGGGGGAGCCTTTATGCAGCCCCACATGCAACTGGACCTCCGGGTTCACTTTTCACAGCAAACCTAAATATATCCACGGCCCGCACGTAAGACGACTGAAAAATGCGGCCCCAGAAAACGTGTTACAAGCCAATTTGGCCCATCCAAAAGTGCCCCCAAAGGAAGGCTTTGGGTACAACTGAACTCCCCAGGGGAGATTTTTGCATCCCCACATGCAACTGATCCCTCCGGGTTCACTCTTTCTACGCAAGCCTAAATATATCCATAGCCGCAAAGGAGAAGACTGAAAAAACGGGCCTCAGAAAATGCATTGCGTGTCCACTTGGAGCATCCAAAAGTGCCCCCAAAGGAAGGCTTTGGGTACATCTGAACTCCCCAGGGGCTCCTTTATGCATCCCCACATGCAACTGGACCCTCCGGGTTCGCTCTTGCACAGCAACCCTAAATATATTCCCTAGCCGGCATGGGAGACGACTGAAAAATGGGGCCCTAGAAAACTCTTTCCGAGCCATATTCGCCCATCCAAAAGTGCCCCCCAGAGGAAGGCTTTGGGTACAAGTGAACTCCGCAGGGGAACCTTTACGCAGCCCCACATGCAACTTGACCCTCCGGGTTCTCACTTTCACCGCAAGCCTAATACAGCCCTAGCCACAAAGGGTGAAGACTGAAAAAGCAGGCCTCAGAAAACGCATGGTGAGTCCCTTTGGACCATCAAATTGCCCTCACAAAAAGGCTTTGGGTACATCTGAACTTCCCAGGAGAGCCTTTACGCAGACCCACATGCAACTGGACCCTCCGTGTTTGCTTTTTCCGAACAACCCTAAATATAACCCTAGCCGACTTCGCAGACGACTGATAACTCGTGCCAAAGAAAACGCATTATTAGACCAGTTCGCCCATCCAAAAGTGCCCCAGAGGAAGGCTTTGGGTACATCTGAACTCCCCAGGGGAGTCTTTTTGCAGCCCCACATGCAACTGGACCCCTCCGGGTTCGCTGTTTCCGAGCAACCCATAATATAGCCCTAGCCGGCATCGGAGACGACTAAAAAAACGGGCCCCAGAATACGTGTTGCGAGCCCCTTTTCGCCCATTCCAAAGGTGCCCCCAGAGGAAGGCTTTGGGTACAAGTGAACTCCCCAGGGGAGCCTTTTGACAGCCCCACATGCAACTGCACCCTCCGGGTTCGCTGTTTCCCAACACCCCTAAATATAGCCCTAGCCGCATCGGAGACGACTGAAAATTCAGGCCACACAAAACGCGTTATTAGACCTTTTCGCCCATCCAAAAGTGCCCCCAGAGTAAGGCTTTGGGTACAAGTGAACTCCGCAGGAAAGCCTTTACGCAGCCCCACATGCAAGTAGAACCTCCGTGTTTGCTCTTTCCGAGGAACACTAAATATAGCCCTGGCCGGCATCAGAGACGACTGAAAACTCGGGCCCCAGAAAACGCGTTGCGAGCCCCCTTCGCCCATCCAAAAGTGCCCCCAAAGAAAGGCTTTGGGTACAAGTGAACTCCCCAAGGGACCCTTTACGCAGCCCCACATGCAACAGGACCTTCCGGGTTCGCTGTTTCCGAGCAACCCTAAATATAACCATAACCGGCATCGGAGACGAATGAAACCTCAGGCCACAGAAAAGCGTTGCGAGCCCCTTTTGCCCATCCAAAAGTGCCGCCAAAGGAAGGCTTTGGGTACAAGTGAACTCCGCAGGGGAACCTTTACGCAGCCCCACATGCAACTTGACCCTCCGGGTTCACACTTTCACCGCAAGCCTAAATACAGCCCTAGCCACAAAGGGTGAAGACTGAAAAAGAAGGCCCCAGAAAATGCATGGTGAGTCCCTTTGGACCATCAAAAAGTGCCCCCACAAAAAGGCTTTGGGTACATCTGAACTTCCCAGGAGAGCCTTTACGCAGACCCACATGCAACTGGACCCTCCGTGTTTGCTTTTTCCGAACAACCCTAAATATAACCCTAGCCGACTTCGCAGACGACTGATAACTCGTGCCAAAGAAAACGCATTATTAGACCAGTTCGCCCATCCAAAAGTGCCCCCAGAGGAAGGCTTTGGGTACATCTGAACTCCCCAGGGGAGTCTTTTTGCAGCCCCACATGCAACTGGACCCTCCGGGTTCGCTGTTAATAATATATAATAATATATATATAATAATATATATATAATATATAAATATATTATTAATATATTATTAATATATAATATTATATATTATTATATAATAATAATATAGCCCTAGCCGGCATCGGAGACGACTGAAAACTCGGGCCCCAAAAAACGCGATTCGATCCCCTTTCGCCCATCCAAAAGCGCCCCCAAAGGAAGGCTTTGGGTACAAGTGAACTCCCCAGGGGAGCCTTTTGACAGCCCCACATGCAACTGCACCCTCCGTGTTCGCTCTTTCCCAACAACCCTAAATATAGCCATAGGCGGCATCGGAGGTGACTGAAAAATCGGGACAAAGAAAATGCGTTACAAGACCCTTTCGCCCATTCAAAAGTGTCCCCCAGAGGAAGGCTTTGGGAACATCTGAACTCCCCAGGGGAGCCTTTACGCAGCCCCACATGCAACTGGACCCTCTGTGTTTGCTCTTTCCGAGCAACCCTAAATATAGCCCTAGCCGGCATCGGAGACGACTGAAAAATTGGGCCAAAGAAAACGCGTTACAAGACCCTTTCACCCATCCTAAAGTGCCCCCAGAGGAAGGCTTTGGGTACAACTGAACTTCCAAGGTGAGCTTTTTTGCAGCCCTACATGCAACTGGACCTTCCTTATTTGCTCTTTCACAGCAAGACTAAATATATCCCTAGCCAGCATCGGAGACGTCTGAAAACTCGGGCCCCAGAAAACGCATTATTAGACCCTTTCGTCCACCCAAAAGTACCCCCATAGGAAGGCTTTGGGTAAAACCGAACTCCCCAGGGGAGACTTTATGAAGCCCCACATGCATCTGGACCCTCCTTATTCGCTCTTTCCGTGCAACCCTAAATATTGCCCTACCCGGCATCGGAGACGACTGAAAACTCGGGCCAAAGAAAACACGTTACGAGCCCCTTTCGCCCATCCAAATGTGCCCCCAGAGGAAGGCTTTGGGTACAAGTGAACTCCCCAGGGGAGCCTTTTGACAGCCCCACATGCAACTGCACCCTCCGGGTTCGCTGTTTCCCAACAACCCTAAATATAGCCCTAGCCGGCATCGGAGACGACTGAAAATTCAGGACCCAGAAAACGCGTTACAAGACCCTTTCGCCCATAGAAAAGTGCCCCCAAAGGAAGGCTTTGGGTACAACTGAACTCAGCAGGGGAGCCTTTACGCAAACCGACATGCAGCTGGACCCTCCGTATTCGCTCTTTCAGAGCAACCTAAATATATCCCTGGCTTGCATGGCAGACGACTGAAAACTCAGGCCCCAGAAAACTCGTTCCGAGCCGCTTTCGCCAATCCAAAAGTGCCCCCAAAGAAAGGCTTTGGGTACAACTGAACTCCGCAGGGGAGCCTTTACGCAGCCCCACATGCAAGTAGAACCTCCGTATTCGCTCTTTCCGAGGAACACTAAATATAGCCCTGGCCAGCATCGGAGACGACTGAAATATTGGGCCTCCGAAGACGAGTTGCGAGCCCCTTTTGCCCATCCAAAAGTGCCCCCAAAGGAAGGCTTTGGGTACAAGTGAACTCCACAGGGGAGCCATTACCCAGTCCCACATTAAACTGGAACCTCCGTGTACCCACTTTGACATTAAGGCTAAATATAGCCCTAGCCGGCTTGGGAGACGACTGAATAATCAGGCCACAGAAAACGCGATTCGAGCCCTTTTCGCCCATCCAAAAGTGCCCCCAAAGGAAGGCTTTGGGTACAAGTGAACTAAGCAGGGGAGCCTTTACGCAGCCCCACATGCAACTGGACCTTCCAAGTATGCCGTTGCCGACCAACCCTAAATATAACCCTTGCAGGCAACGGAGACGACTGAAAACTCAGGCCCCAGAAAACGAATTCCGAGCCCCTTTCGCCCATCCAAAAGTGCCCCCAAAAAAAGGCTTTGGGTACAAGTGAACTCCCCAGGGGAGCCTTTACCCAGTCCCACATTAAACTGGAACCTCCGTGTACGCTCTTTCACATTAAGGCTAAATATAACCCTAGCCGGCATCGGAGACGACTGAATAATCGGGCCACAGAAAACGCGATTAGAGCCCCCTTCGCCCATCCAAAAGTGCCCCCAAAGGAAGGCTTTGGATACATCTGAAGTGCCCAGGGGAGCCTTTACGCAGCCCCACATGCAACTGGACCTTCCGGGTTCGCTGTTTCCGAGCAACCCTAAATATAACGTTAGCCGGCATCGGAGACGACTGAAAACTCGGGCCCCAAAAAACGCGATTCGATCCCCTTTCGCCCATCCAAAAGCGCCCCCAAAGGAAGGCTTTGGGTACAAGTGAACTCCCCAGGGGAGCCTTTTGACAGCCCCACATGCAACTGCACCCTCCGTGTTCGCTCTTTCCCAACAACCCTAAATATAGCCATAGGCGGCATCGGAGGTGACTGAAAAATCGGGACAAAGAAAATGCGTTACAAGACCCTTTCGCCCATTCAAAAGTGTCCCCCAGAGGAAGGCTTTGAGAACATCTGAACTCCCCAGGGGAGCCTTTACGCAGCCCCACATGCAACTGGACCCTCTGTGTTTGCTCTTTCCGAGCAACCCTAAATATAGCCCTAGCCGGCATCGGAGACGACTGAAAAATTGGGCCAAAGAAAACGCGTTACAAGACCCTTTCACCCATCCTAAAGTGCCCCCAGAGGAAGGCTTTGGGTACAACTGAACTTCCAAGGTGAGCTTTTTTGCAGCCCTACATGCAACTGGACCTTCCTTATTTGCTCTTTAACAGCAAGACTAAATATATCCCTATCCAGCATTGGAGACGTCTGAAAACTCGGGCCCCAGAAAACGCATTATTAGACCCTTTCGTCCATCCAAAAGTGCCCCCATAGGAAGGCTTTGGGTAAAACCGAACTCCCCAGTGGAGACTTTACGAAGCCCCACATGCATCTGGACCCTCCTTATTCGCTCTTTCCGTGCAACCCTAAATATTGCCCTACCCGGCATCGGAGACGTCTGAAAACTCGGGCCAAAGAAAACGCGTTACGAGCCCCTTTCGCCTATCCAAATGTTCCCCCAAAAGAAAGCTTTGGGTACAAGTGAACTCCCCAGGGGAGCCTTTTTGCATCCCCACATGCAACTGGACCCTCCGGGTTCGCTGTTTCCGAGAAACCATAAATATAGCCCTAGCCGGCATCGGAGACGACTGAAAACTCGGGCCAAACAAAATGCGTTACAAGACCCTTTCGCCCATCTAAAAGTGCCCCCAAAGGAAGGCTTGGGGTACATCTGAACTCCCCAGGGGAGCCTTTATGCAGCCCCACATGCAACTGGAGACTTCTTATTCTCTCTTTCACAGCAAGCCTAAATACAGCCCTAGCCGGCATCGGAGACGACTGAAAAATCGGGCCCCAGAAAACGCGTTACAAGCCCCTTTCGCCCATCGAAAAGTGCCCCCAAAGGAAGGCTTTGGGTACAACTGAACTCCGCAGGGGAGCCTTTACGCAGACCGACATGCAGCTGGACCCTCCGTATTCGCTCTTTCAGAGCAACCTAAATATACCCCTGGCTTGCATGGCAGACGACTGAAAACTCAGGCCCCAGAAAACTCGTTCCGAGCCGCTTTCGCCAATCCAAAAGTGCCCCCAAAGAAAGGCTTTGGGTACAACTGAACTCCGCAGGGGAGCCTTTACGCAGCCCCACATGCAAGTAGAACCTCCGTATTCGCTCTTTCCGAGGAACACTAAATATAGCCCTGGCCAGCATCGGAGACGACTGAAATATTGGGCCTCCGAAGACGCGTTGCGAGCCCCTTTTGCCCATCCAAAAGTGCCCCCAAAAAAAGGCTTTGGGTACAAGTGAACTCCCCAGGGGAGCCTTTACCCAGTCCCACATTAAACTGGAACCTCCGTGTACGCTCTTTCACATTAAGGCTAAATATAACCCTAGCCGGCATCGGAGACGACTGAATAATCGGGCCACAGAAAACGCGATTAGAGCCCCCTTCGCCCATCCAAAAGTGCCCCCAAAGGAAGGCTTTGGATACATCTGAAGTGCCCAGGGGAGCCTTTACGCAGCCCCACATGCAACTGGACCTTCCGGGTTCGCTGTTTCCGAGCAACCCTAAATATAACGTTAGCCGGCATCGGAGATGACTGAAAACTCGGGCCCCAAAAAACGCGTTACAAGCCCCTTTCGCCCATCGAAAAGTGCCCCCAAAGGAAGGCTTTGGGTACAACTGAACTCCGCAGGGGAGCCTTTACGCAGACCGACATGCACCTGGACCCTCCGTATTCGCTCTTTCAGAGCAACCTAAATATATCCCTGGCTTGCATGGCAGACGACTGAAAACTCAGGCCCCAGAAAACGCGTTCCGAGCCCCTTTCGCCAATCCAAAAGTGCCCCTAAAGAAAGGCTTTGGGTACAACTGAACTCCGCAGGGGAGCCTTTACGCAGCCCCACATGCAAGTAGAACCTCCGTGTTTGCTCTTTCCGAGGAACACTAAATATAGCCCTGGCCGGCATCGGAGACGACTGAAAACTCGGGCCCCAGAAAACGCGTTGCGAGCCCCCTTCGCCCATCCAAAAGTGCCCCCAAAGGAAGGCTTTGGGTACAAGTGAACTCCCCAGGGGAGCCTTTACGCAGCCCCACATGCAAGTGTACCTTCCTTGTTCGCTGTTTCCGAGCAACCCTAAATATAACCCTAGCCGGCATCGGAGACGACTGAAATCTCGGGCCACAGAAACGCGTTGCGAGCCCCTTTTGCCCATCCAAATGTGCCACCAAAGGAAGGCTTTGGGTACAAGTGAACTCCACAGGGGAGCCATTACACAGTCCCTCATTAAACTGGAACATCCGTGCACCCACTTTCACATTAAGACTAAATATAGCCCTAGCCGGCTTGGGAGACGACTGAATAATCAGGCCACAGAAAAAGCGATTCAAGCCCTTTTTGCCCATCCAAAAGTGCCCCCAAAGGAAGGCTTTGGGTACAAGTGAACTCCCCAGGGGAGCCTTTAAGCAGCCCCACATGCAAGTGGACCTACCGAGTACGCTGTTTCTGAGCAACCCTAAATATATCCCTAACGGCATCGGAGACGACTGAATAATTGGGCCCCAAAGAAAATAAGTTACAAGCCCCTTTCGCCTATCCAAAAGTGCCCCCAGAGGAAGGCTTTGGGTACAAGTGAACTCCGCAGGGGAGCCTTTACGCAGCCCCACATGCAACTGGACCCTCCGGGTTCAGTCTTTCTACACAGGCCTAAATATATCCCTAGCAGGCATCGTAGGCGACTGAAAAATCGGTCCAAAGCCAACGCGTTACAAGCCACTTTCGCCCATCCGAAAGTGCCCCCAATGGAAGGCTTTGGGTACAACTGAACTCCCCAGGGGAGCCATTACGCAGCCCCATATGCAACTGGACCCTCCTTATTCGCTCTTTCACAGCAAGCCTAAATATATCCCTTGCACGCATCGGAGACGACTGAAAAATCGGGCCCCAGAAAACGGGTTACAAGCCCCTTTGGACCATCCAAATGTGCCCCCAAAGGAAGGCGTTGGGTACATCTGAACTCCCCAGGGGAGCCTTTATGCAGCCCCACATGCAACTGGACCCTCCGGTTTCGCTCTTTCGGAGCAAAACTAAATATAGCCCTAGCCGGCATGGGAGTCGACTGAAAACTCGGGCCTCAGAAAACGCTTTCCGAGCCCCTTTCGCCCATCCAAAAGTGCCCCCAGAGGAAGGCTTTGGGTACAACAGAAGTCCCCAGGGGAGCCATTACGCAGCCCCACATGCAACTGCCTCTCCAGGTTCAATCTTTCTACGCAAGCCTAAATACAGCCCTAGCCGCAAAGGGAGAAGACTGAAAACGTGGGCCTAAGAAAACGCATTGGGAGTCCCTTTCGCCCATCCAGAAGTGCCCCCAGAGGAAGGCTTTGGGTACAACCGAACTCCCCAGGGGAGTCTTTACGCAGCCCCACATGCAACTGGACCCTCCGTATTCGCTCTTTCTATGCAAGCCTAAATATAGCCCAAGCCGAAAATAGAGAAGACTGAAAAAGAGGGCCTAAGAAAACACAGTGCGTTTCCCTTTGGACCATCCAAAAGTGCCCCCAGAGGAAGGCTTTGGGTACAACTGAACTCCGCAGGGGAGCCTTTACGCAGTCCCACATGCAACTGGACCCTCCGTATTCGCTCTTTCACAGCAACCCTAAATATAACCCTAGCCCGCATGCAAGACGACTTAAAACTCGGGCCCCAGAAAACGCATTCCATGCCCCATTCGCCCATCCAAATGTGTCCCCAGAGGAAGGCATTGGGTAAAAGTGAACTCCCCAGGGGAGCCTTTTTGCAGCCCCACATGCAACTGGACCCTCCGTGTTCCCTCTTTCTACGCAAGACTAAGTATATCCCTAGCCGCAAAGGGAGAAGACCGAAAAAGCAGGCCTTAGAAAACGCATTGGGAGTCCCCTTGGACCATCCAAAAGTGCCCCCAAAGGAAGGCTTTGGGTACATCTGAACTCCCCAGGGGAGCCTTTACGCAGCCCCACATGCAACTGAACCCTCCGGGTTCGCTCTTTCCGTGCAACCCTAAATATAGCACTAGGCGGCATCAGAGATGACTGAAAAATCAGGCCCCAGAAAACGCATTACAAGCCCCATTTGCCCATCCAAAAGTGCCCCCAAAGGAAAGCTTTGGGTACATCTGAACTCCCCAGGGGAGCCTTTACGCAGTCCCACATGCAACTGGACCCTCCGAGTTCGCTCTTTCCGAGCAACTCTAAATATATCCCTAGCCCACATCGCAGACGACTAAAAATTCGGGCCAAAGACAACTGGTTACAAGCTTCTTTCGCCCATCCAAAAGTGCCCCAGAGGAAGGCTTTGGGTACAACTGAACTCCCCAGGGGAGCCTTTACAGAGTCCTACATGCAACTGGAATCTCCGGGTTAACTCTTTCTACGCAAGCCTAAATATAGCACTAGCCGCAAAGGGATAAGACTGAAAAAGCGAGCCTCAGAAAACGCATTGCGAGTCCCCTTGGAGCATCAAAAAGTGCCCCCAAAGGAAGGCTTTGGGTATAACTGAACTCATCATGGGAGCCTTTACGCAGCCCCACATGCAACTGGACCCTCCGTGTTCGCTGTTTCCGAGCAACCCTAAATATATCCCTAGCCGGCATCGGAGACGACTGAAAAATCGGGCCAAAGACAACGCTTTACAAGACCCTTTCACCCATTCAAAAGTGCCCCCAAAGGATGGCTTTGGGTACAACTGAACTCCCCAGGGGAGCCTTTAGGCAGCCCCACATGCAACTGGACCCTCCGTGTTCGCTGTTTCCGAGCAACCCTAAATATAACCCTAGGCAGCATGGCAGAAGACTGAAAACTCGGGCCCCAGAAAACGCGTTACAAGCCCCTTTCGCCCATCCAGAAGTGCCCCCAGAGGAATGCTTTCGGTACAACTGAACTCCCCAGGGGAGCCTTTTTGCAGCCGCACATGCAACTGGACCCTCCGGGTTCACTTTTCACAGCAATCCTAAATATATCCACGGCCCGCACGGAAGACGACGGAAAAATGCGGCCCCAGAAAACGTGATACAAGCCACGTTGGCCCATCCAAAAGTGCCCCCAAAGGAAGGCTTTGGGTACAACTGAACTCTCCAGGGAAGCCTTTTTGCAGCCCCACATGCAACTGAACCCTCTGGGTTCACTCTTTCTACGCAAGCCTAAATATAGCCCTACCACAAAGGAAGAAGACCGAAGAAGCGGGTCTCAGAAAACGCATTTCGAATCCCCTTGGACCATCCAAAAGTGCCCCCAAAGGAAGGCTTTAGGTACAACTGAACTCCCCAGGAGAGCCTTTATGGAGCCCCACATGCAACTGGACCCTCCGGTATCGCTCTTTCCGAGCAACACTATATATAGCCCTAGCCAGCATGGGAGACGACTGAAAACTTGGGCCCCAGAAAACGAATTCCGAGCCCATTTCGACCATCCAAAAGTGTCCCCAAAGGAAGGCGTTGTGTAAAACTTAACTCCCCAGGGGAGCCTTTTTGCAGCCCCACATGCAACTGGACCCTCCTTATTCGCTCTTTCACAGCGACCCTAAATATAGCCCTGGCCCGCTTGGAAAATGACTGAAAAATCGGGCCCCAGAAAATGGGTTACAAGCCCCTTTCGCCCATCCAAAAGTGACCCCAAAGGAAGGCTTTGGGTACAACTGAACTCTCCAGGGGAGCCTTTATGCAGCCCCACATGACACTGGACCCTCCGGGTTCGCTCTTTCCGTGCAACACTATATATAGCCCTACGCGGCTTCGGAGATGCATGAAAAATCAGGCCCCAGAAAACGCATTACAAGCCTCATTCGCCCATCCAGAAGTGTCCCCAAAGGAAAACTTTGGGTACAAGTGAATCCCAGGGGAACCTTTACGCAGTCCCACATGCAACTGGACCCTCTGTATTCGCTCTTTCACAGCAACCCTAAATATATACCTGGCCCGCATGGAAGATGACTGAAAACTCGGGCCCTAGAAAATTGGTTAGAAGCCCCTTTCGCCCATCCAAAAGTGCCCCCAAAGGAAGGCTTTGGGTACAGATGAACTCCCCAGGGGAGCCATTTTGCAGAACCACATGCAACTGGACCCTCCGGGTTCACTCTTTCTACGCAAGACTAAATATAAACCTAGCCGCAAAGGGAGAAGATTAAAAAAGCGGCCCTCAGAAAACGCATTGCGAGTCCTTTTCGCCCATCCAAAAGTGCCCCCAGAGGAAGGCTTTGGGTACAAGTGATCTCTCCAGGGGAGCCTTTATGCAGTCCCACATGCAACTGGACCCTCCGGGTTCGCTCTTTCGGAGCAAACCGAAACATATCCCTAGCCAGCATGGCAGAAGACTGAAAACTCGGGCCCCAGAAAACGCGTTACAAACCCCATTCGCCCATCCAGAAGTACCCCCAAAGGAAGGCTTTGGGTACAACTGAACTCCGCAGGAGAGCCTTTATGCAGGCCCACATGCAACTGGACCCTCCGGGTTCGCTCTTTCACAGCAACCCTAAATATAGCCCTGATCCGCATGGAAGATGACTGAAAAATCGTGCCTCAGAAAATGGGTTACAAGCCCCTTTCGCCCATCCAAAAGTGACCCCAAAGGAAGGCGTTGGGTACAACTGAACTCCCCAGGGGAGATTTTTTGCATCCCCACATGCAACTGATCCCTCCGAGTTCACTCTTTCTACGCAAGCCTAAATATATCCATAGCCGCAAAGGAGAAGACTGAAAAAACGAGCCTCAGAAAATGCATTGCGAGTCCACTTGGAGCATCCAAAAGTGCCCCCAGAGGAAGGCTTTGGGTACATCTGAACTCCCCAGGGGAGCCTTTATGCAGCCCCACATGCAACTGGACCCTCCGGGTTCGCTCTTTCACAGCAACCCTAAATGTATCCCTAGCCGGCATGGGAGACGACTGAAAAATGGGGCCCCAGAAAACTCTTTCCGAGCCACATTCGCCCATCCAAAAGTGCCCCCAGAGGAAGACTTTGGGTACAACTGAACTCCACAGGGGAGCCTTTACGCAGCCCCACATGCAACTGGACCCTCCGGGTTCACTCTTTCACCGCAAGACTAAATATAGCCCTAGCCGCAAAGGGAGAAGACTGAAAAAGTGGACCTCAGAAAACGCAATGCGAGTCCCCTTGGACCATCCAAATGTGCCCCCAAAGGAAGGCGTTGGGTACATCTGAACTCCCCAGGGGAGCCTTTATGCAGCCCCACATGCAACTGGACCCTCCGGTTTCGCTCTTTCGGAGCAAAACTAAATATAGCCCTAGCCGGCATGGGAGTCGACTGAAAACTCGGGCCTCAGAAAACGCTTTCCGAGCCCCTTTCGCCCATCCAAAAGTGCCCCCAGACGAAGGCTTTGGGTATAACAGAAGTCCCCAGGGGAGCCATTACGCAGCCCCACATGCAACTGGACCCTCCAGGTTCACTCTTTCTACGCAAGCCTAAATACAGCCCTAGCCGCAAAGGGAGAAGACTGAAAACGTGGGCCTAAGAAAACGCATTGGGAGTCCCTTTCGCCCATCCAGAAGTGCCCCCAGAGGAAGGCTTTGGGTACAACCGAACTCCCCAGGGGAGTCTTTACGCAGCCCCACATGCAACTGGACCCTCCGTATTCGCTCTTTCTATGCAAGCCTAAATATAGCCCAAGCCGAAAATAGAGAAGACCGAAAAAGAGGGCCTAAGAAAACACAGTGCGATTCCCTTTGGACCATCCAAAAGTGCCCCCAGAGGAAGGCTTTGGGTACAACTGAACTCCGCAGGGGAGCCTTTATGCAGGCCCACATGCAACTGGACCCTCCGTATTCGCTCTTTCGGAGCAAACCGATACATATCCCTAGCCAGCATGGCAGAAGACTGAAAACTCGGGCCCCAGAAAAGGGGATCTAAGCCCCTTTCGCCCATCCAAAAGTGACCCCAAAGGAAGGCTTTGGGTACAACTGAACTCCCCAGGGGAGATTTTTTGCAGCCCCACATGCAACTGATCCCTCTGGGTTCACTCTTTCTAGGCAAGCCTAAATATAGGTATAGCCGCAAAGGGAGAAGACTGAAAAAGCGGGCCTCAGAAAACGCATTGCGAGTCCCCTTGGACCATCCAAAAGTGCCCCCAAAGGAAGGCTTTGGGTACAAGTGAACTCCCCAGGGGAGCCTTTACGCAGCCCCACATGCAACTGGACCCTCCGGTTTCGCTCTTTCCGAGCAACACTAAATATAGCACTAGCCGGCATGGGAGATGACTGAAAACTCGGGCCCCAGAAAACGTGTTACAAGCCCCTTTCGCCCATCCAAAAGTGCCCCCAAAGGAAGGCTTTGGGTACAACTGAACTCCCCAGGGAAGCCTTTACGCAGCCCCACATGCAACTGGACCCTCCGTATTCGCTCTTTCACAGCAACCCTAAATATAACCCTAGCCCGCATGCAAGACGACTTAAAACTCGGGCCCCAGAAAACGCATTCCATGCCCCATTCGCCCATCCAAATGTGTCCCCAGAGAAAGGCATTGGGTAAAAGTGAACTCCCCAGGGGAGCCTTTTTGCAGCCCCACATGCAACTGGACCCTCCGTGTTCCCTCTTTCTACGCAAGACTAAGTATATCCCTAGCCGCAAAGGGAGAAGACCGAAAAAGCAGGCCTTAGAAAACGCATTGGGAGTCCCCTTGGACCATCCAAAAGTGCCCCCAAAGGAAGGCTTTGGGTACATCTGAACTCTGCAGGGGAGCCTTTACGCAGCCCCACATGCAACTGAACCCTCCGGGTTCGCTCTTTCCGTGCAACCCTAAATATAGCACTAGGCGGCATCAGAGATGACTGAAAAATCAGGCCCCAGAAAACGCATTACAAGCCCCATTTGCCCATCCAAAAGTGCCCCCAAAGGAAAGCTTTGGGTACATCTGAACTCCCCAGGGGAGCCTTTACGCAGTCCCACATGCAACTGGACCCTCCGAGTTCGCTCTTTCCGAGCAACTCTAAATATATCCCTAGCCCACATCGCAGACGACTAAAAATTCGGGCCAAAGAGAACTGGTTACAAGCTTCTTTCGCCCATCCAAAAGTGCCCCAGAGGAAGGCTTTGGGTACAACTGAACTCCCCAGGGGAGCCTTTACAGAGTCCTACATGCAACTGGAATCTCCGGGTTAACTCTTTCTACGCAAGCCTAAATATAGCACTAGCCGCAAAGGGATAAGACTGAAAAAGCGAGCCTCAGAAAACGCATTGCGAGTCCCCTTGGAGCATCAAAAAGTGCCCCCAAAGGAAGGCTTTGGGTATAACTGAACTCATCATGGGAGCCTTTACGCAGCCCCACATGCAACTGGACCCTCCGTGTTCGCTGTTTCCGAGCAACCCTAAATATATCCCTAGCCGGCATCGGAGACGACTGAAAAATCGGGCCAAAGACAACGCCTTACAAGACCCTTTCACCCATTCAAAAGTGCCCCCAAAGGATGGCTTTGGGTACAACTGAACTCCCCAGGGGAGCCTTTATGCAGCCCCACATGCAACTGGACCCTCCGTGTTCGCTGTTTCCGAGCAACCCTAAATATAACCCTAGGCAGCATGGCAGAAGACTGAAAACTCGGGCCCCAGAAAACGCGTTACAAGCCCCTTTCGCCCATCCAGAAGTGCCCCCAGAGGAATGCTTTCGGTACAACTGAACTCCCCAGGGGAGCCTTTTTGCAGCCGCACATGCAACTGGACCCTCCGGGTTCACTTTTCACAGCAATCCTAAATATATCCACGGCCCGCACGGAAGACGACTGAAAAATGCGGCCCCAGAAAACGTGATACAAGCCACGTTGGCCCATCCAAAAGTGCCCCCAAAGGAAGGCTTTGGGTACAACTGAACTCTCCAGGGAAGCCTTTTTGCAGCCCCACATGCAACTGAACCCTCTGGGTTCACTCTTTCTACGCAAGCCTAAATATAGCCCTACCACAAAGGAAGAAGACCGAAGAAGCGGGTCTCAGAAAACGCATTTCGAATCCCCTTGGACCATCCAAAAGTGCCCCCAAAGGAAGGCTTTAGGTACAACTGAACTCCCCAGGAGAGCCTTTATGGAGCCCCACATGCAACTGGACCCTCCGGTATCGCTCTTTCCGAGCAACACTATATATAGCCCTAGCCAGCATGGGAGACGACTGAAAACTTGGGCCCCAGAAAACGAATTCCGAGCCCATTTCGACCATCCAAAAGTGTCCCCAAAGGAAGGCGTTGTGTAAAACTTAACTCCCCAGGGGAGCCTTTTTGCAGCCCCACATGCAACTGGACCCTCCGTATTCGCTCTTTCACAGCGACCCTAAATATAGCCCTGGCCCGCTTGGAAAATGACTGAAAAATCGGGCCCCAGAAAATGGGTTACAAGCCCCTTTCGCCCATCCAAAAGTGACCCCAAAGGAAGGCTTTGGGTACAACTGAACTCTCCAGGGGAGCCTTTATGCAGCCCCACATGACACTGGACCCTCCGGGTTCGCTCTTTCCGTGCAACACTATATATAGCCCTACGCGGCTTCGGAGATGCATGAAAAATCAGGCCCCAGAAAACGCATTACAAGCCTCATTCGCCCATCCAGAAGTGTCCCCAAAGGAAAACTTTGGGTACAAGTGAATCCCAGGGGAACCTTTACGCAGTCCCACATGCAACTGGACCCTCTGTATTCGCTCTTTCACAGCAACCCTAAATATATACCTGGCCCGCATGGAAGATGACTGAAAACTCGGGCCCTAGAAAATTGGTTAGAAGCCCCTTTCGCCCATCCAAAAGTGCCCCCAAAGGAAGGCTTTGGGTACAGATGAACTCCCCAGGGGAGCCATTTTGCAGAACCACATGCAACTGGACCCTCCGGGTTCACTCTTTCTACGCAAGACTAAATATAAACCTAGCCGCAAAGGGAGAAGATTAAAAAAGCGGCCCTCAGAAAACGCATTGCGAGTCCTTTTCGCCCATCCAAAAGTGCCCCCAGAGGAAGGCTTTGGGTACAAGTGATCTCTCCAGGGGAGCCTTTATGCAGCCCCACATGCAACTGGACCCTCTGTATTCACTCTTTCACAGCAACCCTAAATATATACCTGGCCCGCATGGAAGATGACTGAAAACTCGGGCCCTAGAAAATTGGTTAGAAGCCCCTTTCGCCCATCCAAAAGTGCCCCCAAAGGAAGGCTTTGGGTACAGATGAACTCCCCAGGGGAGCCATTTTGCAGAACCACATGCAACTGGACCCTCCGGGTTCACTCTTTCTACGCAAGACTAAATATAAACCTAGCCGCAAAGGGAGAAGATTAAAAAAGCGGCCCTCAGAAAACGCATTGCGAGTCCTTTTCGCCCATCCAAAAGTGCCCCCAGAGGAAGGCTTTGGGTACAAGTGATCTCTCCAGGGGAGCCTTTATGCAGTCCCACATGCAACTGGACCCTCCGTGTTCGCTCTTTCGGAGCAAACCGAAACATATCCCTAGCCAGCATGGCAGAAGACTGAAAACTCGGGCCCCAGAAAACGCGTTACAAACCCCATTCGCCCATCCAGAAGTACCCCCAAAGGAAGGCTTTGGGTACAACTGAACTCCGCAGGAGAGCCTATATGCAGGCTCACATGCAACTGGACCCTCCGGGTTCGCTCTTTCACAGCAACCCTAAATATAGCCCTGATCCGCATGGAAGATGACTGAAAAATCGTGCCTCAGAAAATGGGTTACAAGCCCCTTTCGCCCATCCAAAAGTGACCCCAAAGGAAGGCGTTGGGTACAACTGAACTCCCCAGGGGAGATTTTTTGCATCCCCACATGCAACTGATCCCTCCGAGTTCACTCTTTCTACGCAAGCCTAAATATATCCATAGCCGCAAAGGAGAAGACTGAAAAAACGAGCCTCAGAAAATGCATTGCGAGTCCACTTGGAGCATCCAAAAGTGCCCCCAGAGGAAGGCTTTGGGTACATCTGAACTCCCCAGGGGAGCCTTTATGCAGCCCCACATGCAACTGGACCCTCTGGGTTCGCTCTTTCACAGCAACCCTAAATGTATCCCTAGCCGGCATGGGAGACGACTGAAAAATGGGGCCCCAGAAAACTCTTTCCGAGCCACATTCGCCCATCCAAAAGTGCCCCCAGAGGAAGACTTTGGGTACAACTGAACTCCACAGGGGAGCCTTTACGCAGCCCCACATGCAACTGGACCCTCCGGGTTCACTCTTTCACCGTAAGACTAAATATAGCCCTAGCTGCAAAGGGAGAAGACCGAAAAAGTGGACCTCAGAAAACGCAATGCGAGTCCCCTTGGACCATCCAAATGTGCCCCCAAAGGAAGGCGTTGGGTACATCTGAACTCCCCAGGGGAGCCTTTATGCAGCCCCACATGCAACTGGACCCTCCGGTTTCGCTCTTTCGGAGCAAAACTAAATATAGCCCTAGCCGGCATGGGAGTCGACTGAAAACTCGGGCCTCAGAAAACGTTTTCCGAGCCCCTTTCGCCCATCCAAAAGTGCCCCCAGAGGAAGGCTTTGGGTACAAAAGAAGTCCCCAGGGGAGCCATTACGCAGCCCCACATGCAACTGGACCCTCCAGGTTCACTCTTTCTACGCAAGCCTAAATACAGCCCTAGCCGCAAAGGGAGAAGACTGAAAAAGTGGGCCTAAGAAAACGCATTGGGAGTCCCTTTCGCCCATCCAGAAGTGCCCCCAGAGGAAGGCTTTGGGTACAACCGAACTCCCCAGGGGAGTCTTTACGCAGCCCCACATGCAACTGGACCCTCCTTATTAGCTCTTTCACAGCAAGTCTAAATATAGCCCTAGGCAGCACTTGTGATGACTGAAAAATCGGGCCAAAGAAAACCATTGCAATTACCTTTGGACCATCCAAAAGTGCCCCCAATTGAAGGCTTTGGGTACAAGTGATCTCCCCAGGGGAGCCTTTACGCAGCCCCACATGCAACTGGACCCTCCGGGTTCGCTCTTTCTGAGCAACCCTAGATATAGCCCTTGCTGGCATGGTAGACGACTGAAAACTCGGGCCCCAGAAAACGCTTTCCGAGCCCCTTTCGCCCATCCAAAAGTGCCCCCAAAGGAAGGCTTTGGTTACAACTGAACTCCCCAGGGGAGCCTTTACGCAGCCCCACATGCAACTGGACCCTCCTTATTCGCTCTTTCACAGCAACCCTAAATATAGCCCTGGCCCGCTTGGAAAATGACTGAAAAATCGGGCCCCAGAAAACGGGTTACAAGCCCTTTTCGCCCATCCAAATGTGCCCCCAAAAGAAGGCTTTGGGTACAACTGAACTCCCCAGGGGAGCCTTTTTGCAGCCGCACATGCAACTGGACCCTCCTTATTCGCTCTTTCACAGCAACCCTAAATATATCCACGGCCCGCATGGAAGACGACTGAAAAATCCGGCCCCAGAAAACGCGTTACAAGCCCCTTACACCCATCCAAATGTGCCCCCAAAGGAAGGCTTTGGGTACAAGTGAACTCCCCAGGGGAGCCTTTATGCAGCCCCACATGCAACTGGACCCTCTGGGTTCACTCTTTCTACGCAAGCCTAAATATATCCCTACCGCAAAGAAAGAAGACCGAAGAAGCGGGTCTCAGAAAACGCATTGCGAATCCCCTTGGACCGTCCAAAAGGGCCCCAAAGGAAGGCTTTGGGTACAAGTGAACTCCCCAGGGGAGCCTTTATGCAGCCCCACATGCAACTGGACCCTCCGTGTTCGATTTTTACGAGCAAATCTAAATGTAACCCTGGCCGGCATGGAAGAAGACTGAAAACTTGGGCCCCAGAAAACGCTTTCCGAGCCCCTTTCGCCCACCCAAAAGTGCCCCCAGAGGAAGGCTTTGGGTACAACTGAACTCTCCAGGGGAGCCTTTATGCAGCCCCACATGACACTGGACCCTCCGGGTTCGCTCTTTCACAGCAACCCTAAATATAGCCCTGGCCCGCATGGGAGACGACTGAAAACTCGGGCCCCAAAAAACGCTTTCCGAGCCCCTTTCGCCCATCCAAAAGTGCCCCCAAAGGAAGGCTTTGGGTACATGTGATCTCCACAGGGGAGCCTTTATGCAGTCCCACACGCAACTGGACCCTCCGGGTTCTCTCTTTCCGAGCAAATCTAAATGTAACCCTGGCCGCCATGGCAGAAGACTGAAAACTTGGGCCCCAGAAAACGCGTTACAAGCCCCTTTCGCCCATCCAAAAGTGCCCCCAAAGGAAGGCTTTGGGTACATCAGAACTCCGCAGGGGAGCCTTTACGCAGCCCCACATGCAACTGGACCCTCCGGGTTCGCTCTTTCCGTGCAACACTATATATAGCCCTACGCGGCTTCGGAGATGCATGAAAAATCAGGCCCCAGAAAACGCATTACAAGCCTCATTCGCCCATCCAGAAGTGTCCCCAAAGGAAGACTTTGGGTACAAGTGAATCCCAGGGGAACCTTTACGCAGCCCCACATGCAACTGGACCCTCTGTATTCACTCTTTCACAGCAACCCTAAATATATACCTGGCCCGCATGGAAGATGACTGAAAACTCGGGCCCTAGAAAATTGGTTAGAAGCCCCTTTCGCCCATCCAAAAGTGCCCCCAAAGGAAGGCTTTGGGTACAGATGAACTCCCCAGGGGAGCCATTTTGCAGAACCACATGCAACTGGACCCTCCGGGTTCACTCTTTCTACGCAAGACTAAATATAAACCTAGCCGCAAAGGGAGAAGATTAAAAAAGCGGCCCTCAGAAAACGCATTGCGAGTCCTTTTCGCCCATCCAAAAGTGCCCCCAGAGGAAGGCTTTGGGTACAAGTGATCTCTCCAGGGGAGCCTTTATGCAGTCCCACATGCAACTGGACCCTCCGTGTTCGCTCTTTCGGAGCAAACCGAAACATATCCCTAGCCAGCATGGCAGAAGACTGAAAACTCGGGCCCCAGAAAACGCGTTACAAACCCCATTCGCCCATCCAGAAGTACCCCCAAAGGAAGGCTTTGGGTACAACTGAACTCCGCAGGAGAGCCTATATGCAGGCTCACATGCAACTGGACCCTCCGGGTTCGCTCTTTCACAGCAACCCTAAATATAGCCCTGATCCGCATGGAAGATGACTGAAAAATCGTGCCTCAGAAAATGGGTTACAAGCCCCTTTCGCCCATCCAAAAGTGACCCCAAAGGAAGGCGTTGGGTACAACTGAACTCCCCAGGGGAGATTTTTTGCATCCCCACATGCAACTGATCCCTCCGAGTTCACTCTTTCTACGCAAGCCTAAATATATCCATAGCCGCAAAGGAGAAGACTGAAAAAACGAGCCTCAGAAAATGCATTGCGAGTCCACTTGGAGCATCCAAAAGTGCCCCCAGAGGAAGGCTTTGGGTACATCTGAACTCCCCAGGGGAGCCTTTATGCAGCCCCACATGCAACTGGACCCTCTGGGTTCGCTCTTTCACAGCAACCCTAAATGTATCCCTAGCCGGCATGGGAGACGACTGAAAAATGGGGCCCCAGAAAACTCTTTCCGAGCCACATTCGCCCATCCAAAAGTGCCCCCAGAGGAAGACTTTGGGTACAACTGAACTCCACAGGGGAGCCTTTACGCAGCCCCACATGCAACTGGACCCTCCGGGTTCACTCTTTCACCGTAAGACTAAATATAGCCCTAGCTGCAAAGGGAGAAGACCGAAAAAGTGGACCTCAGAAAACGCAATGCGAGTCCCCTTGGACCATCCAAATGTGCCCCCAAAGGAAGGCGTTGGGTACATCTGAACTCCCCAGGGGAGCCTTTATGCAGCCCCACATGCAACTGGACCCTCCGGTTTCGCTCTTTCGGAGCAAAACTAAATATAGCCCTAGCCGGCATGGGAGTCGACTGAAAACTCGGGCCTCAGAAAACGTTTTCCGAGCCCCTTTCGCCCATCCAAAAGTGCCCCCAGAGGAAGGCTTTGGGTACAAAAGAAGTCCCCAGGGGAGCCATTACGCAGCCCCACATGCAACTGGACCCTCCAGGTTCACTCTTTCTACGCAAGCCTAAATACAGCCCTAGCCGCAAAGGGAGAAGACTGAAAAAGTGGGCCTAAGAAAACGCATTGGGAGTCCCTTTCGCCCATCCAGAAGTGCCCCCAGAGGAAGGCTTTGGGTACAACCGAACTCCCCAGGGGAGTCTTTACGCAGCCCCACATGCAACTGGACCCTCCTTATTAGCTCTTTCACAGCAAGTCTAAATATAGCCCTAGGCAGCACTTGTGATGACTGAAAAATCGGGCCAAAGAAAACCATTGCAATTACCTTTGGACCATCCAAAAGTGCCCCCAATTGAAGGCTTTGGGTACAAGTGATCTCCCCAGGGGAGCCTTTACGCAGCCCCACATGCAACTGGACCCTCCGGGTTCGCTCTTTCTGAGCAACCCTAGATATAGCCCTTGCTGGCATGGTAGACGACTGAAAACTCGGGCCCCAGAAAACGCTTTCCGAGCCCCTTTCGCCCATCCAAAAGTGCTCCCAAAGGAAGGCTTTGGTTACAACTGAACTCCCCAGGGGAGCCTTTACGCAGCCCCACATGCAACTGGACCCTCCTTATTCGCTCTTTCACAGCAACCCTAAATATAGCCCTGGCCCGCTTGGAAAATGACTGAAAAATCGGGCCCCAGAAAACGGGTTACAAGCCCTTTTCGCCCATCCAAATGTGCCCCCAAAAGAAGGCTTTGGGTACAACTGAACTCCCCAGGGGAGCCTTTTTGCAGCCGCACATGCAACTGGACCCTCCTTATTCGCTCTTTCACAGCAACCCTAAATATATCCACGGCCCGCATGGAAGACGACTGAAAAATCCGGCCCCAGAAAACGCGTTACAAGCCCCTTACACCCATCCAAATGTGCCCCCAAAGGAAGGCTTTGGGTACAAGTGAACTCCCCAGGGGAGCCTTTATGCAGCCCCACATGCAACTGGACCCTCTGGGTTCACTCTTTCTACGCAAGCCTAAATATATCCCTACCGCAAAGAAAGAAGACCGAAGAAGCGGGTCTCAGAAAACGCATTGCGAATCCCCTTGGACCGTCCAAAAGGGCCCCAAAGGAAGGCTTTGGGTACAAGTGAACTCCCCAGGGGAGCCTTTATGCAGCCCCACATGCAACTGGACCCTCCGTGTTCGATTTTTACGAGCAAATCTAAATGTAACCCTGGCCGGCATGGAAGAAGACTGAAAACTTGGGCCCCAGAAAACGCTTTCCGAGCCCCTTTCGCCCACCCAAAAGTGCCCCCAGAGGAAGGCTTCGGGTACATCAGAACTCCGCAGGGGAGCCTTTACGCAGCCCTACATGCAACGGGACCCTCCGGGTTCACTCTTCTGTGCAACCCTATATATAGCCCTAGGCGGCATCGGAGATGACTGAAAAATCAGGCCCCAGAAAACGCATTACAAGCCCCATTCGCCCATCCAAAAGTGTTCCCAAAGGAAGGCGTTGTGTACAACTGAACTCCCCAGGGGAGCCTTTTTGCAGCCCCACATGCAACTGGACCCTCCTTATTCGCTCTTTCACAGCAACCCTAAATATAGCCCTGGCCCGCTTGGAAAATGACTGAAAAATCGGGCCCCAGAAAACGGGTTACAAGCCCTTTTCGCCCATCCAAAAGAGTCCACAAAGGAAGGCTTTGGGTACAAGTGAACTCCCCAGGGAAGCCTTTACGCAGCCCCACATGCAACTGGACCCTCCGTGTTCGCTGTTTCCGAGCAACCCTAAATATATCCCTAGACGGAATCGTACACGACTGAAAAAGCGGGCCAAAATAAAGACTTACATGCCCCTTTCGCCCATCCAAAAGCACCCCCAGAGGAAGGCTTTGGGTACAAACGAACTCCGCAGGGTACCTTTATGCAGGCCCACATGCAACTGGACCTTCCGGGTTCGCTCTTTCGGAGCAAACCGAAACATTTCCCTAGCCAGCATTGCAGAAGACTGAAAACTTGGGCCCCAGAAAACGCGTTACAAACCCCATTCGCCCATCCAGAAGTACCCCCAAAGGAAGGCTTTGGGTTCAACTAAACTCCGCAGGAGAGCCTTTATGCAGGCCCACATGCAATTGGAACCTCCGTATTCACTCTTTCACAGCAACCCTAAATATAGCCCTGGCCCGCATGGAAGATGACTGAAAAATCGGGCCCCAGAAAATGGGTTACAAGCCCCTTTCGCCCATCCAAAAGTGACCCCAAAGGAAGGCGTTGGGTACAACTGAACTCCCCAGGGGAGATTTTTTGCATCCCCACATGCAACTGATCCCTCCGGGTTCACTCTTTCTACGCAAGCCTAAATATATCCATAGCCGCAAAGGAGAAGACCGAAAAAACGGGCCTCAGAAAATGCATTGCGAGTCCACTTGGAGCATCCAAAAGTGCCCCCAAAGGAAGGCTTTGGGTACATCTGAACTCCCCAGGGGCTCCTTTATGCATCCCCACATGCAACTGGACCCTCCGGGTTCGCTCTTGCACAGCAACCCTAAATATATCCCTAGCCGGCATGGGAGACGACTGAAAAATGGGGCCCCAGAAAACTCTTTCCGAGCCACTTTCGCCCATCCAAAAGTGCCCCCAGAGGAAGGCTTTGGGTACAACTGAACTCCACAGGGGAGCCTTTACGCAGCCCCACATGCAACTGGACCCTCCGGGTTCGCTCTTTCTGAGCAACCCTTAATATAGCCCTAGCCGGCATCGGAGGCGACTGAAAAATCAGGCCAAAGCAAACGCGTTACAAGCCACTTTCGCCCATCCAAAAGTGCCCCCAATGGAAGGCTTTGGGTACATCTGAACTCCCCAGGGGAGCCTTTACGCAGTCCTACATGCAACTGGACCCTCCGTATTCGCTCTTTCACAGCAAGCCTAAATATATCCCTTGCACGCATCGGAGACGACTGAAAAATCGGGCCCCAGAAAACGGGTTACAAGCCCCTTTGGCCCATCCAAAAGTGTCCCCAAAGGAAGACTTTGGGAACAAGTGAACTCCGCAGGGGAGCTTTTACGCAGCCCCTAATGCAACTGGACCCTCCGGGTTCACTCTTTCTATGCAAGCCTAAATATATCCCTAGCCACAAAGGGAGAAGACCGAAAAAGCGGACCTCAGAAAACGCATTGCGAGTCCCCTTGGACCATCCAAAAGTACCCCCAAAGGAAGGCGTTGGGTACATCTGAACTCTCCAGGGGAGCCTTTATGCAGCCCCACATGCAACTTGACCCTCCGGGTTCACTCTTTCGGAGCAAACCGATACATATCCCTAGCCAGCATGGAAGAAGACTGAAAAATGGGGCCCCAGAAAACGGGATACAAGCCCCTTTCGCCCATCCAAAAGTGACCCCAAAGGAAGGCTTTGGGTAAAACTGAACTCCCCAGGGGAGATTTTTTGCAGCCCCACATGCAACTGATCCCTCTGGGTTCACTCTTTCTAGGCAAGCCTAAATATATGTATAGCCGCAAAGGGAGAAGACTGAAAAAGCGGGCCTTAGAAAACGCATTAGGTGTGGAGGAATTGTTAAGTGAGGCAGGACATGTGAATGTTGAGCAGTTGGGAGACAATGGGCTGGTGAAGCACCGTACTCAACTCACATGAGCCTTGGCACTGTATGCAGCTGGCTGAGGGCCAATCAGGCTCAAGGACACGATGCCCTTGGGCCATCGGGGAAAGTCCCTAAGGTGGGACAGGTAGCCAAAAGAAGGAGGACCAGACTGAAAAGCCCGGGAAGTGTTAACCAATCCTGAGCTTAGTTTCTGCAATATGTATGAGTTGATTATGTTCAAACTAGATAAAAGACGACTGAGCTATCCATTGAAGTTGAAGTTCACTGTTCACTCATATTGATGTGCTGGGTCTTCCTTCCGTCGGCAACAAATTGGCGCCCGAACAGGGACAAGTCTGAACAGGATTTGGACACTGCTGGCAGTGATCCAGGGCCACGGTTGGACGGAATAAAGGAGAAGCCGGTCCTGCAACGCAGCCCAGGAGGTGAAAAGGACAAGAATCCCTGCACCCGCGCCGGGAAGGTGAAAAGGATGTGAAGTCCCCCGCACCAGTGTCCTGGAAATGTGATGGTGAAAAGGACTGTGACAGTGCAGAACATGAAGAGAATTGCGGCATTGTGACTTGTAGTGCAGCAGAATTTACATGCAGTAGTGGGCAATGTATTTCCAAAAGCTTTGTCTGCAATGGTCAAGGTGACTGCTCCGACCACTCGGATGAATCTTTGGAGCAGTGTGGCTGCCAGCCTGCACCTCTGGTGAAGTGTTATGTGAGTGAGGTGCAGTGCGGCTCAGGTGAAAAAGACTATGACAGAGATCCTGATTGCAAGGATGGAAGTGATGAAATTAACTGCCCTTCTCAGACTTGCAGGCCAGACCAGTTCAGATGTGAAGATGGGAACTGTGTTCATAGGAGTAGGCAGTGCAGTGGTGTGAGAGACTGTCTGGATGGCACTGATGAAGCAAACTGTAACAATGTTATTCAGTGCTCTGGACCTGGCAAATTCAAGTGCAGAAGTGGAGAATGCATAGATATCAATAAAGTGTGTAACCAGCAGAGAGACTGCAAGGACTGGGGTGATGAGCCCCTGAAGGAATGCAACATAAATGAATGTGACTGTCCAGCTGGGTTTGAGTTTGTAGACAAGAGAAACTGTGGAGATTTTGATAAATGTCAAAACCCTGGTATCTGTAGTCAAATATGTATCAACCTGAAAGGTGGCTACAAATGTGAACGTAGCCATGGATATCAGATGATTCCTGCTACAGGAACCTGGAAAAGGCCATACCGGTACAAAAATACAAATAACACCTGTGATTACAATGACGCTGCTAAGCAGGGTTTAGGGGTTCATAGCATGGAGATGATGAGGAACCACCCGCGACACGTCATTACATTAAGTCTGAAAATGATAATAAATGTATTATGAGAGTACTGTACCGAGATATGAAAACGGGACAATGGCTGGGGCCTGCTGATGTGATTTATATGGGGCGAGGTTATGTGTGTATCTCTTCCCCTACAGGGCCAACCTGGGTTCCTAGTCAATGTGTTAAACCAGCCATTGAAGAAAAGTCAAAATCGATCCTCAAACCAATATCAAATCAAACCGGACAAAGTTCATTTTGCCTATTCCTCGCTTCTGCATCTGATCCTTTCGTTGATGAGTTGATTATGTTTGAAATGGTTAAGGGATCATACGCAAAAAAAAAAATTATAGTACAAGATAGTTGGTTTGAAGGTTGGTTTAAATCTGTTTTTGGGAACATGGGTGGATGTTTTTTTTCTTCGTCAAAGAGGAACTTCGTTTTCTACTTATAGTTATATTGATTATAGTTGCTGCAAAATAAAAACGGGGGAATTGTGGAGGAATTGTTAAGTGAGGCAGGACATGTGAATGTTGAGCAGTTGGGAGACAATGGGCTGGTGAAGCACCGTACTCAACTCACATGAGCCTTGGCACTGTATGCAGCTGGCTGAGGGCCAATCAGGCTCAAGGACACGATGCCCTTGGGCCATCGGGGAAAGTCCCTAAGGTGGGACAGGTAGCCAAAAGAAGGAGGACCAGACTGAAAAGCCCGGGAAGTGTTAACCAATCCTGAGCTTAGTTTCTGCAATATGTATGAGTTGATTATGTTCAAACTAGATAAAAGACGACTGAGCTATCCATTGAAGTTGAAGTTCACTGTTCACTCATATTGATGTGCTGGGTCTTCCTTCCGTCGGCAACAATTGGGAGTCCCTTTCGCCCATCCAAAATTCCCCCCTAAGGAAGGCTTTGGGTACAAGTGACCTCCCCAGTGGAGCCTATATGCAGCCCCACATTTAACTGGACCCTCCGGGTTCGCTGTTTCCGAGCAACACTAAATATAGTCCTAGCCGGCATGGGAGACGACTGAAAAATGGGGCTGAAGAAAAAGCTTCCGAGCACCTTTCGCCCATCCAAATGTGCCCCCAAAGGAAGGCTTTGGGTACAACTGAACTCCCCAGGGGAGCCTTAACGCAGTCCTACATGCAACTGGACCCTCCGGGTTCACTCTTTCTATGCAAGCCTAAATATAGCCCTAGCCGCAAAGGGAGAAGACTGAAAAAGCGGGCCTCAGAAAACTCATTGCGAGTCCATTTCGCCCATCCAAAAGTACCCCCAGAGGAAGACTTTGGGTACAACTGAACTCTTCAGGGGAACCTTTACGCAGCCCCACATGCAACTGGACCATCCGTGTTCGCTCATTCCAAGCAACAGAGACCTGGACAACATATATTTAGTGTTACTCGGAATGAGCGAACACGGAGGGTCCAGTTGCATGTGGGGCTGCAAAAAGGCTTCTTTGGGAAGTTCACTTGTACCCAAATCCTTCCTTTGGGGGCACTTTTGAATGGGCAAAAGGGTCTTGTAACGCGTTTTCTGAGGACAGCTTTTTCAGTCTTCTCCCTTTGAGGCTAGGCGTATATTAAGGGTTCCTAGGAAACAGCGAACCCGGAGGGTCCAGTTGCATGTGGGGCTGCATAAAGGCTCCCCTGGGGAGTTCACTTGTACCCAAAGCCTTCCTTTGGGGGCACTTCTGGATGAGCATATGGGGCATGTAACGCATTCTCTGGGGCCCGATTTTTCAGTCGTCTACCATGCGGGCCAGGGATATATTTAGAGTTGCTCGTAAAAATCGAACACGGAGGGTCCAGTTGCATGTGGGGCTGCATAAAGGCTCCCCTGGGGAGTTCACTTGTACCAAAGCCTTCTTTTGGGGGCACTTTTGGATGGTCCAAGGGGAATCGCAATGCGTTTTCTGAGGCCCGCTTTTTCAGTCTTCTCCCATTGCGCCGAGGGCTATATTTAGGGTTGCTGTGAAAGAGCGAATACGGAGGGTCCAGTTACATGTGGGGCTGCTTAAAGGCTCCCCTGGGGAGTTCAGTTGTACCCAAAGCCTTCCTTTGGGGGCACTTCTGGATGGGCGAACGGGGCTTGAAACTCTTTTTTTGTAGCCCGAGTTTTCAGTCTTCTGCCATGCTGGCAAGTGTTATATTTAGGGTTGCTCGTAAAGAGCGAACACGGAGGGTCCAGTTGCATGTTGCGCTGCGAAAAGGCTTGCCTGGGGAGTTCACTTGTACCCAAAGCCTTCCTCTGGGGGCACTTTTGAATTAGCGAAAGGGGCTCGGAAAGCGTTTTCTAGGGGCCCGAGTTTTCCGTCGTCTCCCATGCCGGCTAGGGCTATGTTTAGTGTTGCTCGGAAAGAGCGAACCCGGAGGGTCCAGTTGCATGTGGCGCTGCGTAGAGGCTCCCCTGGGGAGTTCACTTGTACCCAAAGCCTTCCTTTGGGGGCACTTCTGGATGGGTGAATGGGGCTTGAAACGCTTTTTCTGTGGCCCGAGTTTTCAGTCTTCTGCCATGCTGGCTAGGGTTATATTAAGGGTTTCTCGGAAACAGCGAACCCAGAGAGTCCAGTTGCATGTGGCGCTGCGTAGAGGCTCCCCTGGGGAGTTCACTTGTACCCAAAGCCTTCCTCTGGGGGCACTTTTTAATGGGCGAAAGGGGCTCGGAATGAGTTTTCTGTGGCCCGAGTTTTCAGTCGTCTCCCATGCCGGCTAGGGCTATATTAAGTGTTGCTCGGAAAGAGCGAACCCGGAGGGTCCAGTTGCATGTGGGGCTGCATAAAGGCTCCCCTGGGGAGTTCACTTGTACACAAAGCCTTCCTTTGGGGGCACTTTTGCATGGTCCAAGGGGAATCGCAATGCGTTTTCTGAGGCCCGCTTTTTCAGTCGTCTCCCATTGCGCCGAGGGCTATATTTAGGCTTGCGGTGAAAGAGTGAACCCGGAGGGTCCAGTTGCATGTGGGGCTGCATAAAGGCTCCCCTGGGGAGTTCACTTGTACCCAAAGCCTTCCTTTGGGGTCATTTTGGATGGGTGAATGGGTCTTGTAACGCGTTTTCTGGGGACCGATTTTTCAGTCGTCTGCCATGCGGGCCAAGGTTATATTTAGGGTTGCTGTGAAAGAGCGAACATGGAGGGTCCAGTTGCATGTGGGGCTGCATAAAGGCTCCCCTGGGGAGTTCAGTACTACCCAAAGCCTTCCTTTAGGGGCACTTCTGGATGGGCGAACGGGGCTTGAAACTCTTTTTCTGTGGCCCGTGTTTTCAGTCTTCTGCCATGCTGGATAGTGTTATATTTAGGGTTGCTCGTAAACAGCGAACACGGAGGGTCCAGTTGCATGTGGGGCTGCATAAAGGCTCCCGTGGGGAGTGCACTTGTACCCAAACCTTCCTTTGGGGGCACTTTTGAATGGGCGAAAGGGGCTCGGAATGCGTTTTCTGGGGACCGATTTTTCAGTCGTCTCCCATGTGGGCCAGGGTCATATTTAGGGTTGCTGTGAAAGAGCGAACACGGGGGGTCCAGTTGCATGTGGGGCTGCAGAAAGGCTCCCCTGGGGAGTTCACTTGTACACAAAGCCTTCCTTTGGGGGCACTTTTGCATGGTCCAAGGGGAATCGCAATGCGTTTTCTGAGGCCCGCTTTTTCAGTCTTCTCCCATTACGCCGAGGGCTATATTTAGGCTTGCGGTGAAAGAGTGAACCCGGAGGGTCCAGTTGCATGTGGGGCTGCATAAAGGCTCCCCTGAGGAGTTCAGTTGTACCCAAAGCCTTCCTTTAGGGGCACTTCTGGGTGGGCAAACGGGGCTTGAAACTCTTTTTCTGGGGCCCGATTTTTCAGTCGTCTGCCATGCGGTCAACGGTTACATTTAGGGTTGCTGTGAAAGAGCGAATACGGAGGGTCCAGTTGCATGTGGGGCTGCATAAAGGCTCCTCTGTGGAGTACAGATGTACCCAAAGCCTTACTTTGGGGGCAGTTTTGGATGGTCCAAGGGGAATCGCAATGCCTTTTCTGGGGCCCGCCTTTTCAGTCTTCTCCCTTTGCGCCCAGGGCCATATTTAGTCTTGCGGTGAAAGAGCGAACCCGGAGGGTCCAGTTGCATATGGGGCTGCATAAAGGCTCCCCTGGGGAGTTCATTTGTACACAAAGCCTTCCTCTGGGGACACTTTTGAATGGGCTAAAGGGGCTCGGAAAGCATTTTCTGAGGCCCGCTTTTTCAGTCTTCTCCCATTGCGCCGAGGGATATATTTAGTCTTGCGGTGAAAGAGTGAACCCGGAGGGTCCAGTTGCATGTGGGGCTGCATAAAGGCTCCCCTGCGGAGTTCACTTGTACCCAAAGCCTTCCTTTGGGGGCACTTCTGGATGGGCGAATGGGGCTTGTAACGCGTTTTCTGTGGCCCGATTTTTCAGTCGTCTGCCATGCATGCCAGGGATATATTGGGGGTGCTGTGAAAGAGCGAGTACGGAGGGTCCAGTTGCATGTGGGGCTGCGTAAAGGCTCCCCTGGGGAGTTCACTTGTACCCAAAGCCTTCCTTTAGGGGCACTTCTGGATGGGCGAACGGGGCTTGAAACACTTTTTCTGTGGCTCTAGTTTTCAATTTTCTGCCATGCTGGCTAGGCTTATATTTAGCGTTGCTCGTAAACAGCGAACACGGAGGGTCCAGTTGCATGTGGCGCTGCGTAGAGGCTCCCCTGGGGAGTTCACTTGTACCCAAAGCCTTCCTCTGGGGGCACTTTTGAATGGGCGAAAGGGGCTCGGAAAGCGTTTTCTGCGGCCCGACTTTTCAGTCGTCTCCCATGCCGGCTAGGGTTATGTTTACGGTTGCTCGGAAAGACCGAACCCGAAGGGTCCAGTTTCATGTGGGGCTGCATAAAGGCTCCCCTGGGGACTTCAGTTTTACCCAAAGCCTTCCTTTGGGGGCACTTCTGGATGGGTGAATGGGGCTTGAAACGCTTTTTCTGTGGCCCGAGTTTTCAGTCTTCTGCCATGCTGGCTAGGGTTATATTTAGGGTTGCTTGGAAACAGCGAACCCAGAGGGTTCAGTTGCATGTGGCGCTCCCTAGAGGCTCCCCTGGGGAGTTCACTTGTACCCAAAGCCTTCCTCTGGGGGCACTTATGAATGGGCGAAAGGGGCTCGGAGAGAGTTTTCTGCGGCCCGAGTTTTCAGTCGTCTCCCATGCCGGCTAGGGCTATGTATAGTGTTGCTCGGAAAGAGTGAACCCGGAGGGTCCAGTTGCATGTGGGGCTGCATAAATGCTCCCCTGCGGAGTTCAGTTGTACCAAAAGCCTTCCTTTGGGGGCACTTCTGGATGGGTGATTGGGGCTTGAAACGCTTTTTCTGTGGCCCGAGTTTTCAGTCTTCTGCCACGCTGGCTATTGATATACTAAGGGTTGCTTGGAAACAGCGAACCCGGAGGGTCCAGTTGCATGTGGGGCTGCATAAAGGCTCCCCTGGGGAGTTCACTTGTACCCAAAGCCTTCCTTTGGGGGCACGTTTGGATGGGCGAATGGGTCTTGTAACGCGTTTTCTGGGGCCCGATTTTTCAGTCGTCTCCCATGCGGGCCAGGGTTATATTTAGGGTTACTGTGAAAGAGCGAACACGGAGGATCCAGTTGCATGTGGGGCTGCATAAAGGCTCTCCGGGGGAGTTCACTTGTACCCAAAGCCTTCCTTTGGGGGCACTTCTGGATGGGTTAATGGGGCTTGAAATGCTTTTTCTGGGGCCCGAGTTTTCAGTCTTCTGCCATGCTGGCTAGTGTTATATTTAGGGTTGCTCGGAAAGAGCGAACCCGGAGGGTCCAGTTGCATGTGAGGCTGCATAAAGTCTCCCCTGGGGAGTTCAGATGTACCCAAAGCCTTCCTTTGGGGGCACCTTTGAATGGGCGAAAGGGGCTCGGAATGCGTTTTCTGGGGCCCGAGTTTTCAGTCGTCTCCCATGCCAGCTAGGGATATATTTAGGCTTGCTGTGAAAGAGTGAACCCGGAGGGTCCAGTTGCATGTGGGGCTGCATAAAGGCTCCCCTGGGGAGTTCACTTGTACCCAAAGCCTTCCTCTGAGGGCACTTCTGGATGGGCGAATGGGGCTTGTAACGCGTTTTCTGGGGCCCGATTTCTCAGTCTTCTGCCATGCGGGCCAGGGTTATATTTAGGGTTGCTGTGAAAGAGCGAATACGGAGGGTCCAGTTGCATGTGGGACTGCATAAAGGCTCCCCTGGGGAGTTCAGTTGTACCCAAAACCTTCCTATAGGGGCACTTCTGGATGGGCGAACGGGGCTTGAAACTCTTTTTCTGTGGCCTGAATTTTCAGTCTTCTGCCATGCTGGCTAGGGTTATATTTAGGGTTGCTCGTAACAGCGAACCCGGAGGGTCCAGTTGCATGTGGGGCTGCAAAAAGGCTCCCCTGGGGACTTCACTTGTACCCAAAGCCTTCCTCTGGGCGCACTTTTGAATGGGCGAAAGGGGCTCGGAAAGCGTTTTCTGGGGATCGAGTTTTCAGTCGTCTTCCATGATGGTTAGTGCTATGTTTAGTGTTGCTCGGAAAGAGCGAACCCGGAGGGTCCAGTTGCATGTGGGGCTGCATAAAGGCTCCCCTGGGGAGTTCACTTGTACCCAAAGCCTTCCTTTAGGGGCACTTCTAGATGGGCGAACGAGGTTGAAACTCTGTTTCTGTGGCCCGATTTTTCAGTCTTCTGCCATTCTTGCTAGGATTATATTTAGGGTTGCTCGTAAACAGCGAACACGGAGGGTCCAGTTGCATGTGGGGCTGCGAAAAGGCTCCCCTGGGGAGTTCACTTGTACCCAAAGCCTTCCTCTGGGGGCACTTTTGAATGGGCGAAATGGTCTAATAACGCATTTTGTGGGGCCCGAGTTTTCAGTCGTCTCCCATGGCGGCTAGGGATATGTTTAGTGTTGCTCGGAAAGAGCGAACCCGGAGGGTCCAGTTTCATGTGAGGCTGCTAAAGGCTCCCCTGGAGAGTTCAGTTGTACCCAAAGCCTTACTTTAGGGGCACTTCTGGATGGGCGAATGGGGCTTGTAACGCGTTTTCTGGGGCCCGATTTTTCAGTCTTCTGCCATGATGGCCAGGGATATATTTAGGTTTGCTGAGAAAGAGCGAATACGGAGGGTCCAGTTGCATGTGCGGCTGCATAAAGGCTCCCCTGGGGAGTTCAGTTGTACCCAAAGCCTTCCTTTGGGGGCACTTCTGGATGGGTGAATGGGGAGTTAAACTCTTTTTCTGTGGCCGTACTTTTCAGTCTTAAGCCATGCTGGCTAGGGTTATATTTAGGGTTGCTCGTAAACAGCGAACACGGAGGGTCCAGTTGCATGTGGAGCTGCGAAAAGGCTCCCCTGGGGACTTCACTTGTACCCAAAGCCTTCCTCTGTTGGCACTTTTGAATGGGCGAAAGGGGTTTGTAACGAGTTTTCTGGGGCCCGATTTTTCAGTCGTCTGCCATGCGGGCCAGGGTTATATTTAGGGTTGCTGTGTAAGAGCGAATACGGAGGGTCCAGTTGCATGTGGGGCTGCATAAAGGCTCCCCTGGGGAGTTCACTTGTACCCAAAGCCTTCCTCTGGGGTCACTTTTGAATGGGCGAAAGGGGCTCGGAAAGCGTTTTCTGGGGCCCGAGTTTTCGCTCGTTTCCCATGCCGGCTAGGGATATGTTTAGTGTAGCTCAGAAGGAGCGAACCTGGAGGGTCCAGTTGCATGTGGGGCTGCAGAAAGGCTCCCTTGGGGAGTTCACTTATACCCAAAGCCTTCCTCTGGGGGCACGTTTGTATGGTCCAAGAGGAATCGCAATGCGTTTTCTGAGGCCCACTTTTTCAGTCTTCTCCCATTGCGCCGAGGGCTATATTTAGGCTTGCGGTGAAACAGTGAACGCGGAGGATCCAGTTGCATGCGGGGCTGCATAAAGGCTCCCCTGGGGAGTTCACTTGTACCCAAAGCCTTCCTTTGGGGGTACTTCTGGATGGGTGAATGGGGCTTGAAACACTTTTTCTGTGACCCGAGTTTTCAGTCTTCTGCCATGCTGGCTAGTGTTATATTAAGGGTTGCTCGGAAACAGCGAACACGGAGGGTCCAGTTGCATGTGGGGCTGCCTAAAGGCTCCCCTGGGGAGTTCACTTGTACCCAAAGCCTTCCTCTGGGGGCACTTTTGAATGGGCGAAAGGGGCTCGGAAAGAGTTTTCTGGGGCCCGAGTTTTCAGTCGTCTCCCATGCCGGCTAGGGCTATGTTTAGTGTTGCTCGGAAAGAGCGAACCCGGAGGGTCCAGTTGCATGTGGGGCTGCATAAAGGCTCCCCTGGGGAGTTCAGTTGTACCCAAAGCCTTCCTTTCGGGGCACTTCTGGAGGGGTGAATGGGGCTTGAAACGCTTTTTCTGTGGCCCGGGTTTTCAGTCTTCTGCCATGCTGCCTAGTCTTATATTTAGGGTTGCTCGGAAACAGAGAACCCGGAGGGTCCAGTTGCATGTGGGGCTGCATAAAGGCTCCCCTGGGGAGTACAGATGTACCCAAAGCCTTCCTTTGGGGGCACTTTTGGATGGTCCAAGGGGAATCGCAATGCGTTTTCTGAGGCACGCTTTTTCAGTCTTCTCCCATTGCGCCGAGGGATATATTAAGACTTGCAGTGAAAGAGTGAACCCGGAGGGTCCAGTTGCATGTGGGGCTGCATAAAGGCTCCCCTGGGGAGTTCAGTTGTACCCAAAGCCTTACTTTGAGGGCACTTCTGGATGGGCAAACGTGGTTGAAACTCTTTTTCTGTGGCCCGAGTTTTCAGTCTTAAGCCATGATGGCTAGTGTTATATTTAGGGTTACTCGGAAACAGCGAACCCGGAGGGTCCAGTTGCCTGTGGGGCTGCATAAAGGCTCCCCTGGGGAGTTCACTTGTACCCAAAGCCTTCCTCTGGGAGCACTTTTGAATGGGCGAAAGGGGCTCGGAAAGCGTTTTCTGGGGCCCGAGTTTTCAGTCGTCTCCCATGCCGGCTAGGGTTATGTATAGTGTTGCTCGGACAGAGCGAACCCGGAGGGTCCAGTTGCATGTGGGGCTGCATAAAGGCTCCCCTGGGGAGTACAGATGTTCCCAAAGCCTTCCTTTGGGGGCAGTTTTGGACGGTCCAAGGGGAATCGCAATGCGTTTTCTCGGGCCCGCCTTTTCAGTCTTCTCCCATTGCGCCGAGTGCTATATTTAGTCTTCCGGTGAAAGAGCGAACCCGGAGGGTCCAGTTGCATGTGGGGCTGCATAAAGGCTCCCCTGGGGAGTTCCCTTGTACCCAAAGCCTTCCTTTGGAGGCACTTCTGGATTGGTGAATGGGGCTTGAAACGCTTTTTCTGTGGCCCGAGTTTTCAGTCTTCTGCCATGCTGGCTAGTGTAATATTAAGGGTTGCTCGGAAAAAGCGAACCCGGAGGGTCCAGTTGCATGTGGGGCTGCATAAAGGCTCCCCTGGGGAGTTCACTTGTACACAAAGCCTTCCACTGGGGGCACTTTTGGATGCTCGATGGGGAATCGCAATGTGTTTTCTGATGCCCGATTTGTCAGTCTTCTCCCATTGCGCCAAGGTCTATATTTAGGCTTGCTGTGAAAGAGTGAACCCGGAGGGTCCAGTTGCATGTGGGGCTGCGTAAAGGCTCCCCTGGGGAGTTCACTTGTACCCAAAGCCTTCCTTTGGGGGCACTTCTGGATGGGCGAATGGGGCTTGTAACGCGTTTTCTGTGGCCCGATTTTTCAGTCGTCTGCCATGCGGGCCAGGGATATATTTAGGGTTGCTGAGAAAGAGCGAATACGGAGGGTCCAGTTGCATGTGGGGCTGCATAAAGGCTCCCCTGGGGAGTTCACTTGTACCCAAAGCCTTCCTTTGGGGGCACTTCTGGATGGGTGAATGGGGCGTGAAACTCTTTTTCTGTGGCCCGAGTTTTCAGTCTTAAGCCATGTGGCTAAGGTTATATTTAGGGTTGCTCGTAAACAGCGAACACGGAGGGTCCAGTTGCATGTGGGGCTGCGAAAAGGCTCCCCTGGGGACTTCACTTGTACCCAAAGCCTTCCTCTGGGCGCACTTTTGAATGGGCGAAAGGGGCTCGGAAAGCGTTTTCTGGGGATCGAGTTTTCAGTCGTCTTCCATGATGGTTAGTGCTATGTTTAGTGTTGCTCGGAAAGAGCGAACCCGGAGGGTCCAGTTGCATGTGGGGCTGCATAAAGGCTCCCCTGGGGAGTTCACTTGTACCCAAAGCCTTCCTTTAGGGGCACTTCTAGATGGGCGAACGAGGTTGAAACTCTGTTTCTGTGGCCCGATTTTTCAGTCTTCTGCCATTCTTGCTAGGATTATATTTAGGGTTGCTCGTAAACAGCGAACACGGAGGGTCCAGTTGCATGTGGAGCTGCGAAAAGGCTCCCCTGGGGACTTCACTTGTACCCAAAGCCTTCCTCTGGGGGCACTTTTGAATGGGCGAAAGGGGCTCGGAAAGCGTTTTCTGGGGCCCGATTTTTCAGTCGTCTCCCATGGCGGCTAGGGATATGTTTAGTGTTGCTCGGAAAGAGCGAACCCGGAGGGTCCAGTTTCATGTGAGGCTGCTAAAGGCTCCCCTGGGGAGTTCAGTTGTACCCAAAGCCTTACTTTAGGGGCACTTCTGGATGGGCGAATGGGGCTTGTAACGCGTTTTCTGGGGCCCGATTTTTCAGTCTTCTGCCATGATGGCCAGGGATATATTTAGGATTGCTGAGAAAGAGCGAATACGGAGGGTCCAGTTGCATGTGCGGCTGCATAAAGGCTCCCCTGGGGAGTTCAGTTGTACCCAAAGCCTTCCTTTGGGGGCACTTCTGGATGGGTGAATGGGGAGTTAAACTCTTTTTCTGTGGCCGTACTTTTCAGTCTTAAGCCATGCTGGCTAGGGTTATATTTAGGGTTGCTCGTAAACAGCGAACACGGAGGGTCCAGTTGCATGTGGAGCTGCGAAAAGGCTCCCCTGGGGACTTCACTTGTACCCAAAGCCTTCCTCTGTTGGCACTTTTGAATGGGCGAAAGGGGTTTGTAACGAGTTTTCTGGGGCCCGATTTTTCAGTCGTCTGCCATGCGGGCCAGGGTTATATTTAGGGTTGCTGTGTAAGAGCGAACCCGGAGGGTCCTGTTGCATGTGGGGCTGCATAAAGGCTCCCCTGGGGAGTTCACTTGTACCCAAAGCCTTCCTCTGGGGTCACTTTTGAATGGTAGAAAGGGGCTCGGAAAGCGTTTTCTGGGGCCCGAGTTTTCAGTCGTCTCCCATGCCGGCTAGGGTTATGTATAGTGTTGCTCGGACAGAGCGAACCCGGAGGGTCCAGTTGCATGTGGGGCTGCATAAAGGCTCCCTTGGGGAGTTCACTTATACCCAAAGCCTTCCTCTGGGGGCACGTTTGTATGGTCCAAGGGGAATCGCAATGCGTTTTCTGAGGCCCACTTTTTCAGTCTTCTCCCACTGCGCCGAGGGCTATATTTAGGCTTGCGGTGAAACAGTGAACGCGGAGGATCCAGTTGCATGCGGGGCTGCATAAAGGCTCCCCTGGGGAGTTCACTTGTACCCAAAGCCTTCCTTTGGGGGTACTTCTGGATGGGTGAATGGGGCTTGAAACACTTTTTCTGTGACCCGAGTTTTCAGTCTTCTGCCATGCTGGCTAGTGTTATATTAAGGGTTGCTTGGAAACAGCGAACACGGAGGGTCCAGTTGCATGTGGGGCTGCGTAAAGGCTCCCCTGGGGAGTTCACTTGTACCCAAAGCCTTCCTCTGGGGGCACTTTTGAATGGGCGAAAGGGGCTCGGAAAGAGTTTTCTGGGGCCCGAGTTTTCAGTCGTCTCCCATGCCGGCTAGGGCTATGTTTAGTGTTGCTCGGAAAGAGCGAACCCGGAGGGTCCAGTTGCATGTGGGGCTGCATAAAGGCTCCCCTGGGGAGTACAGATGTACCCAAAGCCTTCCTTTGGGGGCACTTTTGGATGGTCCAAGGGGAATCGCAATGCGTTTTCTGAGGCACGCTTTTTCAGTCTTCTCCCATTGCGCCGAGGGATATATTAAGACTTGCAGTGAAAGAGTGAACCCGGAGGGTCCAGTTGCATGTGGGGCTGCATAAAGGCTCCCCTGGGGAGTTCAGTTGTACCCAAAGCCTTACTTTGAGGGCACTTCTGGATGGGCAAACGTGGTTGAAACTCTTTTTCTGTGGCCCGAGTTTTCAGTCTTAAGCCATGATGGCTAGTGTTATATTTAGGGTTACTCGGAAACAGCGAACCCGGAGGGTCCAGTTGCCTGTGGGGCTGCATAAAGGCTCCCCTGGGGAGTTCACTTGTACCCAAAGCCTTCCTCTGGGAGCACTTTTGAATGGGCGAAAGGGGCTCGGAAAGCGTTTTCTGGGGCCCGAGTTTTCAGTCGTCTCCCATGCCGGCTAGGGTTATGTATAGTGTTGCTCGGACAGAGCGAACCCGGAGGGTCCAGTTGCATGTGGGGCTGCATAAAGGCTCCCCTGGGGAGTACAGATGTACCCAAAGCCTTCCTTTGGGGGCAGTTTTGGATGGTCCAAGGGGAATCGCAATGCGTTTTCTCGGGCCCGCCTTTTCAGTCTTCTCCCATTGCGCCGAGTGCTATATTTAGTCTTCCGGTGAAAGAGCGAACCCGGAGGGTCCAGTTGCATGTGGGGCTGCATAAAGGCTCCCCTGGGGAGTTCCCTTGTACCCAAAGCCTTCCTTTGGAGGCACTTCTGGATTGGTGAATGGGGCTTGAAACGCTTTTTCTGTGGCCCGAGTTTTCAGTCTTCTGCCATGCTGGCTAGTGTAATATTAAGGGTTGCTCGGAAAAAGCGAACCCGGAGGGTCCAGTTGCATGTGGGGCTGCATAAAGGCTCCCCTGGGGAGTTCACTTGTACACAAAGCCTTCCACTGGGGGCACTTTTGGATGCTCGATGGGGAATCGCAATGTGTTTTCTGATGCCCGATTTGTCAGTCTTCTCCCATTGCGCCAAGGTCTATATATAGGCTTGCTGTGAAAGAGTGAACCCTTAGGGTCCAGTTGCATGTGGGGCTGCATAAAGGCTCCCCTGGGGAGTTCACTTGTACCCAAAGCCTTCCTCTGGGGGCACTTCTGGATGGGCGAATGGGGCTTGTAACGCGTTTTCTGTGGCCCGATTTTTCAGTCGTCTGCCATGCGGGCCAGGGATATATTTAGGGTTGCTGAGAAAGAGCGAATACGGAGGGTCCAGTTGCATGTGGGGCTGCATAAAGGCTCCCCTGGGGAGTTCACTTGTACCCAAAGCCTTCCTTTGGGGGCACTTCTGGATGGGTGAATGGGGCGTGAAACTCTTTTTCTGTGGCCCGAGTTTTCAGTCTTAAGCCATGTGGCTAAGGTTATATTTAGGGTTGCTCGTAAACAGCGAACACGGAGGGTCCAGTTGCATGTGGAGCTGCGAAAAGGCTCCCCTGGGGACTTCACTTGTACCCAAAGCCTTCCTCTGTTGGCACTTTTGAATGGGCGAAAGGGTTTTGTAACTCGTTTTCTGGGGCCCGATTTTTCAGTCGTCTGCCATGCGGGCCAGGGTTATATTTAGGGTTGCTGTGAAAGAGCGAATACGGAGGGTCCAGTTGCATGTGGGGCTGCATAAAGGCTCCCCTGGGGAGTTCACTTGTACCCAAAGTCTTCCTCTGGGGTCACTTTTGAATGGGAGAAAGGGGCTCGGAAAGCGTTTTCTAGGGCCCGAGTTTTCAGTCGTCTCCCATGCCGGCTAGGGTTATGTATAGTGTTGCTCGGACAGAGCGAACCCGGAGGGTCCAGTGGCATGTGGGGCTGCATAAAGGCTCCCCTGGGGAGTACAGATGTACCCAAAGCCTTCCTTTGGGGGCAGTTTTGGATGGTCCAAGGGGAATCGCAATGCGTTTTCTGGGGCCCGCCTTTTCAGACTTCTCCCATTGCGCCGAGGGCTATATTTAGGCTTGCGGTGAAAGAGTGAACCCGGAGCGTCCAGTTGCATGTGGGGCTGCATAAAGGCTCCCCTGGGGAGTTCATTTGTACCCAAAGCCTTCCTCTGGGGGCACTTTTGAATGGGCGAATTGGGCTTGTAACACGTTTTCTGGGGCCCGCTTTTTCAGTCTTCTCCCATTGCGCCGAGGGCTATATTTAGGATTGCGGTGAAAGAGTGAACGCGGAGGATCCAGTTGCATGTGGGGCTGCATAAAGGCTCCCCTGGGGAGTTCACTTGTACCCAAAGCCTTCCTCTGGGGGCACTTTTGAATGGGCAAAAGGGGCTCGGAAAGCGTTTTCTGAGGCCCGCTTTTTCAGTCTTCTTCCATTGCGCCGAGGGCTATAATTAGTCTTCCGGTGAAAGAGCGAACCCGGAGGGTCCAGTTGCATGTGGGGCTGCATAAAGGCTCCCCTGGGGAGTTCCCTTGTACCCAAAGCCTTCCTTTGGGGGCACTTTTGGATGGTCCAAGGGGAATCGCAATGCGTTTTCTGAGGCCCAATTTTTTCACTCTTCTCCCATTGCGCCGAGGGCTATATTTAGTCTTGCGGTGAATGAGTGAACCCGGAGGGTCCAGTTGCATGTGGGGCTGCATAAAGGCTCCCCTGGGGAGTTCAGTTGTAACCAAAACCTTCCTTTAGGGGAACTTCTGGACGGGCGAACGGGGCTTGAAACTCTTTTTCTGTGGCCCGAGTTTTCAGTCTTCTGCGATGCTGGCTATTGTTATATTTAGGGTTGCTCGTAAACAGCGAACCCGGAGGGTCCAGTTGCATGTGGGGCTGCATAAAGGCTCCCCTGGGGAGTTCACTTGTACCCAAAGCCTTCCTCTGGGGGCACTTTTGAATGGGCGAAAGGGGCTCGGAATACGTTTTCTGGGGACCGAGTTTTCAGTCGTCTCCCATGTCGGCTAGGGCTATGTTTAGTGTTGCTCGGAAAGAGCGAACCCGGAGGGTCCAGTTGCATGTGGGGCTGCATAAAGGCTCCCCTGGGGAGTTCACTTGTACCCAAAGCCTTCCTCTGGGGGCACTTTTGAATGGGCGAAAGGGGCTCGGAAAGCGTTTTCTGGGGCCCGAGTTTTCAGTCGTCTCCCATGCCGGCTAGGGCTATGTTTAGTGTTGCTCGGAAAGAGCGAACCCGGAGGGTCCAGTTGAATGTGGGGCTGCATAAAGGCTCCCCTGGGGAGTTCAGTTGTACCTAAAGCCTTCCTTTGGGGGCACTTCTGGATGGGTTAAAAGGGCTCGGAAAGCGTTTTCTGGGGCCCGAGTTTTCAGTCGTCTCCCATGTCGGCTAGGGCTATGTTTAGTGTTGCTCGGAAAGAGCAAACCCGGAGGATCCAGTTGCATGTGGGGCTGCATAAAGGCTCCCCTGGGGAGTTCACTTGTACCCAAAGCCTTCCTCTGGGGGCACTTTTGGATGGCTGAATGGGGCTTGAAATCCTTTTTCTGTGGCCCGAGTTGTCAATCTTCTGCCACTCTGGCTAGGGTTATATTTAGGGTTGCTCGGAAACAGCGAACCCGGAGGGTCCAGTTGCATGTGGGGCTGCAGAAAGGCTCCCCTGGGGAGTTCAGTTATACCAAAGCCTTCCCTTGGGGGCACTTCTGCATGGGTTAATGGGGCTTGAAACGCTTTTTCTGTGGCCCGAGTTTTCAGTCTTAAGCCATGCTGGCTAGTGTTATATTTAGGGTTACTCGGAAACAGCGAACCCGGAGGGTCCAGTTGCATGTGGGGCTGCATAAAGGCTCCCCTGGGGAGTTCACTTGTACCCAAAGCCTTCCTTTGGGGGCACTTTTGGATGGGTGAATGGGGCTTGAAACGCTTTTTCTGTGGCCCGAGTTTTCAGTCTTCTTCCATGCTGGCTAGTGTTATATTTAGGGTTACTCGGAAACAGCGAACCCGGAGGGTCCAGTTGCCTGTGGGGCTGCATAAAGGCTCCCCTGGGGAGTTCACTTGTACCCAAAGCCTTCCTCTGGGGGCACTTTTGAATGGGCGAAAGGGGCTCGGAAAGCGTTTTCTGGGGCCCGAGTTTTCAGTCGTCTCCCATGCCGGCTAGGGTTATGTATAGTGTTGCTCGGACAGAGCGAACCCGGAGGGTCCAGTTGCATGTGGGGCTGCATAAAGGCTCCCCTGGGGAGTACAGATGTACCCAAAGCCTTCCTTTGGGGGCAGTTTTGGATGGTCCAAGGGGAATCGCAATGCGTTTTCTCGGGCCCGCCTTTTCAGTCTTCTCCCATTGCGCCGAGGGCTATATTTAGGCTTCCGGTGAAAGAGCGAACCCGGAGGGTCCAGTTGCATGTGGGGCTGCATAAAGGCTCCCCTGGGGACTTCACTTGTACCCAAAGCCTTCCTTTGGGGGCAATTTTGGTTGGGCGAATGGGGCTTGTAACACGTTTTCTGGGGCCCGATTTTTCAGTCGTCTGCCATGCGGGCCAGGGATATATTTAGGCTTGCGGTGAAAGAGTGAACCCGGAGGGTCCAGTTGCATGTGGGGCTGCATAAAGGCTCCCCTGGGGAGTTCACTTGTACCCAAAGCCTTCCTTTGGAGGCACTTTTGGATGGTCGATGGGGAATCGCAATGTGTTTTCTGATGCCCGATTTGTCAGTCTTCTCCCATTGCGCCAAGGTCTATATTTAGGCTTGCTGTGAAAGAGTGAACCCTTAGGGTCCAGTTGCATGTGGGGCTGCATAAAGGCTCCCCTGGGGAGTTCACTTGTACCCAAAGCCTTCCTCTGGGGGCACTTCTGGATGGGCGAATGGGGCTTGTAACGCGTTTTCTGTGGCCCGATTTTTCAGTCGTCTGCCATGCGGGCCAGGGATATATTTAGGGTTGCTGAGAAAGAGCGAACCCGGAGGGTCCAGTTGCATGTGGGGCTGCATAAAGGCTCCCCTGGGGAGTTCAGTTGTACCCAAAGCCTTCCTTTGGGGGCACTTCTGGATGGGTGAATGGGGCGTGAAACTCTTTTTCTGTGGCCCGAGTTTTCAGTCTTAAGCCATGTGGCTAAGGTTATATTTAGGGTTGCTCGTAAACAGCGAACACGGAGGGTCCAGTTGCATGTGGAGCTGCGAAAAGGCTCCCCTGGGGACTTCACTTGTACCCAAAGCCTTCCTCTGTTGGCACTTTTGAATGGGCGAAAGGGTTTTGTAACGATTTTTCTGGGGCCCGATTTTTCAGTCGTCTGCCATGCGGGCCAGGGTTATATTTAGGGTTGCTGTGAAAGAGCGAATACGGAGGGTCCAGTTGCATGTGGGGCTGCATAAAGGCTCCCCTGGGGAGTTCACTTGTACCCAAAGCCTTCCTCTGGGGTCACTTTTGAATGGGAGAAAGGGGCTCGGAAAGCGTTTTCTGGGGCCCGAGTTTTCAGTCGTCTCCCATGCCGGCTAGGGTTATGTATAGTGTTGCTCGGACAGAGCGAACCCGGAGGGTCCAGTGGCATGTGGGGCTGCATAAAGGCTCCCCTGGGGAGTACAGATGTACCCAAAGCCTTCCTTTGGGGGCAGTTTTGGATGGTCCAAGGGGAATCGCAATGCGTTTTCTGGGGCCCGCCTTTTCAGACTTCTCCCATTGCGCCGAGGGCTATATTTAGGCTTGCGGTGAAAGAGTGAACCCGGAGCGTCCAGTTGCATGTGGGGCTGCATAAAGGCTCCCCTGGGGAGTTCAGATGTACCCAAAGCCTTCCTCTGGGGGCACTTTTGAATGGGCGAATTGGGCTTGTAACGCGTTTTCTGGGGCCCGCTTTTTCAGTCTTCTCCCATTGCGCCGATGGCTATATTTAGTCTTCCGGTGAAAGAGCGAACCCGGAGGGTCCAGTTGCATGTGGGGCTGCATAAAGGCTCCCCTGGGGAGTTCCCTTGTACCCAAAGCCTTCCTTTGGAGGCACTTCTGGATTGGTGAATGGGGCTTGAAACGCTTTTTCTGTGGCCCGAGTTTTCAGTCTTCTGCCATGCTGGCTAGTGTAATATTAAGGGTTGCTCGGAAAAAGCGAACCCGGAGGGTCCAGTTGCATGTGGGGCTGCATAAAGGCTCCCCTGGGGAGTTCACTTGTACACAAAGCCTTCCACTGGGGGCACTTTTGGATGCTCGATGGGGAATCGCAATGTGTTTTCTGATGCCCGATTTGTCAGTCTTCTCCCATTGCGCCAAGGTCTATATATAGGCTTGCTGTGAAAGAGTGAACCCTTAGGGTCCAGTTGCATGTGGGGCTGCATAAAGGCTCCCCTGGGGAGTTCACTTGTACCCAAAGCCTTCCTCTGGGGGCACTTCTGGATGGGCGAATGGGGCTTGTAACGCGTTTTCTGTGGCCCGATTTTTCAGTCGTCTGCCATGCGGGCCAGGGATATATTTAGGGTTGCTGAGAAAGAGCGAATACGGAGGGTCCAGTTGCATGTGGGGCTGCATAAAGGCTCCCCTGGGGAGTTCACTTGTACCCAAAGCCTTCCTTTGGGGGCACTTCTGGATGGGTGAATGGGGCGTGAAACTCTTTTTCTGTGGCCCGAGTTTTCAGTCTTAAGCCATGTGGCTAAGGTTATATTTAGGGTTGCTCGTAAACAGCGAACACGGAGGGTCCAGTTGCATGTGGAGCTGCGAAAAGGCTCCCCTGGGGACTTCACTTGTACCCAAAGCCTTCCTCTGTTGGCACTTTTGAATGGGCGAAAGGGTTTTGTAACTCGTTTTCTGGGTCCCGATTTTTCAGTCGTCTGCCATGCGGGCCAGGGTTATATTTAGGGTTGCTGTGAAAGAGCGAATACGGAGGGTCCAGTTGCATGTGGGGCTGCATAAAGGCTCCCCTGGGGAGTTCACTTGTACCCAAAGTCTTCCTCTGGGGTCACTTTTGAATGGGAGAAAGGGGCTCGGAAAGCGTTTTCTAGGGCCCGAGTTTTCAGTCGTCTCCCATGCCGGCTAGGGTTATGTATAGTGTTGCTCGGACAGAGCGAACCCGGAGGGTCCAGTGGCATGTGGGGCTGCATAAAGGCTCCCCTGGGGAGTACAGATGTACCCAAAGCCTTCCTTTGGGGGCAGTTTTGGATGGTCCAAGGGGAATCGCAATGCGTTTTCTGGGGCCCGCCTTTTCAGACTTCTCCCATTGCGCCGAGGGCTATATTTAGGCTTGCGGTGAAAGAGTGAACGCGGAGGATCCAGTTGCATGTGGGGCTGCATAAAGGCTCCCCTGGGGAGTTCACTTGTACCCAAAGCCTTCCTCTGGGGGCACTTTTGAATGGGCAAAAGGGGCTCGGAAAGCGTTTTCTGAGGCCCGCTTTTTCAGTCTTCTTCCATTGCGCCGAGGGCTATAATTAGTCTTCCGGTGAAAGAGCGAACCCGGAGGGTCCAGTTGCATGTGGGGCTGCATAAAGGCTCCCCTGGGGAGTTCCCTTGTACCCAAAGCCTTCCTTTGGGGGCACTTTTGGATGGTCCAAGGGGAATCGCAATGCGTTTTCTGAGGCCCAATTTTTTCACTCTTCTCCCATTGCGCCGAGGGCTATATTTAGTCTTGCGGTGAATGAGTGAACCCGGAGGGTCCAGTTGCATGTGGGGCTGCATAAAGGCTCCCCTGGGGAGTTCAGTTGTAACCAAAACCTTCCTTTAGGGGAACTTCTGGACGGGCGAACGGGGCTTGAAACTCTTTTTCTGTGGCCCGAGTTTTCAGTCTTCTGCGATGCTGGCTATTGTTATATTTAGGGTTGCTCGTAAACAGCGAACCCGGAGGGTCCAGTTGCATGTGGGGCTGCAAAAAGGTTCCCCTGGGGAGTTCACTTGTACCCAAAGCCTTCCTCTGGGGGCACTTTTGAATGGGCGAAAGGGGCTCGGAATACGTTTTCTGGGGACCGAGTTTTCAGTCGTCTCCCATGTCGGCTAGGGCTATGTTTAGTGTTGCTCGGAAAGAGCGAACCCGGAGGGTCCAGTTGCATGTGGGGCTGCATAAAGGCTCCCCTGGGGAGTTCACTTGTACCCAAAGCCTTCCTCTGGGGGCACTTTTGAATGGGCGAAAGGGGCTCGGAAAGCATTTTCTGGGGCCCGAGTTTTCAGTCGTCTCCCATGCCGGCTAGGGCTATGTTTAGTGTTGCTCGGAAAGAGCGAACCCGGAGGGTCCAGTTGAATGTGGGGCTGCATAAAGGCTCCCCTGGGGAGTTCAGTTGTACCTAAAGCCTTCCTTTGGGGGCACTTCTGGATGGGTTAAAAGGGCTCGGAAAGCGTTTTCTGGGGCCCGAGTTTTCAGTCGTCTCCCATGTCGGCTAGGGCTATGTTTAGTGTTGCTCGGAAAGAGCAAACCCGGAGGATCCAGTTGCATGTGGGGCTGCATAAAGGCTCCCCTGGGGAGTTCACTTGTACCCAAAGCCTTCCTCTGGGGGCACTTTTGGATGGCTGAATGGGGCTTGAAATCCTTTTTCTGTGGCCCGAGTTGTCAATCTTCTGCCACTCTGGCTAGGGTTATATTTAGGGTTGCTCGGAAACAGCGAACCCGGAGGGTCCAGTTGCATGTGGGGCTGCAGAAAGGCTCCCCTGGGGAGTTCAGTTATACCAAAGCCTTCCCTTGGGGGCACTTCTGCATGGGTTAATGGGGCTTGAAACGCTTTTTCTGTGGCCCGAGTTTTCAGTCTTAAGCCATGCTGGCTAGTGTTATATTTAGGGTTACTCGGAAACAGCGAACCCGGAGGGTCCAGTTGCATGTGGGGCTGCATAAAGGCTCCCCTGGGGAGTTCACTTGTACCCAAAGCCTTCCTTTGGGGGCACTTTTGGATGGGTGAATGGGGCTTGAAACGCTTTTTCTGTGGCCCGAGTTTTCAGTCTTCTTCCATGCTGGCTAGTGTTATATTTAGGGTTACTCGGAAACAGCGAACCCGGAGGGTCCAGTTGCCTGTGGGGCTGCATAAAGGCTCCCCTGGGGAGTTCACTTGTACCCAAAGCCTTCCTCTGGGGGCACTTTTGAATGGGCGAAAGGGGCTCGGAAAGCGTTTTCTGGGGCCCGAGTTTTCAGTCGTCTCCCATGCCGGCTAGGGTTATGTATAGTGTTGCTCGGACAGAGCGAACCCGGAGGGTCCAGTTGCATGTGGGGCTGCATAAAGGCTCCCCTGGGGAGTACAGATGTACCCAAAGCCTTCCTTTGGGGGCAGTTTTGGATGGTCCAAGGGGAATCGCAATGCGTTTTCTCGGGCCCGCCTTTTCAGTCTTCTCCCATTGCGCCGAGGGCTATATTTAGGCTTCCGGTGAAAGAGCGAACCCGGAGGGTCCAGTTGCATGTGGGGCTGCATAAAGGCTCCCCTGGGGACTTCACTTGTACCCAAAGCCTTCCTTTGGGGGCAATTTTGGTTGGGCGAATGGGGCTTGTAACACGTTTTCTGGGGCCCGATTTTTCAGTCGTCTGCCATGCGGGCCAGGGATATATTTAGGCTTGCGGTGAAAGAGTGAACCCGGAGGGTCCAGTTGCATGTGGGGCTGCATAAAGGCTCCCCTGGGGAGTTCACTTGTACCCAAAGCCTTCCTTTGGAGGCACTTTTGGATGGTCGATGGGGAATCGCAATGTGTTTTCTGATGCCCGATTTGTCAGTCTTCTCCCATTGCGCCAAGGTCTATATTTAGGCTTGCTGTGAAAGAGTGAACCCTTAGGGTCCAGTTGCATGTGGGGCTGCATAAAGGCTCCCCTGGGGAGTTCACTTGTACCCAAAGCCTTCCTCTGGGGGCACTTCTGGATGGGCGAATGGGGCTTGTAACGCGCTTTCTGTGGCCCGATTTTTCAGTCGTCTGCCATGCGGGCCAGGGATATATTTAGGGTTGCTGAGAAAGAGCGAACCCGGAGGGTCCAGTTGCATGTGGGGCTGCATAAAGGCTCCCCTGGAGAGTTCAGTTGTACCCAAAGCCTTCCTTTGGGGGCACTTCTGGATGGGTGAATGGGGCGTGAAACTCTTTTTCTGTGGCCCGAGTTTTCAGTCTTAAGCCATGTGGCTAAGGTTATATTTAGGGTTGCTCGTAAACAGCGAACACGGAGGGTCCAGTTGCATGTGGAGCTGCGAAAAGGCTCCCCTGGGGACTTCACTTGTACCCAAAGCCTTCCTCTGTTGGCACTTTTGAATGGGCGAAAGGGTTTTGTAACGATTTTTCTGGGGCCCGATTTTTCAGTCGTCTGCCATGCGGGCCAGGGTTATATTTAGGGTTGCTGTGAAAGAGCGAATACGGAGGGTCCAGTTGCATGTGGGGCTGCATAAAGGCTCCCCTGGGGAGTTCACTTGTACCCAAAGCCTTCCTCTGGGGGCACTTTTGAATGGGAGAAAGGGGCTCGGAAAGCGTTTTCTGGGGCCCGAGTTTTCAGTCGTCTCCCATGCCGGCTAGGGTTATGTATAGTGTTGCTCGGACAGAGCGAACCCGGAGGGTCCAGTGGCATGTGGGGCTGCATAAAGGCTCCCCTGGGGAGTACAGATGTACCCAAAGCCTTCCTTTGGGGGCAGTTTTGGATGGTCCAAGGGGAATCGCAATGCGTTTTCTGGGGCCCGCCTTTTCAGACTTCTCCCATTGCGCCGAGGGCTATATTTAGGCTTGCGGTGAAAGAGTGAACCCGGAGCGTCCAGTTGCATGTGGGGCTGCATAAAGGCTCCCCTGGGGAGTTCAGATGTACCCAAAGCCTTCCTCTGGGGGCACTTTTGAATGGGCGAATTGGGCTTGTAACGCGTTTTCTGGGGCCCGCTTTTTCAGTCTTCTCCCATTGCGCTGAGGGCTATATTTAGGATTGCGGTGAAAGAGTGAACGCGGAGGATCCAGTTGCAGGTGGGGCTGCATAAAGGCTCCCCTGGGGAGTTCACTTGTACCCAAAGCCTTCCTCTGGGGGCACTTTTGAATGGGCGAAAGGGGCTCGGAAAGCGTTTTCTGAGGCCCGCTTTTTCAGTCTTCTTCCATTGCGCCGATGGCTATATTTAGTCTTCCGGTGAAAGAGCGAACCCGGAGGGTCCAGTTGCATGTGGGGCTGCATAAAGGCTCCCCTGGGGAGTTCCCTTGTACCCAAAGCCTTCCTTTGGGGGCACTTTTGGATGGTCCAAGGGGAATCGCAATGCGTTTTCTGAGGCCCAATTTTTTCACTCTTCTCCCATTGCGCCGAGGGCTATATTTAGTCTTGCAGTGAATGAGTGAACCCGGAGGGTCCAGTTGCATGTGGGGCTGCATAAAGGCTCCCCTGGGGAGTTCAGTTGTAACCAAAACCTTCCTTTAGGGGAACTTCTGGACGGGCGAACGGGGCTTGAAACTCTTTTTCTGTGGCCCGAGTTTTCAGTCTTCTGCGATGCTGGCTATTGTTATATTTAGGGTTGCTCGTAAACAGCGAACCCGGAGGGTCCAGTTGCATGTGGGGCTGCAAAAAGGCTCCCCTGGGGAGTTCACTTGTACCCAAAGCCTTCCTCTGGGGGCACTTTTGAATGGGCGAAAGGGGCTCGGAATACGTTTTCTGGGGACCGAGTTTTCAGTCGTCTCCCATGTCGGCTAGGGCTATGTTTAGTGTTGCTCGGAAAAGGCGAACCCGGAGGGTCCAGTTGCATGTGGGGCTGCATAAAGGCTCCCCTGGGGAGTTCACTTGTACCCAAAGCCTTCCTTTGGAGGCACTTTTGGATGGTCGATGGGGAATCGCAATGTGTTTTCTGATGCCCGATTTGTCAGTCTTCTCCCATTGCGCCAAGGTCTATATTTAGGCTTGCTGTGAAAGAGTGAACCCTTAGGGTCCAGTTGCATGTGGGGCTGCATAAAGGCTCCCCTGGGGAGTTCACTTATACCCAAAGCCTTCCCCTGGGGGCACTTCTGGATGGGCGAATGGGGCTTGTAACGCGTTTTCTGTGGCCCGATTTTTCAGTCGTCTGCCATGCGGGCCAGGGATATATTTAGGGTTGCTGAGAAAGAGCGAATACGGAGGGTCCAGTTGCATGTGGGGCTGCATAAAGGCTCCCCTGGGGAGTTCACTTGTACCCAAAGCCTTCCTTTGGGGGCACTTCTGGATGGGTGAATGGGGCGTGAAACTCTTTTTCTGTGGCCCGAGTTTTCAGTCTTAAGCCATGTGGCTAAGGTTATATTTAGGGTTGCTCGTAAACAGCGAACACGGAGGGTCCAGTTGCATGTGGAGCTGCGAAAAGGCTCCCCTGGGGACTTCACTTGTACCCAAAGCCTTCCTCTGTTGGCACTTTTGAATGGGCGAAAGGGTTTTGTAACTCGTTTTCTGGGGCCCGATTTTTCAGTCGTCTGCCATGCGGGCCAGGGTTATATTTAGGGTTGCTGTGAAAGAGCGAATACGGAGGGTCCAGTTGCATGTGGGGCTGCATAAAGGCTCCCCTGGGGAGTTCACTTGTACCCAAAGCCTTCCTCTGGGGTCACTTTTGAATGGTAGAAAGGGGCTCGGAAAGCGTTTTCTGGGGCCCGACTTTTCAGTCGTCTCCCATGCCGGCTAGGGCTATGTATAGTGTTGCTCGGACAGAGCGAACCCGGAGGGTCCAGTGGCATGTGGGGCTGCATAAAGGCTCCCCTGGGGAGTACAGATGTACCCAAAGCCTTCCTTTGGGGGCAGTTTTGGATGGTCCAAGGGGAATCGCAAAGCGTTTTCTGGGGCCCGCATTTTCAGACTTCTCCCATTGCGCCGAGGGCTATATTTAGGCTTGCGGTGAAAGAGTGAACCCGGAGCGTCCAGTTGCATGTGGGGCTGCATAAAGGCTCCCCTGGGGAGTTCACTTGTACCCAAAGCCTTCCTCTGGGGGCACTTTTGAATGGGCAAAAGGGGCTCGGAAAGCGTTTTCTGGGGCCCGCTTTTTCAGTCTTCTCCCATTGCGCCGAGGGCTATATTTAGTCTTCCGGTGAAAGAGCGAACCCGGAGGGTCCAGTTGCATGTGGGGCTGCATAAAGGCTCCCCTGGGGAGTTCAGATGTACCCAAAGCCTTCCTTTGGGGGCACTTTTGGATGGTCCAAGGGGAATCGCAATGCATTTTCTGAGGCCCAATTTTTTCACTCTTCTCCCATTGCGCCGAGGGCTATATTTAGTCTTGCGGTGAATGAGTGAACCCGGAGGGTCCAGTTGCATGTGGGGCTGCATAAAGGCTCCCCTGGGGAGTTCAGTTGTAACCAAAACCTTCCTTTAGGGGAACTTCTGGACGGGCGAACGGGGCTTGAAACTCTTTTTCTGTGGCCCGAGTTTTCAGTCTTCTGCGATGCTGGCTATTGTTATATTTAGGGTTGCTCGTAAACAGCGAACCCGGAGGGTCCAGTTGCATGTGGGGCTGCAAAAAGGCTCCCCTGGGGAGTTCACTTGTACCCAAAGCCTTCCTCTGGGGGCACTTTTGAATGGGCGAAAGGGGCTCGGAATACGTTTTCTGGGGACCGAGTTTTCAGTCGTCTCCCATGTCGGCTAGGGCTATGTTTAGTGTTGCTCGGAAAGAGCGAACCCAGAGGGTCCAATTGCATGTGGGGCTGCATAAAGGCTCCCCTGGGGAGTTCACTTGTACCCAAAGCCTTCCTCTGGGGGCACTTTTGAATGGGCGAAAGGGGCTCGGAATGCGTTTTCTGGGGCCCGAGTTTTCAGTCGTCTCCCATGCCGGCTAGGGCTATGTTTAGTGTTGCTCGGAAAGAGCGAACCCGGAGGGTCCAGTTGAATGTGGGGCTGTATAAAGGCTCCCCTTGGGAGTTCAGTTGTACCCAAAGCCTTCCTTTGGGGGCACTTTTGGATGGGTGAATGGGGCTTGAAATGCTTTTTCTGTGGCCCGAGTTGTCAATCTTCTGCCACTCTGGCTAGGGTTATATTTAGGGTTGCTCGGAAACAGCGAACCCGGAGGGTCCAGTTGCATGTGGGGCTGCATAAAGGCTCCCCTGGGGAGTTCAGTTATACCAAAGCCTTCCCTTGGGGGCACTTCTGCATGGGTTAATGGGGCTTGAAACGCTTTTTCTGTGGCCCGAGTTTTCAGTCTTAAGCCATGCTGGCTAGTGTTATATTTAGGGTTACTCGGAAACAGCGAACCCGGAGGGTCCAGTTGCATGTGGGGCTGCATAAAGGCTCCCCTGGGGAGTTCAGATGTACCCAAAGCCTTCCTTTGGGGGCACTTTTGGATGGGTGAATGGGGCTTGAAACTCATTTTCTGTGGCCCGAGTTTTCAGTCTTAAGCCATGCTGGCTAGTGTTATATTTAGGGTTACTCGGAAACAGCGAACCCGGAGGGTCCAGTTGCCTGTGGGGCTGCATAAAGGCTCCCCTTGGGAGTTCAGTTGTACCCAAAGCCTTCCTTTGGGGGCACTTTTGGATGGGTGAATGGGGCTTGAAATGCTTTTTCTGTGGCCCGAGTTGTCAGTCTTCTGCCACGCTGGCTAGTCTTATATTAAGGGTTGCTCGTAAACAGCAAATCCAGAGGGTCCAGTTGCATGTGGGGCTGCATAAAGGCTCCCCTGGGGAGTTCACTTGTACCCAAAGCCTTCCTTTAGGGGCACTTTTGGATGGGCGAATGGGGCTTGTAACGCGTTTTCTGGGGCCCGATTTTTCAGTCTTCTGCCATGCTGGCTAGTGTTATATTAAGGATTGCTCGGAAACAGCGAACCTGGAGGGTCCACTTGCATGTGGGGCTGCGTAAAGGCTCTCCTGGGGAGTTCACTTGTACCCAAAGCCTTCCTCTGGGGGCACTTTTGAATGGGCGAAAAGGGCTCGGAAAGCGTTTTCTGGGGCCGGAGTTTTCAGTCGTCTCCCATGCCGGCTCGGGCTATGTTTAGTGTTGCTGTGAAAGAGCGAACCCGGAGGGTCCAGTTGCATGTGGGACTGCATAAAGGCTCCCCTGGGGAGTTCAGTTGTACCCAAAGCCTTCCTTTGGGGGCACTTCTGGATGGGTGAATGGGGCTTGAAACTCTTTTTCTTTGGCCCGAGTTTTCAGTCTTCTGCCATGCTGGCTAGTGTTATATTTAGGGTTGCTCGGAAACAGCGAACCCGGAGGGTCCAGTTGCATGTGGGGCTGCATAAAGGCTCCCCTGGGGAGTTCAGTTGTACCCAAAGCCTTCCTTTGGGGGCACTTTTGGATGGTCCAAGGAGAATCACAATGTGTTTTCTGAGGCCCGCTTTTTCAGTCTTCTCCCATTGTGCCGAGGGCTATATTTAGGATTGCTGTGAAAGAGTGAACCCGGAGGGTCTAGTTGCATGTGGGGCTGCATAAAGGCTCCCCTGGGGAGTTCACTTGTACCCAAAACCTTCCTTTAGGGGCACTTCTGGATGGGCGAATGGGGCTTGTAACACGTTTTCTGGGGCCCGATTTTTCAGACGTCTGCCATGCGGGCCAGGGTTATATTTAGGGTTGCTGTGAAAGAGCGAACACGGAGGGTCCAGTTGCATGTGGGGCTGCATAAAGGCTCCCCTGGAGAGTTCAGTTGTACCCAAAGCCTTCCTTTGGGGGCACTTCTGGATGGGTTAATGGGGCTTGAAACGCTTTTTCTTTGGCCGGAGTTTTCAGTCTTCTCCCATGCTGGCTAGTCTTATATTAAGGGTTGCTCATAAACAGCGAACCCGGAGGGTCCAGTTGCATGTGGGGCTGCGTAAAGGCTCCCCTGGGGAGTTCACTTGTACCCAAAGCCTTCCTCTGGGGGCACTTTTGAATGGGCGAAAGGGGCTCGGAAATAGTTTTCTGGGGCCCGAGTTTTCAGTCGTCTCCCATGCCGGCTAGGGCTATGTTTAGTGTTGCTCGGAAAGAGAGAACGCGGAGGGTCCAGTTGCATGTGGGGCTGCATAAAGGCTCCCCTGGAGAGTTCACCTGTACCCAAAGCCTTCCTTTGTGGGTACTTTTGAATGGGCGAAAGGGGCTCGGAAAGCGTTTTCTGGGGCCCGAGTTTTCAGTCGTCTCTCATGCCGGCTGGGGCTATGTTTAGTGTTGCTCGGAAAGAGCGAACCCGGAGGGTCCAGTTGCATGTGGGGCTGCATAAAGGCTCCCCTGGGGAGTTCAGTTGTACCCAAAGCCTTCCTTTCGGGGCACTTCTGGAGGGGTGAATGGGGCTTGAAACGCTTTTTCTGTGGCCCGGGTTTTCAGTCTTCTGCCATGCTGCCTAGTCTTATATTTAGGGTTGCTCGGAAACAGAGAACCCGGAGGGTCCAGTTGCATGTGGGGCTGCATAAAGGCTCCCCTGGGGAGTACAGATGTACCCAAAGCCTTCCTTTGGGGGCACTTTTGGATGGTCCAAGGGGAATCGCAATGCGTTTTCTGAGGCACGCTTTTTCAGTCTTCTCCCATTGCGCCGAGGGATATATTAAGACTTGCAGTGAAAGAGTGAACCCGGAGGGTCCAGTTGCATGTGGGGCTGCATAAAGGCTCCCCTGGGGAGTTCAGTTGTACCCAAAGCCTTACTTTGAGGGCACTTCTGGATGGGCAAACGTGGTTGAAACTCTTTTTCTGTGGCCCGAGTTTTCAGTCTTAAGCCATGATGGCTAGTGTTATATTTAGGGTTACTCGGAAACAGCGAACCCGGAGGGTCCAGTTGCCAGTGGGGCTGCATAAAGGCTCCCCTGGGGAGTTCACTTGTACCCAAAGCCTTCCTCTGGGAGCACTTTTGAATGGGCGAAAGGGGCTCGGAAAGCGTTTTCTGGGGCCCGAGTTTTCAGTCGTCTCCCATGCCGGCTAGGGTTATGTATAGTGTTGCTCGGACAGAGCGAACCCGGAGGGTCCAGTTGCATGTGGGGCTGCATAAAGGCTCCCCTGGGGAGTACAGATGTACCCAAAGCCTTCCTTTGGGGGCACTTCTGGATGGGTTAATGGGGCTTGAAACGCTTTTTCTTTGGCCGGAGTTTTCAGTCTTCTGCCATGCTGGCTAGTCTTATATTAAGGGTTGCTCATAAACAGCGAACCCGGAGGGTCCAGTTGCATGTGGGGCTGCGTAAAGGCTCCCCTGGGGAGTTCACTTGTACCCAAAGCCTTCCTCTGGGGGCACTTTTGAATGGGCGAAAGGGGCTCGGAAAGAGTTTTCTGGGGCCCGAGTTTTCAGTCGTCTCCCATGCCGGCTAGGGCTATGTTTAGTGTTGCTCGGAAAGAGCGAACCCGGAGGGTCCAGTTGCATGTGGGGCTGCATAAAGGCTCCCCTGGGGAGTTCACTTGTACCAAAGCCTTCCTTTGGTGGCACTTTTGGATGATCCAAGGGGAATCGCAATGCGTTTTCTGAGGCCCGCTTTTTCAGTCTTCTCCCATTGCACCGAGGGCTATATTTAGGCTTGCGGTGAAAGAGTGAACTCGGAGGGTCCAGTTGCATGTGGGGCTGCATAAAGGCTCCACTGGGGAGTTCAGTTGTACCCAAAGCCTTCCTTTAGGGGCACTTCTGGATGGTCGAACGGGGCTTGAAACTCTTTTTCTGTGGCCTGAGTTTTCAGTCTTCTGCCGTGCTGGCTAGGGTTATATTTAGGGTTGCTCGGAAACAGCGAACCCGGAGGGTCTAGTTGCATGTGGGGCTGCATAAAGGCTCCCCTGGGGAGTTCAGATGTACCCAAAGCCTTCCTTTGGGGGCACTTCTAGATGGGTGAATGGGGCTTGAAACGCTTTTTCTGTGGCCCGAGTTTTCAGTCTTCTGCCATGCTGGCTAGTATTATATTAAGGGTTGCTCGGAAAGAGCGAACGCGGAGGGTCCAGTTGCATGTGGGGCTGCGTAAATGCTCCCCTGGGGAGTTCACTTGTACCCAAAGCCTTCCTTTGGGGGCACTTTTGGATGGTCCCAGGGGAATCGCAATGCGTTTTCTGAGGCCCGCTTTTTCAGTCTTCTCCCATTGCGCCGAGGGCTATATTTAGGCTTCCCGTGAAAGAGTGAACCCGGAGGGTCCAGTTGCATGTGGGGCTGCATAAAGGCTCCCCTGGGGAGTTCACTTGTACCCAAAGCCTTCCTCTGGGGGCACTTCTGGATGGGCGAAAGGGGCTCGGAAAGCGTTTTCTAGGGCCCAAGTATTCAGTCTTTTCCCATGCCGGCTAGGGTTATGTATAGTGTTGCTCATAAAGAGCGAACCCGGAGGGTCCAGTTGCATGTGGGGCTGCATAAAGGCTCCCTTGGGGAGTTCACTTGTACCCAAAGCCTTCCTCTGAGGGCACTTTTGAATGGGTGAAAGGGGTCGGAAAGCGTTTTCTGGGGCCTAAGTTTTCAGTCGTCTCCCATGCCGGCTAGGGCTATGTTTAGTGTTGCTCGGAAAGAGAGAACGCGGAGGGTCCAGTTGCATGTGGGGCTGCATAAAGGCTCCCCTGGAGAGTTCACCTGTACCCAAAGCCTTCCTTTGTGGGTACTTTTGAATGGGCGAAAGGGGCTCGGAAAGCGTTTTCTGGGGCCCGAGTTTTCAGTCGTCTCTCATGCCGGCTGGGGCTATGTTTAGTGTTGCTCGGAAAGAGCGAACGCGGAGGGTCCAGTTGCATGTGGGGCTGCATAAAGACTCCCCTGGAGAGTTCAATTGTACCCAAAGCCTTCCTCTGGGGGCACTTCTGGATGGGTTAATGGGGCTTGAAACGCTTTTTCTGTGGCACGAGTTTTCAGTCTTCTCCCATGCTGGCTAGTGTTATACTTAGGGTTGCTCGGAAACAACGAACCCGGAGGGTCCAGTTGCATGTGGGGCTGCATAAAGGCTCCCCTGGGGAGTTCACTTGTACCCAAAGCCTTCCTTTGGGGGCACTTTTGGATGGGCGAATGGGGCTTGTAACGCGTTTTCTGGGGCCCAATTTGTCAGTTTTCTGCCATGCGGGCCAGGGTTATATTTAGGGTTCCTGTGAAAGAGCGAACACGGAGGGTCCAGTTGCATGTGGGGCTGCGAAAAGGCTCCCCTTGGGAGTTCACTTGTACCCACAGCCTTCCTCTGGGGGCACTTTTGAATGGGCGAAAGGGGCTCGGAAATCTTTTTCTGGGGCCCGAGTTTTCAGTCGTCTCCCATGCCGGCTAGGGCTATGTTTAGTGTTGCTCGGAAAGAGCGAACCCGGAGGGTCCAGTTGCATGTGGGGCTGCATAAAGGCTCCCCAGGGGAGTTCACTTGTACCCAAAGCCTTCCTTTGGGGGCACTTTTGGATGGTCCAAGGGGAATCGCAATGCGTTTTCTGAGGCCCGCATATTCAGTCTTCTCCCTTAGACCGAGGGTTATATTTAGACTTGCGGTGAAAGAGTGAACTCGGAGGGTCCAGTTGCATGTGGGGCTGCATAAATGCTCCCCGGCGGAGTTCAGTTGCACCCAAAGACTTCCTTTGGGGCACTTTTGGATGGGCGACTGGGGCTTGTAACGCGTTTTCTGGGGCCCGATTTTTCACTCGTCTGCCATGCGGGCCAGGGTTATATTTAGGGTTGCTGAGAAAGAGCGAATACGGAGGGTCCAGTTGCATGTGGGGCTGCATAAAAGGCTCCCCTGGGGAGTTCACTTGTACCCAAGGCCTTCCTCTGGGAGCACTTCTGGATGGGTGAATGGGGCTTGAAATCCTTTTTCTGTGGCCCGACTTTTCAGTCTTTTGCCATGCTGGCTAGTGTTATATTTAAGGTTGCTCGGAAACAGCGAACCCGGAGGGTCCAGTTGCATGTGGGGCTGCGTAAAGGCTCCCCTGGGGAGTTAACTTGTACCCAAAGCCTTCCTCTGGGGGTACTTCTGGATGGGTGAATGAGGCTTGAAACGCTTTTTCTGTGGCCCGAGTTGTCAGTCTTCTGCCATGCTGGCTAGGGTTATATTTAGGGTTGCTTGGAAACAGAGAACCCGGAGGGTCCAGTTGCATGTGGGGCTGCAAAAAGGCTCCCCTGGGGAGTTCACTTGTACCCAAAGCCTTCCTTTGGGGGCACTTTTGAAGGGGCGAAAGGGGCTCGGAAAGCGTTTTTTGGGGCCCGAGTTTTCAGTCGTCTCCCATGCCGGCTAGGGCTATGTTTAGTGTTGCTCGTAAACAGCGAACCCGGAGGGTCCAGTTGCATGTGGGACTGCATAAAGGCTCCCTTGGGGAGTTCACTTGTACCCAAAGCCTTCCTTTGAGGGCACTTTTGAATGGGCGAAAGGGGCTTGAAATGCTTTTTCTGTGGCCCGCTTTTTCAGTATTTTGCCATGCTGGCTAGTGTTATATTTAGGGTTGCTCGGAAAGAGCGAACCCGGAGGGTCCAGTTGCATGTGGGGCTGCATAAAGGCTCCCCTGGGGAGTTCACTTGTACCCAAAGCCTTCCTTTGGGGGCACTTTTGGATGGGCGAATGGGGCTTATAATGCGTTTTCTGGGGCCCGATTTTTCACTCGTCTGCCATGCGGGCCAGGGTTATATTTAGGGTTGCTGAGAAAGAGCGAATATGGAGGGTCCAGTTGCATGTGGGGCTGCATAAAGGCTCCCCTGGGGAGTTCAGTTGTACCCAAAAACTTCCTTTGGGGGCACTTCTGGATGGGTGAAAGGAGCTTGAAATGCTTTTTCTGTGGCCCGAGATTTCAGTCTTCTGCTATGCTGGCTAGTGTTATATTTAGTGTTGCTCGGAAAGAGCGAACCCGGAGGGTCCAGTTGCATGTGGGGCTGCGTAAAGGCTCCCCTGGGGAGTTCACTTGTACCCAAAGCCTTCCTTTGGGGGCACTTTTGAAGGGGCGAAAGGGGCTCGGAAAGCGTTTTCTGGGGCCCGAGTTTTCAGTCGTCTCCCATGCCGGCTAGGGCTATGTTTAGTGTTGCTCGTAAACAGCGAATCCGGAGGGTCCAGTTGCATGTGGGACTGCATAAAGGCTCCCCTGGGGAGTTCACTTGTACCCAAAGCCTTCCTTTGGGGGCACTTCTGGATGGGTGAATGGGGCTTGAAACGCTTTTTCTGTGGCCCGAGCTTTTATTCTTCTGCCATGCTGGCTAGGGTTATATTTAGGGTTGCTGAGAAAGAGCGAATACGGAGGGTCCAGTTGCATGTGGGGCTGCATAAAGACTCCCCTGGAGAGTTCAATTGTACCCAAAGCCTTCCTTTGGGGGCACTTCTGGATGGGTTAATGGGGCTTGAAACGCTTTTTCTGTGGCACGAGTTTTCAGTCTTCTCCCATGCTGGCTAGTGTTATACTTAGGGTTGCTCGGAAACAACGAACCCGGAGGGTCCAGTTGCATGTGGGGCTGCATAAAGGCTCCCCTGGGGAGTTCAGATGTACCCAAAGCCTTCCTTTGGGGGCACTTTGGGATGGTCCCAGGGGAATCGCAATGCGTTTTCTGAGGCCCACTTTTTCAGTCTTCTCCCATTGCGCCGAGGGCTATATTTAGGATTGCAGTGAAAGAGTGAACCCGGAGGGTCCAGTTGCATGTGGGGCTGCATAAAGGCTCCCCTGGGGAGTTCACTTGTACCCAAAGCCTTCCTTTGGGGGCACTTTTGGATGGGCGAATGGGGCTTGTAACGCGTTATCTGGGGCCCAATTTGTCAGTTTTCTGCCATGCGGGCCAGGGTTATATTTAGGCTTCCTGTGAAAGAGTGAACACGGAGGGTCCAGTTGCATGTGGGGCTGCATAAAGGCTCCCCTGGGGAGTTCACTTGTACCCACAGCCTTCCTCTGGGGGCACTTTTGAATGGGCAAAAGGGGCTCGGAAATCTTTTTCTGGGGCCCGAGTTTTCAGTCTTCTGCCATGCTGGCTAGTGTAATATTAAGGCTTGCTCGGAAAAAGCGAACCCGGAGGGTCCAGTTGCATGTGGGGCTGCATAAAGGCTCCCCTGGGGAGTTCACTTGTACCCAAAGCCTTCCTTTGGAGGCACTTCTGGATTGGTGAATGGGGCTTGAAACGCTTTTTCTGTGGCCCGAGTTTTCAGTCTTCTGCCATGCTGGCTAGTGTAATATTAAGGGTTGCTCGGAAAAAAGCGAACCCGGAGGGTCCAGTTGCCTGTGGGGCTGCATAAAGGCTCCCCTGGGGAGTTCACTTGTACACAAAGCCTTCCACTGGGGGCACTTTTGGATGGTCGATGGGGAATCGCAATGTGTTTTCTGATGCCCGATTTGTCAGTCTTCTCCCATTGCGCCAAGGTCTATATTTAGGCTTGCTGTGAAAGAGTGAACCCTTAGGGTCCAGTTGCATGTGGGGCTGCATAAAGGCTCCCCTGGGGAGTTCACTTGTACCCAAAGCCTTCCTCTGGGGGCACTTCTGGATGGGCGAATGGGGCTTGTAACGCGTTTTCTGTGGCCCGATTTTTCAGTCGTCTGCCATGCGGGCCAGGGATATATTTAGGGTTGCTGAGAAAGAGCGAATACGGAGGGTCCAGTTGCATGTGGGGCTGCATAAAGGCTCCCCTGGGGAGTTCAGTTGTACCCAAAGCCTTCCTTTGGGGGCACTTCTGGATGGGTGAATGGGGCGTGAAACTCTTTTTCTGTGGCCCGCGTTTTCAGTCTTAAGCCATGTGGCTAAGGTTATATTTAGGGTTGCTCGTAAACAGCGAACACGGAGGGTCCAGTTGCATGTGGGGCTGCATAAAGGCTCCCCTGGGGAGTTCACTTGTACCCAAAGCCTTCCTTTAGGGGCACTTCTAGATGGGCGAACGAGGTTGAAACTCTGTTTCTGTGGCCCGATTTTTCAGTCTTCTGCCATTCTTGCTAGGATTATATTTAGGGTTGCTCGTAAACAGCGAACACGGAGGGTCCAGTTGCATGTGGGGCTGCGAAAAGGCTCCCCTGGGGAGTTCACTTGTACCCACAGCCTTCCTCTGGGGGCACTTTTGAATGGGCGAAAGGGGCTCGGAAAGCGTTTTCTGGGGCCCGAGTTTTCAGTCGTCTCCCATGGCGGCTAGGGATATGTTTAGTGTTGCTCGGAAAGAGCGAACCCGGAGGGTCCAGTTTCATGTGAGGCTGCTAAAGGCTCCCCTGGGGAGTTCAGTTGTACCCAAAGCCTTACTTTAGGGGCACTTCTGGATGGGTGAATGGGGCTTGTAACGCGTTTTCTGGGGCCCGATTTTTCAGTCTTCTGCCATGATGGCCAGGGATATATTTAGGGTTGCTGAGAAAGAGCGAATACGGAGGGTCCAGTTGCATGTGCGGCTGCATAAAGGCTCCCCTGGGGAGTTCAGTTGTACCCAAAGCCTTCCTTTGGGGGCATTTCTGGATGGGTGAATGGGGAGTTAATCTCTTTTTCTGTGGCCCTACTTTTCAGTCTTAAGCCATGCTGGCTAGGGTTATATTTAGGGTTGCTCGTAAACAGCGAACACGGAGGGTCCAGTTGCATGTGGAGCTGCGAAAAGGCTCCCCTGGGGACTTCACTTGTACCCAAAGCCTTCCTCTGTTGGCACTTTTGAATGGGCGAAAGGGGTTTGTAACTCGTTTTCTGGGGCCCGATTTTTCAGTCGTCTGCCATGCGGGCCAGGGTTATATATAGGATTGCTGTGTAAGAGCGAATACGGAGGGTCCAGTTGCATGTGGGGCTGCATAAAGGCTCCCCTGGGGAGTTCACTTGTACCCAAAGCCTTCCTCTGGGGTCACTTTTGAATGGGCGAAAGGGGCTCGGAAAGCGTTTTCTGGGGCCCGAGTTTTCGCTCGTTTCCCATGCCGGCTAGGGATATGTTTAGTGTAGCTCAGAAGGAGCGAACCTGGAGGGTCCAGTTGCATGTGGGGCTGCATAAAGGCTCCCTTGGGGAGTTCACTTATACCCAAAGCCTTCCTCTGGGGGCACGTTTGTATGGTCCAAGGGGAATCGCAATGCGTTTTCTGAGGCCCACTTTTTCAGTCTTCTCCCACTGCGCCGAGGGCTATATTTAGGCTTGCGGTGAAACAGTGAACGCGGAGGATCCAGTTGCATGCGGGGCTGCATAAAGGCTCCCCTGGGGAGTTCACTTGTACCCAAAGCCTTCCTTTGGGGGTACTTCTGGATGGGTGAATGGGGCTTGAAACACTTTTTCTGTGACCCGAGTTTTCAGTCTTCTGCCATGCTGGCTAGTGTTATATTAAGGGTTGCTCGGAAACAGCGAACACGGAGGGTCCAGTTGCATGTGGGGCTGCGTAAAGGCTCCCCTGGGGAGTTCACTTGTACCCAAAGCCTTCCTCTGGGGGCACTTTTGAATGGGCGAAAGGGGCTCGGAAAGAGTTTTCTGGGGCCCGAGTTTTCAGTCGTCTCCCATGCCGGCTAGGGCTATGTTTAGTGTTGCTCGGAAAGAGCGAACCCGGAGGGTCCAGTTGCATGTGGGGCTGCATAAAGGCTCCCCTGGGGAGTTCACTTGTACCCAAAGCCTTCCTCTGGGAGCACTTTTGAATGGGCGAAAGGGGCTCGGAAAGCGTTTTCTGGGGCCCGAGTTTTCAGTCGTCTCCCATGCCGGCTAGGGTTATGTATAGTGTTGCTCGGACAGAGCGAACCCGGAGGGTCCAGTTGCATGTGGGGCTGCATAAAGGCTCCCCTGGGGAGTACAGATGTACCCAAAGCCTTCCTTTGGGGGCAGTTTTGGATGGTCCAAGGGGAATCGCAATGCGTTTTCTCGGGCCCGCCTTTTCAGTCTTCTCCCATTGCGCCGAGTGCTATATTTAGTCTTCCGGTGAAAGAGCGAACCCGGAGGGTCCAGTTGCATGTGGGGCTGCATAAAGGCTCCCCTGGGGAGTTCCCTTGTACCCAAAGCCTTCCTTTGGAGGCACTTCTGGATTGGTGAATGGGGCTTGAAACGCTTTTTCTGTGGCCCGAGTTTTCAGTCTTCTGCCATGCTGGCTAGTGTAATATTAAGGGTTGCTCGGAAAAAGCGAACCCAGAGGGTCCAGTTGCATGTGGGGCTGCATAAAGGCTCCCCTGGGGAGTTCACTTGTACACAAACCTTCCTCTGGGGGCACTTTGGGATGGTCCCAGGGGAATCGCAATGCGTTTTCTGATGCCCGATTTGTCAGTCTTCTCCCATTGCGCCAAGGTCTATATTTAGGCTTGCTGTGAAAGAGTGAACCCTTAGGGTCCAGTTGCATGTGGGGCTGCATAAAGGCTCCCCTGGGGAGTTCACTTGTACCCAAAGCCTTCCTCTGGGGGAACTTCTGGATGGGCAAATGGGGCTTGTAACGCGTTTTCTGTGGCCCGATTTTTCAGTCGTCTGCCATGCGGGCCAGGGATATATTTAGGGTTGCTGAGAAAGAGCGAATACGGAGGGTCCAGTTGCATGTGGGGCTGCATAAAGGCTCCCCTGGGGAGTTCACTTGTACCCAAAGCCTTCCTTTGGGGGCACTTCTGGATGGGTGAATGGGGCGTGAAACTCTTTTTCTGTGGCCCGAGTTTTCAGTCTTAAGCCATGTGGCTAAGGTTATATTTAGGGTTGCTCGTAAACAGCGAACACGGAGGGTCCAGTTGCATGTGGAGCTGCGAAAAGGCTCCCCTGGGGACTTCACTTGTACCCAAAGCCTTCCTCTGTTGGCACTTTTGAATGGGCGAAAGGGGTTTGTAACTCGTTTTCTGGGGCCCGATTTTTCAGTCGTCTGCCATGCGGGCCAGGGTTATATTTAGGGTTGCTGTGAAAGAGCGAATACGGAGGGTCCAGTTGCATGTGGGGCTGCATAAAGGCTCCCCTGGGGAGTTCACTTGTACCCAAAGTCTTCCTCTGGGAGCACTTTTGAATGGGAGAAAGGGGCTCGGAAAGCGTTTTCTAGGGCCCGAGTTTTCAGTCGTCTCCCATGCCGGCTAGAGTTATGTATAGTGTTGCTCGGAAAGAGCGAACCCGGAGGGTCCAGTGGCATGTGGGGCTGCATAAAGGCTCCCCTGGGGAGTACAGATGTACCCAAAGCCTTCCTTTGGGGGCAGTTTTGGATGGTCCAAGGGGAATCGCAATGCGTTTTCTGGGGCCCGCCTTTTCAGACTTCTCCCATTGCGCCGAGGGCTATATTTAGGCTTGCGGTGAAAGTTTGAACCCGGAGCGTCCAGTTGCATGTGGGGCTGCATAAAGGCTCCCCTGGGGAGTTCATTTGTACCCAAAGCCTTCCTCTGGGGGCACTTTTGAATGGGCGAATTGGGCTTGTAACGCGTTTTCTGGGGCCCGCTTTTTCAGTCTTCTCCCATTGCGCCGAGGGCTATATTTAGGATTGCGGTGAAAGAGTGAACGCGGAGGATCCAGTTGCATGTGGGGCTGCATAAAGGCTCCCCTGGGGAGTTCACTTGTACCCAAAGCCTTCCTCTGGGGGCACTTTTGAATGGGCAAAAGGGGCTCGGAAAGCGTTATCTGAGGCCCGCTTTTTCAGTCTTCTTCCATTGCGCCGAGGGCTATATTTAGTCTTCCGGTGAAAGAGCGAACCCGGAGGGTCCAGTTGCATGTGGGGCTGCATAAAGGCTCCCCTGGGGAGTTCCCTTGTACCCAAAGCCTTCCTTTGGGGGCACTTTTGGATGGTCCAAGGGGAATCGCAATGCGTTTTCTGAGGCCCAATTTTTTCACTCTTCTCCCATTGCGCCGAGGGCTATATTTAGTCTTGCGGTGAATGAGTGAACCCGGAGGGTCCAGTTGCATGTGGGGCTGCATAAAGGCTCCCCTGGGGAGTTCAGTTGTAACCAAAACCTTCCTTTAGGGGAACTTCTGGACGGGCGAACGGGGCTTGAAACTCTTTTTCTGTGGCCCGAGTTTTCAGTCTTCTGCGATGCTGGCTATTGTTATATTTAAGGTTGCTCGTAAACAGCGAACCCGGAGGGTCCAGTTGCATGTGGGGCTGCAAAAAGGCTCCCCTGGGGAGTTCACTTGTACCCAAAGCCTTCCTCTGGGGGCACTTTTGAATGGGCGAAAGGGGCTCGGAATACGTTTTCTGGGGACCGAGTTTTCAGTCGTCTCCCATGCCGGCTAGGGCTATGTTTAGTGTTGCTCGGAAAGAGCGAACCCGGAGGGTCCAGTTGCATGTGGGGCTGCATAAAGGCTCCCCTGGGGAGTTCACTTGTACCCAAAGCCTTCCTCTGGGGGCACTTTTGAATGGGCGAAAGGGGCTCGGAAAGCGTTTTCTGGGGCCCGAGTTTTCAGTCGTCTCCCATGCCGGCTAGGGCTATGTTTAGTGTTGCTCGGAAAGAGCGAACCCGGAGGGTCCAGTTGAATGTGGGGCTGCATAAAGGCTCCCCTGGGGAGTTCAGTTGTACCTAAAGCCTTCCTTTGGGGGCACTTCTGGATGGGTTAAAAGGGCTCGGAAAGCGTTTTCTGGGGCCCGAGTTTTCAGTCGTCTCCCATGTCGGCTAGGGCTATGTTTAGTGTTGCTCGGAAAGAGCAAACCCGGAGGGTCCAGTTGCATGTGGGGCTGCATAAAGGCTCCCCTGGGGACTTCACTTGTACCCAAAGCCTTCCTTTGGGGGCACTTTTGGATGGGTGAATGGGGCTTGAAATCCTTTTTCTGTGGCCCGAGTTGTCAATCTTCTGCCACTCTGGCTAGGGTTATATTTAGGGTTGCTCGGAAACAGCGAACCCGGAGGGTCCAGTTGCATGTGGGGCTGCATAAAGGCTCCCCTGGGGAGTTCAGTTATACCAAAGCCTTCCTTTGGGGGCACTTTTGGATGGGCGAATGGGGCTTGTAACGCGTTTTCTGGGGCCCAATTTGTCAGTTTTCTGCCATGCGGGCCAGGGTTATATTTAGGGTTCCTGTGAAAGAGCGAACACGGAGGGTCCAGTTGCATGTGGGGCTGCGAAAAGGCTCCCCTTGGGAGTTCACTTGTACCCACAGCCTTCCTCTGGGGGCACTTTTGAATGGGCGAAAGGGGCTCGGAAATCTTTTTCTGGGGCCCGAGTTTTCAGTCGTCTCCCATGCCGGCTAGGGCTATGTTTAGTGTTGCTCGGAAAGAGCGAACCCGGAGGGTCCAGTTGCATGTGGGGCTGCATAAAGGCTCCCCAGGGGAGTTCACTTGTACCCAAAGCCTTCCTTTGGGGGCACTTTTGGATGGTCCAAGGGGAATCGCAATGCGTTTTCTGAGGCCCGCATATTCAGTCTTCTCCCTTAGACCGAGGGTTATATTTAGACTTGCGGTGAAAGAGTGAACTCGGAGGGTCCAGTTGCATGTGGGGCTGCATAAATGCTCCCCGGCGGAGTTCAGTTGCACCCAAAGACTTCCTTTGGGGCACTTTTGGATGGGCGACTGGGGCTTGTAACGCGTTTTCTGGGGCCCGATTTTTCACTCGTCTGCCATGCGGGCCAGGGTTATATTTAGGGTTGCTGAGAAAGAGCGAATACGGAGGGTCCAGTTGCATGTGGGGCTGCATAAAAGGCTCCCCTGGGGAGTTCACTTGTACCCAAGGCCTTCCTCTGGGAGCACTTCTGGATGGGTGAATGGGGCTTGAAATCCTTTTTCTGTGGCCCGACTTTTCAGTCTTTTGCCATGCTGGCTAGTGTTATATTTAAGGTTGCTCGGAAACAGCGAACCCGGAGGGTCCAGTTGCATGTGGGGCTGCGTAAAGGCTCCCCTGGGGAGTTAACTTGTACCCAAAGCCTTCCTCTGGGGGTACTTCTGGATGGGTGAATGAGGCTTGAAACGCTTTTTCTGTGGCCCGAGTTGTCAGTCTTCTGCCATGCTGGCTAGGGTTATATTTAGGGTTGCTTGGAAACAGAGAACCCGGAGGGTCCAGTTGCATGTGGGGCTGCAAAAAGGCTCCCCTGGGGAGTTCACTTGTACCCAAAGCCTTCCTTTGGGGGCACTTTTGAAGGGGCGAAAGGGGCTCGGAAAGCGTTTTTTGGGGCCCGAGTTTTCAGTCGTCTCCCATGCCGGCTAGGGCTATGTTTAGTGTTGCTCGTAAACAGCGAACCCGGAGGGTCCAGTTGCATGTGGGACTGCATAAAGGCTCCCTTGGGGAGTTCACTTGTACCCAAAGCCTTCCTTTGAGGGCACTTTTGAATGGGCGAAAGGGGCTTGAAATGCTTTTTCTGTGGCCCGCGTTTTCAGTATTTTGCCATGCTGGCTAGTGTTATATTTAGGGTTGCTCGGAAAGAGCGAACCCGGAGGGTCCAGTTGCATGTGGGGCTGCATAAAGGCTCCCCTGGGGAGTTCACTTGTACCCAAAGCCTTCCTTTGGGGGCACTTTTGGATGGGCGAATGGGGCTTATAATGCGTTTTCTGGGGCCCGATTTTTCACTCGTCTGCCATGCGGGCCAGGGTTATATTTAGGGTTGCTGAGAAAGAGCGAATATGGAGGGTCCAGTTGCATGTGGGGCTGCATAAAGGCTCCCCTGGGGAGTTCAGTTGTACCCAAAAACTTCCTTTGGGGGCACTTCTGGATGGGTGAAAGGAGCTTGAAATGCTTTTTCTGTGGCCCGAGATTTCAGTCTTCTGCTATGCTGGCTAGTGTTATATTTAGTGTTGCTCGGAAAGAGCGAACCCGGAGGGTCCAGTTGCATGTGGGGCTGCGTAAAGGCTCCCCTGGGGAGTTCACTTGTACCCAAAGCCTTCCTTTGGGGGCACTTTTGAAGGGGCGAAAGGGGCTCGGAAAGCGTTTTCTGGGGCCCGAGTTTTCAGTCGTCTCCCATGCCGGCTAGGGCTATGTTTAGTGTTGCTCGTAAACAGCGAATCCGGAGGGTCCAGTTGCATGTGGGACTGCATAAAGGCTCCCCTGGGGAGTTCACTTGTACCCAAAGCCTTCCTTTGGGGGCACTTCTGGATGGGTGAATGGGGCTTGAAACGCTTTTTCTGTGGCCCGAGCTTTTATTCTTCTGCCATGCTGGCTAGGGTTATATTTAGGGTTGCTGAGAAAGAGCGAATACGGAGGGTCCAGTTGCATGTGGGGCTGCATAAAGACTCCCCTGGAGAGTTCAATTGTACCCAAAGCCTTCCTTTGGGGGCACTTCTGGATGGGTTAATGGGGCTTGAAACGCTTTTTCTGTGGCACGAGTTTTCAGTCTTCTCCCATGCTGGCTAGTGTTATACTTAGGGTTGCTCGGAAACAACGAACCCGGAGGGTCCAGTTGCATGTGGGGCTGCATAAAGGCTCCCCTGGGGAGTTCAGATGTACCCAAAGCCTTCCTTTGGGGGCACTTTGGGATGGTCCCAGGGGAATCGCAATGCGTTTTCTGAGGCCCACTTTTTCAGTCTTCTCCCATTGCGCCGAGGGCTATATTTAGGATTGCAGTGAAAGAGTGAACCCGGAGGGTCCAGTTGCATGTGGGGCTGCATAAAGGCTCCCCTGGGGAGTTCACTTGTACCCAAAGCCTTCCTTTGGGGGCACTTTTGGATGGGCGAATGGGGCTTGTAACGCGTTATCTGGGGCCCAATTTGTCAGTTTTCTGCCATGCGGGCCAGGGTTATATTTAGGCTTCCTGTGAAAGAGTGAACACGGAGGGTCCAGTTGCATGTGGGGCTGCATAAAGGCTCCCCTGGGGAGTTCACTTGTACCCACAGCCTTCCTCTGGGGGCACTTTTGAATGGGCAAAAGGGGCTCGGAAATCTTTTTCTGGGGCCCGAGTTTTCAGTCTTCTGCCATGCTGGCTAGTGTAATATTAAGGCTTGCTCGGAAAAAGCGAACCCGGAGGGTCCAGTTGCATGTGGGGCTGCATAAAGGCTCCCCTGGGGAGTTCACTTGTACCCAAAGCCTTCCTTTGGAGGCACTTCTGGATTGGTGAATGGGGCTTGAAACGCTTTTTCTGTGGCCCGAGTTTTCAGTCTTCTGCCATGCTGGCTAGTGTAATATTAAGGGTTGCTCGGAAAAAAGCGAACCCGGAGGGTCCAGTTGCCTGTGGGGCTGCATAAAGGCTCCCCTGGGGAGTTCACTTGTACACAAAGCCTTCCTTTGGGGGCACTTTTGGATGGTCGATGGGGAATCGCAATGTGTTTTCTGATGCCCGATTTGTCAGTCTTCTCCCATTGCGCCAAGGTCTATATTTAGGCTTGCTGTGAAAGAGTGAACCCTTAGGGTCCAGTTGCATGTGGGGCTGCATAAAGGCTCCCCTGGGGAGTTCACTTGTACCCAAAGCCTTCCTCTGGGGGCACTTCTGGATGGGCGAATGGGGCTTGTAACGCGTTTTCTGTGGCCCGATTTTTCAGTCGTCTGCCATGCGGGCCAGGGATATATTTAGGGTTGCTGAGAAAGAGCGAATACGGAGGGTCCAGTTGCATGTGGGGCTGCATAAAGGCTCCCCTGGGGAGTTCAGTTGTACCCAAAGCCTTCCTTTGGGGGCACTTCTGGATGGGTGAATGGGGCGTGAAACTCTTTTTCTGTGGCCCGCGTTTTCAGTCTTAAGCCATGTGGCTAAGGTTATATTTAGGGTTGCTCGTAAACAGCGAACACGGAGGGTCCAGTTGCATGTGGGGCTGCATAAAGGCTCCCCTGGGGAGTTCACTTGTACCCAAAGCCTTCCTTTAGGGGCACTTCTAGATGGGCGAACGAGGTTGAAACTCTGTTTCTGTGGCCCGATTTTTCAGTCTTCTGCCATTCTTGCTAGGATTATATTTAGGGTTGCTCGTAAACAGCGAACCCGGAGGGTCCAGTTGCATGTGGGGCTGCGAAAAGGCTCCCCTGGGGAGTTCACTTGTACCCAAAGGCTTCCTCTGGGGGCACTTTTGAATGGGCGAAAGGGGCTCGGAAAGCGTTTTCTGGGGCCCGAGTTTTCAGTCGTCTCCCATGGCGGCTAGGGATATGTTTAGTGTTGCTCGGAAAGAGCGAACCCGGAGGGTCCAGTTTCATGTGAGGCTGCTAAAGGCTCCCCTGGGGAGTTCAGTTGTACCCAAAGCCTTACTTTAGGGGCACTTCTGGATGGGTGAATGGGGCTTGTAACGCGTTTTCTGGGGCCCGATTTTTCAGTCTTCTGCCATGATGGCCAGGGATATATTTAGGGTTGCTGAGAAAGAGCGAATACGGAGGGTCCAGTTGCATGTGCGGCTGCATAAAGGCTCCCCTGGGGAGTTCAGTTGTACCCAAAGCCTTCCTTTGGGGGCATTTCTGGATGGGTGAATGGGGAGTTAATCTCTTTTTCTGTGGCCCTACTTTTCAGTCTTAAGCCATGCTGGCTAGGGTTATATTTAGGGTTGCTCGTAAACAGCGAACACGGAGGGTCCAGTTGCATGTGGAGCTGCGAAAAGGCTCCCCTGGGGACTTCACTTGTACCCAAAGCCTTCCTCTGTTGGCACTTTTGAATGGGCGAAAGGGGTTTGTAACTCGTTTTCTGGGGCCCGATTTTTCAGTCGTCTGCCATGCGGGCCAGGGTTATATATAGGATTGCTGTGTAAGAGCGAATACGGAGGGTCCAGTTGCATGTGGGGCTGCATAAAGGCTCCCCTGGGGAGTTCACTTGTACCCAAAGCCTTCCTCTGGGGTCACTTTTGAATGGGCGAAAGGGGCTCGGAAAGCGTTTTCTGGGGCCCGAGTTTTCGCTCGTTTCCCATGCCGGCTAGGGATATGTTTAGTGTAGCTCAGAAGGAGCGAACCTGGAGGGTCCAGTTGCATGTGGGGCTGCATAAAGGCTCCCTTGGGGAGTTCACTTATACCCAAAGCCTTCCTCTGGGGGCACGTTTGTATGGTCCAAGGGGAATCGCAATGCGTTTTCTGAGGCCCACTTTTTCAGTCTTCTCCCACTGCGCCGAGGGCTATATTTAGGCTTGCGGTGAAACAGTGAACGCGGAGGATCCAGTTGCATGCGGGGCTGCATAAAGGCTCCCCTGGGGAGTTCACTTGTACCCAAAGCCTTCCTTTGGGGGTACTTCTGGATGGGTGAATGGGGCTTGAAACACTTTTTCTGTGACCCGAGTTTTCAGTCTTCTGCCATGCTGGCTAGTGTTATATTAAGGGTTGCTCGGAAACAGCGAACACGGAGGGTCCAGTTGCATGTGGGGCTGCGTAAAGGCTCCCCTGGGGAGTTCACTTGTACCCAAAGCCTTCCTCTGGGGGCACTTTTGAATGGGCGAAAGGGGCTCGGAAAGAGTTTTCTGGGGCCCGAGTTTTCAGTCGTCTCCCATGCCGGCTAGGGCTATGTTTAGTGTTGCTCGGAAAGAGCGAACCCGGAGGGTCCAGTTGCATGTGGGGCTGCATAAAGGCTCCCCTGGGGAGTTCAGTTGTACCCAAAGCCTTCCTTTCGGGGCACTTCTGGAGGGGTGAATGGGGCTTGAAACGCTTTTTCTGTGGCCCGGGTTTTCAGTCTTCTGCCATGCTGCCTAGTCTTATATTTAGGGTTGCTCGGAAACAGAGAACCCGGAGGGTCCAGTTGCATGTGGGGCTGCATAAAGGCTCCCCTGGGGAGTTCACTTGTACCCAAAGCCTTCCTTTGGGGGCACTTTTGGATGGTCCAAGGGGAATCGCAATGCGTTTTCTGAGGCCCGCTTTTTCAGTCTTCTCCCATTGCGCCGAGGGCTATATTTAGTCTTGCGGTGAAAGTGTGAACCCGGAGGGTCCAGTTGCATGTGGGGCTGCATAAAGGCTCCCCTGGGGAGTTCAGTTGTACCCAAAGCCTTACTTTGAGGGCACTTCTGGATGGGCAAACGTGGTTGAAACTCTTTTTCTGTGGCCCGAGTTTTCAGTCTTAAGCCATGATGGCTAGTGTTATATTTAGGGTTACTCGGAAACAGCGAACCCGGAGGGTCCAGTTGCCAGTGGGGCTGCATAAAGGCTCCCCTGGGGAGTTCACTTGTACCCAAAGCCTTCCTCTGGGAGCACTTTTGAATGGGCGAAAGGGGCTCGGAAAGCGTTTTCTGGGGCCCGAGTTTTCAGTCGTCTCCCATGCCGGCTAGGGTTATGTATAGTGTTGCTCGGACAGAGCGAACCCGGAGGGTCCAGTTGCATGTGGGGCTGCATAAAGGCTCCCCTGGGGAGTACAGATGTACCCAAAGCCTTCCTTTGGGGGCAGTTTTGGATGGTCCAAGGGGAATCGCAATGCGTTTTCTCGGGCCCGCCTTTTCAGTCTTCTCCCATTGCGCCGAGTGCTATATTTAGTCTTCCGGTGAAAGAGCGAACCCGGAGGGTCCAGTTGCATGTGGGGCTGCATAAAGGCTCCCCTGGGGAGTTCCCTTGTACCCAAAGCCTTCCTTTGGAGGCACTTCTGGATTGGTGAATGGGGCTTGAAACGCTTTTTCTGTGGCCCGAGTTTTCAGTCTTCTGCCATGCTGGCTAGTGTAATATTAAGGGTTGCTCGGAAAAAGCGAACCCAGAGGGTCCAGTTGCATGTGGGGCTGCATAAAGGCTCCCCTGGGGAGTTCACTTGTACACAAACCTTCCTCTGGGGGCACTTTGGGATGGTCCCAGGGGAATCGCAATGCGTTTTCTGATGCCCGATTTGTCAGTCTTCTCCCATTGCGCCAAGGTCTATATTTAGGCTTGCTGTGAAAGAGTGAACCCTTAGGGTCCAGTTGCATGTGGGGCTGCATAAAGGCTCCCCTGGGGAGTTCACTTGTACCCAAAGCCTTCCTCTGGGGGAACTTCTGGATGGGCAAATGGGGCTTGTAACGCGTTTTCTGTGGCCCGATTTTTCAGTCGTCTGCCATGCGGGCCAGGGATATATTTAGGGTTGCTGAGAAAGAGCGAATACGGAGGGTCCAGTTGCATGTGGGGCTGCATAAAGGCTCCCCTGGGGAGTTCACTTGTACCCAAAGCCTTCCTTTGGGGGCACTTCTGGATGGGTGAATGGGGCGTGAAACTCTTTTTCTGTGGCCCGAGTTTTCAGTCTTAAGCCATGTGGCTAAGGTTATATTTAGGGTTGCTCGTAAACAGCGAACACGGAGGGTCCAGTTGCATGTGGAGCTGCGAAAAGGCTCCCCTGGGGACTTCACTTGTACCCAAAGCCTTCCTCTGTTGGCACTTTTGAATGGGCGAAAGGGGTTTGTAACTCGTTTTCTGGGGCCCGATTTTTCAGTCGTCTGCCATGCGGGCCAGGGTTATATTTAGGGTTGCTGTGAAAGAGCGAATACGGAGGGTCCAGTTGCATGTGGGGCTGCATAAAGGCTCCCCTGGGGAGTTCACTTGTACCCAAAGTCTTCCTCTGGGAGCACTTTTGAATGGGAGAAAGGGGCTCGGAAAGCGTTTTCTAGGGCCCGAGTTTTCAGTCGTCTCCCATGCCGGCTAGGGTTATGTATAGTGTTGCTCGGAAAGAGCGAACCCGGAGGGTCCAGTGGCATGTGGGGCTGCATAAAGGCTCCCCTGGGGAGTACAGATGTACCCAAAGCCTTCCTTTGGGGGCAGTTTTGGATGGTCCAAGGGGAATCGCAATGCGTTTTCTGGGGCCCGCCTTTTCAGACTTCTCCCATTGCGCCGAGGGCTATATTTAGGCTTGCGGTGAAAGTTTGAACCCGGAGCGTCCAGTTGCATGTGGGGCTGCATAAAGGCTCCCCTGGGGAGTTCATTTGTACCCAAAGCCTTCCTCTGGGGGCACTTTTGAATGGGCGAATTGGGCTTGTAACGCGTTTTCTGGGGCCCGCTTTTTCAGTCTTCTCCCATTGCGCCGAGGGCTATATTTAGGATTGCGGTGAAAGAGTGAACGCGGAGGATCCAGTTGCATGTGGGGCTGCATAAAGGCTCCCCTGGGGAGTTCACTTGTACCCAAAGCCTTCCTCTGGGGGCACTTTTGAATGGGCAAAAGGGGCTCGGAAAGCGTTATCTGAGGCCCGCTTTTTCAGTCTTCTTCCATTGCGCCGAGGGCTATATTTAGTCTTCCGGTGAAAGAGCGAACCCGGAGGGTCCAGTTGCATGTGGGGCTGCATAAAGGCTCCCCTGGGGAGTTCCCTTGTACCCAAAGCCTTCCTTTGGGGGCACTTTTGGATGGTCCAAGGGGAATCGCAATGCGTTTTCTGAGGCCCAATTTTTTCACTCTTCTCCCATTGCGCCGAGGGCTATATTTAGTCTTGCGGTGAATGAGTGAACCCGGAGGGTCCAGTTGCATGTGGGGCTGCATAAAGGCTCCCCTGGGGAGTTCAGTTGTAACCAAAACCTTCCTTTAGGGGAACTTCTGGACGGGCGAACGGGGCTTGAAACTCTTTTTCTGTGGCCCGAGTTTTCAGTCTTCTGCGATGCTGGCTATTGTTATATTTAAGGTTGCTCGTAAACAGCGAACCCGGAGGGTCCAGTTGCATGTGGGGCTGCAAAAAGGCTCCCCTGGGGAGTTCACTTGTACCCAAAGCCTTCCTCTGGGGGCACTTTTGAATGGGCGAAAGGGGCTCGGAATACGTTTTCTGGGGACCGAGTTTTCAGTCGTCTCCCATGCCGGCTAGGGCTATGTTTAGTGTTGCTCGGAAAGAGCGAACCCGGAGGGTCCAGTTGCATGTGGGGCTGCATAAAGGCTCCCCTGGGGAGTTCACTTGTACCCAAAGCCTTCCTCTGGGGGCACTTTTGAATGGGCGAAAGGGGCTCGGAAAGCGTTTTCTGGGGCCCGAGTTTTCAGTCGTCTCCCATGCCGGCTAGGGCTATGTTTAGTGTTGCTCGGAAAGAGCGAACCCGGAGGGTCCAGTTGAATGTGGGGCTGCATAAAGGCTCCCCTGGGGAGTTCAGTTGTACCTAAAGCCTTCCTTTGGGGGCACTTCTGGATGGGTTAAAAGGGCTCGGAAAGCGTTTTCTGGGGCCCGAGTTTTCAGTCGTCTCCCATGTCGGCTAGGGCTATGTTTAGTGTTGCTCGGAAAGAGCAAACCCGGAGGGTCCAGTTGCATGTGGGGCTGCATAAAGGCTCCCCTGGGGACTTCACTTGTACCCAAAGCCTTCCTTTGGGGGCACTTTTGGATGGGTGAATGGGGCTTGAAATCCTTTTTCTGTGGCCCGAGTTGTCAATCTTCTGCCACTCTGGCTAGGGTTATATTTAGGGTTGCTCGGAAACAGCGAACCCGGAGGGTCCAGTTGCATGTGGGGCTGCATAAAGGCTCCCCTGGGGAGTTCAGTTATACCAAAGCCTTCCTTGGGGGCACTTCTGCATGGGTTAATGGGGCTTGAAACGCTTTTTCTGTGGCCCGAGTTTTCAGTCTTAAGCCATGCTGGCTAGTGTTATATTTAGGGTTACTCGGAAACAGCGAACCCGGAGGGTCCAGTTGCATGTGGGGCTGCATAAAGGCTCCCCTGGGGAGTACAGATGTACCCAAAGCCTTCCTTTGGGGGCAGTTTTGGATGGTCCAAGGGGAATCGCAATGCGTTTTCTCGGGCCCGCCTTTTCAGTCTTCTCCCATTGCGCCGAGTGCTATATTTAGTCTTCCGGTGAAAGAGCGAACCCGGAGGGTCCAGTTGCATGTGGGGCTGCATAAAGGCTCCCCTGGGGAGTTCACTTGTACCCAAAGCCTTCCTTTGGGGGCAATTTTGGTTGGGCGAATGGGGCTTGTAACACGTTTTCTGGGGCCTGATTTTTCAGTCGTCTGCCATGCGGGCCAGGGATATATTTAGGCTTGCAATGAAAGAGTGAACCCGGAGGGTCCAGTTGCATGTGGGGCTGCATAAAGGCTCCCCTGGGGAGTTCACTTGTACCCAAAGCCTTCCTTTGGAGGCACTTTTGGATGGTCGATGGGGAATCGCAATGTGTTTTCTGATGCCCGATTTGTCAGTCTTCTCCCATTGCGTCAAGGTCTATATTTAGGCTTGCTGTGAAAGAGTGAACCCTTAGGGTCCAGTTGCATGTGGGGCTGCATAAAGGCTCCCCTGGGGAGTTCACTTGTACCCAAAGCCTTCCTCTGGGGGCACTTCTGGATGGGCGAATGGGGCTTGTAACGCGTTTTCTGTGGCCCGATTTTTCAGTCGTCTGCCATGCGGGCCAGGGATATATTTAGGGTTGCTGAGAAAGAGCGAATACGGAGGGTCCAGTTGCATGTGGGGCTGCATAAAGGCTCCCCTGGGGAGTTCACTTGTACCCAAAGCCTTCCTTTGGGGGCACTTCTGGATGGGTGAATGGGGCGTGAAACTCTTTTTCTGTGGCCCGAGTTTTCAGTCTTAAGCCATGTGGCTAAGGTTATATTTAGGGTTGCTCGTAAACAGCGAACACGGAGGGTCCAGTTGCATGTGGAGCTGCGAAAAGGCTCCCCTGGGGACTTCACTTGTACCCAAAGCCTTCCTCTGTTGGCACTTTTGAATGGGCGAAAGGGTTTTGTAACGATTTTTCTGGGGCCCGATTTTTCAGTCGTCTGCCATGCGGGCCAGGGTTATATTTAGGGTTGCTGTGAAAGAGCGAATACGGAGGGTCCAGTTGCATGTGGGGCTGCATAAAGGCTCCCTTGGGGAGTTCACTTGTACCCAAAACCTTCCTCTGGGGTCACTTTTGAATGGGAGAAAGGGGCTCGGAAAGCGTTTTCTGGGGCCCGAGTTTTCAGTCGTCTCCCATGCCGGCTAGGGTTATGTATAGTGTTGCTCGGAAAGAGCGAACCCGGAGGGTCCAGTGGCATGTGGGGCTGCATAAAGGCTCCCCTGGGGAGTACAGATGTACCCAAAGCCTTCCTTTGGGGGCAGTTTTGGATGGTCCAAGGGGAATCGCAATGCGTTTTCTGGGGCCCGCCTTTTCAGACTTCTCCCATTGCGCCGAGGGCTATATTTAGGCTTGCGGTGAAAGAGTGAACCCGGAGCGTCCAGTTGCATGTGGGGCTGCATAAAGGCTCCCCTGGGGAGTTCAGATGTACCCAAAGCCTTCCTCTGGGGGCACTTTTGAATGGGCGAATTGGGCTTGTAACGCGTTTTCTGGGGCCCGCTTTTTCAGTCTTCTCCCATTGCGCCGAGGGCTATATTTAGGATTGCGGTGAAAGAGTGAACGCGGAGGATCCAGTTGCATGTGGGGCTGCATAAAGGCTCCCCTGGGGAGTTCACTTGTACCCAAAGCCTTCCTCTGGGGGCACTTTTGAATGGGCAAAAGGGGCTCGGAAAGCGTTTTCTGAGGCCCGCTTTTTCAGTCTTCTTCCATTGCGCCGAGGGCTATATTTAGTCTTCCGGTGAAAGAGCGAACCCGGAGGGTCCAGTTGCATGTGGGGCTGCATAAAGGCTCCCCTGGGGAGTTCAGATGTACCCAAAGCCTTCCTTTGGGGGCACTTTTGGATGGTCCAAGGGGAATCGCAATGCGTTTTATGAGGCCCAATTTTTTCACTCTTCTCCCATTGCGCCGAGGGCTATATTTAGTCTTGCGGTGAATGAGTGAACCCGGAGGGTCCAGTTGCATGTGGGGCTGCATAAAGGCTCCCCTGGGGAGTTCAGTTGTAACCAAAACCTTCCTTTAGGGGAACTTCTGGACGGGCGAACGGGGCTTGAAACTCTTTTTCTGTGGCCCGAGTTTTCAGTCTTCTGCGATGCTGGCTATTGTTATATTTAGGGTTGCTCGTAAACAGCGAACCCGGAGGGTCCAGTTGCATGTGGGGCTGCAAAAAGGCTCCCCTGGGGAGTTCACTTGTACCCAAAGCCTTCCTCTGGGGGCACTTTTGAATGGGCGAAAGGGGCTCGGAATACGTTTTCTGGGGACCGAGTTTTCAGTCGTCTCCCATGTCGGCTAGGGCTATGTTTAGTGTTGCTCGGAAAAGGCGAACCCGGAGGGTCCAGTTGCATGTGGGGCTGCATAAAGGCTCCCCTGGGGAGTTCACTTGTACCCAAAGCCTTCCTTTGGGGGCAATTTTGGTTGGGCGAATGGGGCTTGTAACACGTTTTCTGGGGCCCGATTTTTCAGTCGTCTGCCATGCGGGCCAGGGATATATTTAGGCTTGCGGTGAAAGAGTGAACCCGGAGGGTCCAGTTGCATGTGGGGCTGCATAAAGGCTCCCCTGGGGAGTTCACTTGTACCCAAAGCCTTCCTCTGGGGGCACTTTTGAATGGGCGAAAGGGGCTCGGAAAGCGTTTTCTGGGGCCCGAGTTTTCAGTCGTCTCCCATGCCGGCTAGGGCTATGTTTAGTGTTGCTCGGAAAGAGCGAACCCGGAGGGTCCAGTTGAATGTGGGGCTGCATAAAGGCTCCCCTTGGGAGTTCAGTTGTACCCAAAGCCTTCCTTTGGGGGCACTTTTGGATGGGTGAATGGGGCTTGAAATGCTTTTTCTGTGGCCCGAGTTGTCAATCTTCTGCCACTCTGGCTAGGGTTATATTTAGGGTTGCTCGGAAACAGCGAACCCGGAGGGTCCAGTTGCATGTGGGGCTGCATAAAGGCTCCCCTGGGGAGTTCAGTTATACCAAAGCCTTCCCTTGGGGGCACTTCTGCATGGGTTAATGGGGCTTGAAACGCTTTTTCTGTGGCCCGAGTTTTCAGTCTTAAGCCATGCTGGCTAGTGTTATATTTAGGGTTACTCGGAAACAGCGAACCCGGAGGGTCCAGTTGCATGTGGGGCTGCATAAAGGCTCCCCTGGGGAGTTCAGATGTACCCAAAGCCTTCCTTTGGGGGCACTTTTGGATGGGTGAATGGGGCTTGAAACTCATTTTCTGTGGCCCGAGTTTTCAGTCTTAAGCCATGCTGGCTAGTGTTATATTTAGGGTTACTCGGAAACAGCGAACCCGGAGGGTCCAGTTGCCTGTGGGGCTGCATAAAGGCTCCCCTTGGGAGTTCAGTTGTACCCAAAGGCTTCCTTTGGGGGCACTTTTGGATGGGCGAATGGGGCTTGTAACGCGTTTTCTGGGGCCCGATTTTTCAGTCTTCTGCCATGCTGGCTAGTGTTATATTAAGGATTGCTCGGAAACAGCGAACCTGGAGGGTCCACTTGCATGTGGGGCTGCGTAAAGGCTGTCCTGGGGAGTTCACTTGTACCCAAAGCCTTCCTCTGGGGGCACTTTTGAATGGGCGAAAAGGGCTCGGAAAGCGTTTTCTGGGGCCCGAGTTTTCAGTCGTCTCCCATGCCGGCTCGGGCTATGTTTAGTGTTGCTCGGAAAGAGCGAACCCGGAGGGTCCAGTTGCATGTGGGACTGCATAAAGGCTCCCCTGGGGAGTTCAGTTGTACCCAAAGCCTTCCTTTGGGGGCACTTCTGGATGGGTGAATGGGGCTTGAAACTCTTTTTCTTTGGCCCGAGTTTTCAGTCTTCTGCCATGCTGGCTAGTGTTATATGTAGGGTTGCTCGGAAACAGCGAACCCGGAGGGTCCAGTTGCATGTGGGGCTGCATAAAGGCTCCCCTGGAGAGTTCACTTGTATACAAAGCCTTCCTTTGGGGGCACTTTTGGATGATCCAAGTGGAATCGCAATGCGTTTTCTAAGGCCCGCTTTTCAGTCTTCTCCCATTGCGCCGAGGGCTATATTTAGGCTTGCGGTGAATGAGTGGACCCGGAGGGTCCAGTTGCATGTGGGGCTGCATAAAGGCTCCCCTGGGGAGTTCAGATGTACCCAAAGCCTTCCTTTGGGGGCACTTCTAGATGGGTGAATGGGGCTTGAAACGCTTTTTCTGTGGCCCGAGTTTTCAGTCTTCTGCCATGCTGGCTAGTATTATATTAAGGGTTGCTCGGAAAGAGCGAACACGGAGGGTCCAGTTGCATGTGGGGCTGCGTAAATGCTCCCCTGGGGAGTTCAGTTGTACCCAAAGCCTTCCTTTGGGGGCACTTTTGGATGGTCCCAGGGGAATCGCAATGAGTTTTCTGAGGCCCGCTTTTTCAGTCTTCTCCCATTGCGCCGAGGGCTATATTTAGGCTTGCGGTGAAAGAGTGAACCCGGAGGGTCCAGTTGCATGTGGGGCTGCATAAAGGCTCCCCTGAGGAGTTCAGTTGTACCCAAAGCCTTCCTTTGGGGGCACTTTTTAATGGGCGAATGGGGCTTGTAACGCGTTTTCTGGGGCCCGATTTTTCAGTCGTCTGCCATGATGGCCAGGGTTTTATTTAGTGTTGCTGTGAAAGAGCGAACACGGAGGGTCCAGTTGCATGTGGGGCTGCATAAAGGCTCCCCTGGGGAGTTCACTTGTACCCAAAGCCTTCCTCTGGGGGCACTTTTGAATGGGCGAAAGGGGCTCGGAAAGCGTTTTCTGGGGCCCGAGTATTCAGTCTTTTCCCATGCCGGCTAGGGTTATGTATAGTGTTGCTCATAAAGAGCGAACCCGGAGGGTCCAGTTGCATGTGGGGCTGCATAAAGGCTCCCTTGGGGAGTTCACTTGTACCCAAAGCCTTCCTTTGGGGGCACTTTTGGATGGTCCAAGGAGAATCACAATGTGTTTTCTGAGGCCCGCTTTTTCAGTCTTCTCCCATTGTGCCGAGGGCTATATTTAGGATTGCTGTGAAAGAGTGAACCCGGAGGGTCCAGTTGCATGTGGGGCTGCATAAAGGCTCCCCTGGGGAGTTCACTTGTACCCAAAACCTTCCTTTAGGGGCACTTCTGGATGGGCGAATGGGGCTTGTAACGCGTTTTCTGGGGCCCGATTTTTCAGACGTCTGCCATGCGGGCCAGGGTTATATTTAGGTTTGCTGTGAAAGAGCGAACACGGAGGGTCCAGTTGCATGTGGGGCTGCATAAAGGCTCCCCTGGAGAGTTCAGTTGTACCCAAAGCCTTCCTTTGGGGGCACTTCTGGATGGGTTAATGGGGCTTGAAACGCTTTTTCTGTGGCCGGAGTTTTCAGTCTTCTCCCATGCTGGCTAGTGTTATACTTAGGGTTGCTCGGAAACAGCGAACCCGGAGGGTCCAGTTGCATGTGGGGCTGCATAAAGGCTCCCCTGGGGAGTTCACTTGTACCCAAAGCCTTCCTCTGGGGGCACTTTTGAATGGGCGAAAGGGGCTCGGAAAGCGTTTTCTGGGGCCCGAGTTTTCAGTCCTCTCCCATGCCGGCTAGGGCTATGTTTACTGTTGCTCGGAAAGAGCGAACCCGGAGGGTCCAGTTGCATGTGGGGCTGCATAAAGGCTCCCCTGGGGAGTTCACTTGTACCAAAGCCTTCCTTTGGTTGCACTTTTGTATGATCCAAGGGGAATCGCAATGCCTTTTCTGAGGCCCGCTTTTTCAGTCTTCTCCCATTGCACCGAGGGCTATATTTAGGCTTGCGGTGAAAGAGTGAACTCGGAGGGTCCAGTTGCATGTGGGGCTGCATAAAGGCTCCACTGGGGAGTTCACTTGTACCCAAAGCCTTCCTTTAGGGGCACTTCTGGATGGTCGAACGGGGCTTGAAACTCTTTTTCTGTGGCCTGAGTTTTCAGTCTTCTGCCGTGCTGGCTAGGGTTATATTTAGGGTTGCTCGGAAACAGCGAACCCGGAGGGTCTAGTTGCATGTGGGGCTGCATAAAGGCTCCCCTGGGGAGTTCAGATGTACCCAAAGCCTTCCTTTGGGGGCACTTCTAGATGGGTGAATGGGGCTTGAAACGCTTTTTCTGTGGCCCGAGTTTTCAGTCTTCTGCCATGCTGGCTAGTATTATATTAAGGGTTGCTCGGAAAGAGCGAACGCGGAGGGTCCAGTTGCATGTGGGGCTGCGTAAATGCTCCCCTGGGGAGTTCACTTGTACCCAAAGCCTTCCTTTGGGGGCACTTTTGAATGGGCGAAAGGGGCTCGGAAAGCGTTTTCTAGGGCCCGAGTATTCAGTCTTTTCCCATGCCGGCTAGGGTTATGTATAGTGTTGCTCATAAAGAGCGAACCCGGAGGGTCCAGTTGCATGTGGGGCTGCATAAAGGCTCCCTTGGGGAGTTCACTTGTACCCAAAGCCTTCCTTTGGGGGCACTTTTGAATGGGCGAAAGGGGCTCGGAAAGCGTTTTCGGTGGCCCAAGTTTTCAGTCGTCTCCCATGCCGGCTGGGGATATGTTTAGTGTTGCTCGGAAAGAGCGAACCCGGAGGGTCCAGTTGCATGTGGGGCTGCATAAAGGCTCCCCTGGGGAGTTCACTTGTACCCAAAGCCTTCCTTTGGGGGCACTTCTGGATGGGTTAATGGGGCTTGAAACGCTTTTTCTGTGGCACGAGTTTTCAGTCTTCTACCATGCTGGTTAGTGTTATACTTAAGGTTGCTCGGAAACAGCGAATCCGGAGGGTCCAGTTGCATGTGGGGCTGCATAAAGGCTCCCCTGGGGAGTTCACTTGTACCCAAAGCCTTCCTTTGGGGGCACTTTGGGATGGTCCCAGGGGAATCGCAATGCGTTTTCTGAGGCCCACTTTTTCAGTCTTCTCCCATTGCGCCGAGGGCTATATTTAGGATTGCAGTGAAAGAGTGAACCCGGAGGGTCCAGTTGCATGTGGGGCTGCATAAAGGCTCCCCTGGGGAGTTCACTTGTACCCAAAGCCTTCCTTTGCTGCCACTTTTGGATGGGCGAATGGGGCTTGTAATACGTTTTCTGGGGCCCGATTTTTCAGTCGTCTGCCATGCGGGCTAGGGCTATGTTTAGGGTTGCTCGGAAACAGCGAACCCGGAGGTTCCAGTTGCATGTGGGGCTGCATAAAGGCTCCCTTGGGGAGTTCACTTGTACCCAAAGCCTTCCTTTGGGGGCACTTTGGGATGGTCCCAGGGGAATCGCAATGCGTTTTCTGAGGCCCGCATATTCAGTCTTCTCCCTTAGACCGAGGGTTATATTTAGACTTGCGGTGAAAGAGTGAACACGGAGGGTCCAGTTGCATGTGGGGCTGCATAAATGCTCCCCGGCGGAGTTCAGTTGCACCCAAAGACTTCCTTTGGGGCACTTTTGGATGGGCGACTGGGGCTTGTAACGCGTTTTCTGGGGCCCGATTTTTCACTCGTCTGCCATGCGGGCCAGGGTTATATTTAGGGTTGCTGAGAAAGAGCGAATACGGAGGGTCCAGTTGCATGTGGGGCTGCATAAAGGCTCCCCTGGGGAGTTCAGTTGTACCCAAAAACTTCCTTTGGGGGCACTTCTGGATGGGTGAATGGAGCTTGAAATGCTTTTTCTGTGGCCCGAGATTTCAGTCTTCTGCTATGCTGGCTAGTGATATATTTAGTGTTGCTCGGAAAGAGCGAACCCGGAGGGTTCAGTTGCATGTGGGGCTGCATAAAGGCTCCCCTGGGGAGTTCACCTGTACCCAAAGCCTTCCTTTGGGGGCACTTTTGAAGGGGCGAAAGGGGCTCGGAAAGCGTTTTCTGGGGCCCGAGTTTTCAGTCGTCTCCCATGCCGGCTAGGGCTATGTTTAGTGTTGCTCGTAAACAGCGAACCCGGAGGGTCCAGTTGCATGTGGGGCTGCATAAAGGCTCCCCTGGGGAGTTCACTTGTACCCAAAGCCTTCCTTTGGGGGCACTTTTGGATGGGCGAATGGGGCTTATAACGCGTTTTCTGGGGCCCTATTTTTCACTCGTCTGCCATGCGGGCCAGGGTTATATTTAGGGTTGCTGAGAAAGAGCGAATACGGAGGGTCCAGTTGCATGTGGGGCTGCATAAAGGCTCCCCTGGGGAGTTCAGTTGTACCCAAAGCCTTCCTCTGGGAGCACTTCTGGATGGGTGAATGGGGCTTGAAATCCTTTTTCTGTGGCCCGACTTTTCAGTCTTTTGCCATGCTGGCTAGTGTTATATTTAAGGTTGCTCGGAAACAGCGAACCCGGAGGGTCCAGTTGCATGTGGGGCTGCGTAAAGGCTCCCCTGGGGAGTTCACTTGTACCCAAAGCCTTCCTCTGGGGGTACTTCTGGATGGGTGAATGAGGCTTGAAACGCTTTTTCTGTGGCCCGAGTTGTCAGTCTTCTGCCATGCTGGCTAGGGTTATATTTAGGGTTGCTTGGAAACAGCGAACCCGGAGGGTCCAGTTGCATGTGGGGCTGCGTAAAGGCTCCCCTGGGGAGTTCACTTGTACCCAAAGCCTTCCTTTGGGGGCACTTTTGAAGGGGCGAAAGGGGCTCGGAAAGCGTTTTCTGGGGCCCGAGTTTTCAGTATTTTGCCATGCTGGCTAGTGTTATATTTAGGGTTGCTCGGAAAGAGCGAACCCGGAGGGTCCAGTTGCATGTGGGGCTGCATAAAGGCTCCCCTGGGGAGTTCACTTGTACCCAAAGCCTTCCTTTGGGGGCACTTCTGGATGGGCGAATGGGGCTTATAATGCGTTTTCTGGGGCCCGATTTTTCACTCGTCTGCCATGCGGGCCAGGGTTATATTTAGAGTTGCTGAGAAAGAGCGAATATGGAGGGTCCAGTTGCATGTGGGGCTGCATAAAGGCTCCCCTGGGGAGTTCAGTTGTACCCAAAAACTTCCTTTGGGGGCACTTCTGGATGGGTGAAAGGAGCTTGAAATGCTTTTTCTGTGGCCCGAGATGTCAGTCTTCTGCTATGCTGGCTAGTGTTATATTTAGTGTTGCTCGGAAAGAGCGAACCCGGAGGGTCCAGTTGCATGTGGGGCTGCATAAAGGCTCCCCTGGGGAGTTCACTTGTACCCAAAGCCTTCCTTTGGGGGCACTTTTGAAGGGGCGAAAGGGGCTCGGAAAGCGTTTTCTGGGGCCCGAGTTTTCAGTCGTCTCCCATGCCGGCTAGGGCTATGTTTAGTGTTGCTCGTAAACAGCGAATCCGGAGGGTCCAGTTGCATGTGGGACTGCATAAAGGCTCCCCTGGGGAGTTCACTTGTACCCAAAGCCTTCCTTTGGGGGCACTTCTGGATGGGTGAATGGGGCTTGAAACGCTTTTTCTGTAGCCCGAGCTTTTATTCTTCTGCCATGCTGGCTAGTGTTATATTTAGGGTTGCTGAGAAAGAGCGAATACGGAGGGTCCAGTTGCATGTGGGGCTGCATAAAGACTCCCCTGGAGAGTTCAATTGTACCCAAAGCCTTCCTTTGGGGGCACTTCTGGATGGGTTAATGGGGCTTGAAACGCTTTTTCTGTGGCACGAGTTTTCAGTCTTCTCCCATGCTGGCTAGTGTTATACTTAGGGTTGCTCGGAAACAACGAACCCGGACGGTCCAGTTGCATGTGGGGCTGCATAAAGGCTCCCCTGGGGAGTTCAGATGTACCCAAAGCCTTCCTTTGGGGGCACTTTGGGATGGTCCCAGGGGAATCGCAATGCGTTTTCTGAGGCCCACTTTTTCAGTCTTCTCCCATTGCGCCGAGGGCTATATTTAGGATTGCAGTGAAAGAGTGAACCCGGAGGGTCCAGTTGCATGTGGGGCTCCATAAAGGCTCCCCTGGGGAGTTCACTTGTACCCAAAGCCTTCCTTTGGGGGCACTTCTGGATGGGCGAATGGGGCTTGTAACGCGTTTTCTGGGGCCCAATTTGTCAGTTTTCTGCCATGCGGGCCAGGGTTATATTTAGGGTTCCTGTGAAAGAGCGAACACGGAGGGTGCAGTTGCATGTGGGGCTGCGAAAAGGCTCCCCTTGGGAGTTCACTTGTACCCACAGCCTTCCTCTGGGGGCACTTTTGAATGGGCAAAAGGGGCTCGGAAATCTTTTTCTGGGGCCCGAGTTTTCAGTCGTCTCCCATGCCGGCTAGGGCTATGTTTAGTGTTGCTCGGAAAGAGCGAACCCGGAGGGTCCAGTTGCATGTGGGGCTGCATAAAGGCTCCCCTGGAGAGTTCACTTGTACCAAAAGCCTTCCTTTGGGGGCACTTTTGGATGGTCCATGGGTAATCGCAATTCGTTTTCTGAGGCCCGCTTTTTCAGCCTTCTCCCATTGCGCAGAGGGCTATATTTAGGATTGCGGTGAAAGAGTGAACGCGGAGGGTCCAGTTGCATGTGGGGTTGCATAAAGGCTCCCCAGGGGAGTTCACTTGTACCCAAAGCCTTCCTTTGGGGGCACTTTTGGATGGTCCAAGGGGAATCGCAATGCGTTTTCTGAGGCCCGCATATTCAGTCTTCTCCCTTAGACCGAGGGTTATATTTAGGCTTGCGGTGAAAGAGTGAACTCGGAGGGTCCAGTTGCATGTGGGGCTGCATAAATGCTCCCCGGCGGAGTTCAGTTGCACCCAAAGACTTCCTTTGGGGCACTTTTGGATGGGCGACTGGGGCTTGTAACGCGTTTTCTGGGGCCCGATTTTTCACTCGTCTGCCATGCGGGCCAGGGTTATATTTAGGGTTGCTGAGAAAGAGCGAATACGGAGGGTCCAGTTGCATGTGGGGCTGCATAAAGGCTCCCCTGGGGAGTTCACTTGTACCCAAAGCCTTCCTTTGGGGGCACTTCTGGATGGGTGAATGGAGCTTGAAATGCTTTTTCTGTGGCCCGAGATTTCAGTCTTCTGCTATGCTGGCTAGTGATATATTTAGTGTTGCTCGGAAAGAGCGAACCCGGAGGGTTCAGTTGCATGTGGGGCTGCATAAAGGCTCCCCTGGGGAGTTCACCTGTACCCAAAGCCTTCCTTTGGGGGCACTTTTGAAGGGGCGAAAGGGGCTCGGAAAGCGTTTTCTGGGGCCCGAGTTTTCAGTCGTCTCCCATGCCGGCTAGGGATATGTTTAGTGTTGCTCGTAAAGAGCGAACCCGGAGGGTCCAGTTGCATGTGGGGCTGCATAAAGGCTCCCCTGGGGAGTTCACTTGTACCCAAAGCCTTCCTTTGGGGGCACTTTTGGATGGGCGAATGGGGCTTATAACGCGTTTTCTGGGGCCCTATTTTTCACTCGTCTGCCATGCGGGCCAGGGTTATATTTAGGGTTGCTGAGAAAGAGCGAATACGGAGGGTCCAGTTGCATGTGGGGCTGCATAAAGGCTCCCCTGGGGAGTTCACTTGTACCCAAGGCCTTCCTCTGGGAGCACTTCTGGATGGGTGAATGGGGCTTGAAATCCTTTTTCTGTGGCCCGACTTTTCAGTCTTTTGCCATGCTGGCTAGTGTTATATTTAAGGTTGCTCGGAAAGAGCGAACCCGGAGGGTCCAGTTGCATGTGGGGCTGCGTAAAGGCTCCCCTGGGGAGTTCACTTGTACCCAAAGCCTTCCTCTGGGGGTACTTCTGGATGGGTGAATGAGGCTTGAAACGCTTTTTGTGTGGCCCGAGTTGTCAGTCTTCTGCCATACTGGCTAGGGTTATATTTAGGGTTGCTTGGAAACAGCGAACCCGGAGGGTCCAGTTGCATGAGGGGCTGCGTAAAGGCTCCCCTGGGGAGTTCAATTGTACCCAAAGCCTTCCTATGGGGGCACTTTTGAAGGGGCGAAAGGGGCTCGGAAAGCGTTTTCTGGGGCCCGAGTTTTCAGTCGTCTCCCATGCCGGCCAGGGCTATGTTTAGTGTTGCTCGTAAACAGCGAACCCGGAGGGTCCAGTTGCATGTGGGACTGCATAAAGGCTCCCTTGGGGAGTTCACTTGTACCCAAAGCCTTCCTTTGGGGGCACTTTTGAATGGGCGAAAGGGGCTTGAAATGCTTTTTCTGTGGCCCGCGTTTTCAGTATTTTGCCATGCTGGCTAGTGTTATATTTAGGGTTGCTCGGAAAGAGCGAACCCGGAGGGTCCAGTTGCATGTGGGGCTGCATAAAGGCTCCCCTGGGGAGTTCACTTGTACCCAAAGCCTTCCTTTGGGGGCACTTTTGGATGGGCGAATGGGGCTTATAATGCGTTTTCTGGGGCCCGATTTTTCACTCGTCTGCCATGCGGGCCAGGGTTATATTTAGGGTTGCTGAGAAAGAGCGAATATGGAGGGTCCAGTTGCATGTGGGGCTGCATAAAGGCTCCCCTGGGGAGTTCAGTTGTACCCAAAAACTTCCTTTGGGGGCACTTCTGGATGGGTGAAAGGAGCTTGAAATGCTTTTTCTGTGGCCCGAGATTTCAGTCTTCTGCTATGCTGGCTAGTGTTATATTTAGTGTTGCTCGGAAAGAGCGAACCCGGAGGGTCCAGTTGCATGTGGGGCTGCATAAAGGCTCCCCTGGGGAGTTCACTTGTACCCAAAGCCTTCCTTTGGGGGCACTTTTGAAGGGGCGAAAGGGGCTCGGAAAGCGTTTTCTGGGGCCCGAGTTTTCAGTCGTCTCCCATGCCGGCTAGGGCTATGTTTAGTGTTGCTCGTAAACAGCGAATCCGGAGGTTCCAGTTGCATGTGGGACTGCATAAAGGCTCCCCTGGGGAGTTCACTTGTACCCAAAGCCTTCCTTTGGGGGCACTTCTGGATGGGTGAATGGGGCTTGAAACGCTTTTTCTGTGGCCCGAGCTTTTATTCTTCTGCCATGCTGGCTAGTGTTATATTTAGGGTTGCTGAGAAAGAGCGAATACGGAGGGTCCAGTTGCATGTGGGGCTGCATAAAGGCTCCCCTGGGGAGTTCACTTGTACCCAAAGCCTTACTTTGGGGGCTCTTTTGGATGGGAGAATGGTGCTTGTAACGCGTTTTCTGGGGCCTGAATTTTCAGTCGTCTTCCATGCGGGCCAGGGTTATATTTAGGGTTGCTGAGAAAGAGCGAATACGGAGGGTCCAGTTGCATGTGGGGCTGCGTAAAGGCTCCCCTGGGGAGTTCAGTTGTACCCAAAGCCTTCCTTTGGGGGCACTTTTGAAGGGGCGAAAGGGGCTCGGAAAGCGTTTTCTGGGGCCCGAGTTTTCAGTCGTCTCCCATGCCGGCTAGGGCTATGTTTAGTGTTGCTCGTAAACAGCGAACCCGGAGGGTCCAGTTGCATGTGGGACTGCATAAAGGCTCCCTTGGGGAGTTCACTTGTACCCAAAGCCTTCCTTTGGGGGCACTTTTGAATGGGCGAAAGGGGCTTGAAATGCTTTTTCTGTGGCCCGCGTTTTCAGTATTTTGCCATGCTGGCTAGTGTTATATTTAGGGTTGCTCGGAAAGAGCGAACCCGGAGGGTCCAGTTGCATGTGGGGCTGCATAAAGGCTCCCCTGGGGAGTTCACTTGTACCCAAAGCCTTCCTTTGGGGGCACTTTTGGAATGGGCGAATGGGGCTTATAACGCGTTTTCTGGGGCCCGATTTTTCACTCGTCTGCCATGCGGGCCAGGGTTATATTTAGGGTTGCTGAGAAAGAGCGAATACGGAGGGTCCAGTTGCATGTGGGGCTGCATAAAGGCTCCCCTGGGGAGTTCACTTGTACCCAAAGCCTTCCTTTGGGGGCTCTTTTTGATGGGCGAATGGGGCTTATAACGCGTTTTCTGGGTTCCCGATTTTTCAGTCGTCTGCCATGCAGGCCAGGGTTATATTTAGGGTTGCTCGGAAAGAGCGAACCCGGAGGGTCCAGTTGCATGTGGGGCTGCATAAAGGCTCCCCTGGGGAGTTCACTTGTACCCAAAGCCTTCCTTTGGGGGCACTTTTGAAGGGGCGAAAGGGGCTCGGAAAGCGTTTTCTGGGGCCCGAGTTTTCAGTCGTCTCCCATGCCGGCTAGGGCTATGTTTAGTGTTGCTCGTAAACAGCGAATCCGGAGGGTCCAGTTGCATGTGGGACTGCATAAAGGCTCCCCTGGGTAGTTCTCTTGTACCCAAAGCCTTCCTTTGGGGGCACTTCTGGATGGGTGAATGGGGCTTGAAACGCTTTTTCTGTGGCCCGAGTTGTCAGTCTTCTGCCATGCTGGCTAGTGTTATATATAGGGTTGCTGAGAAAGAGCGAATACGGAGGGTCCAGTTGCATGTGGGGCTGCATAAAGGCTCCCCTGGGGAGTTCACTTGTACCCAAAGCCTTACTTTGGGGGCTCTTTTGGATGGGAGAATGGTGCTTGTAACGCGTTTTCTGGGGCCTGAATTTTCAGTCGTCTTCCATGCGGGCCAGGGTTATATTTAGGGTTGCTGAGAAAGAGCGAATACGGAGGGTCCAGTTGCATGTGGGGCTGCATAAAGGCTCCCCTGGGGAGTTCACTTGTACCCAAAGCCTTCCTTTGGGGGCACTTTTGAATGGGCGAAAGGGGCTCGGAAAGCGTTTTCCTGGGCCCGAGTTTTCAGTCGTCTCCCATGCCGGTTACGGTTATGTTTAGGGTTGCTCGGAAAGAGCAAAGCCGGAGGGTCCAGTTGCATGTGGGGCTGCATAAAGGCTCCCCTGGGGAGTTAACTTGTACCCAAGGCCTTCCTCTGGGGGCACTTCTGGATGGGTGAATGGGGCTTGAAATCCTTTTTCTGGGGCCCGACTTTTCAGTCTTTTGCCATGCTGGCTAGTGTTATATTTAAGGTTGCTCGGAAACAGCGAACCCGGAGGGTCCAGTTGCATGTGGGGCTGCATAAAGGCTCCCCTGGGGAGTTCACTTGTACCCAAAGCCTTCCTCTGGGGGTACTTCTGGATGGGTGAATGAGGCTTGAAACGCTTTTTCTGTGGCCCGAGTTGTCAGTCTTCTGCCATGCTGGCTAGGGTTATATTTAGGGTTGCTTGGAAACAGCGAACCCGGAGGGTCCAGTTGCATGTGGGGCTGCATAAAGGCTCCCCTGGGGAGTTCAATTGTACCCAAAGCCTTCCTTTGGGGGCACTTTTGAAGGGGCGAAAGGGGCTTGAAATGCTTTTTCTGTGGCCCGCGTTTTCAGTATTTTGCCATGCTGGCTAGTGTTATATTTAGGGTTGCTCGGAAAGAGCGAACCCGGAGGGTCCAGTTGCATGTGGGGCTGCATAAAGGCTCCCCTGGGGAGTTCACTTGTACCCAAAGCCTTCCTTTGGGGGCACTTTTGGATGGGCGAATGGGGCTTATGACGCGTTTTCTGGGGCCCGATTTTTCACTCGTCTGCCATGCGGGCCAGGGTTATATTTAGGGTTGCTGAGAAAGAGCGAATACGGAGGGTCCAGTTGCATGTGGGGCTGCATAAAGGCTCCCCTGGGGAATTCACTTGTACCCAAAGCCTTACTTTGGGGGCTCTTTTGGATGGGAGAATGGGGCTTGTAACGCGTTTTCTGGGGCCCGAGTTTTCAGTCGTCTTCCATGCGGGCCAGGGATATATTTAGGGTTGCTGAGAAAGAGCGAATACGGAGGGTCCAGTTGCATGTGGGGCTGCATAAAGGCTCCCCTGGGGAGTTCACTTGTACCCAAAGCCTTCCTTTGGGGGCACTTTTGAATGGGAGAAAGGGGCTCGGAAAGCGTTTTCTGGGGCCCGAGTTTTCAGTCGCCTCCCATGCTGGCTAGGGCTACGTTTAGTGTTACTCGGAAAGAGCGAACCCGGAGGGTCCAGTTGCATGTGGGGCTGCATAAAGGCTCCCCTGGGGAGTTCACTTGTACCCAAAGCCTTCCTTTGGGGGCACTTTTGAAGGGGCGAAAGGGGCTCGGAAAGCGTTTTCTGGGGCCCGAGTTTTCAGTCGTCTCCCATGCCGGCTAGGGCTATGTTTAGTGTTGCTCGTAAACAGCGAACCCGGAGGGTCCAGTTGCATGTGGGACTGCATAAAGGCTCCCTTGGGGAGTTCACTTGTACCCAAAGCCTTCCTTTGGGGGCACTTTTGAATGGGCGAAAGGGGCTTGAAATGCTTTTTCTGTGGCCCGCGTTTTCAGTATTTTGCCATGCTGGCTAGTGTTATATTTAGGGTTGCTCGGAAAGAGCGAACCCGGAGGGTCCAGTTGCATGTGGGGCTGCATAAAGGCTCCCCTGGGGAGTTCACTTGTACCCAAAGCCTTCCTTTGGGGGCACTTTTGGATGGGCGAATGGGGCTTATAACGCGTTTTCTGGGGCCCGATTTTTCACTCGTCTGCCATGCGGGCCAGGGTTATATTTAGGGTTGCTGAGAAAGAGCGAATACGGAGGGTCCAGTTGCATGTGGGGCTGCATAAAGGCTCCCCTGGGGAGTTCACTTGTACCCAAAGCCTTCCTTTGGGGGCTCTTTTTGATGGGCGAATGGGGCTTATAACGCGTTTTCTGGGTTCCCGATTTTTCAGTCGTCTGCCATGCAGGCCAGGGTTATATTTAGGGTTGCTCGGAAAGAGCGAACCCGGAGGGTCCAGTTGCATGTGGGGCTGCATAAAGGCTCCCCTGGGGAGTTCACTTGTACCCAAAGCCTTCCTTTGGGGGCACTTTTGAAGGGGCGAAAGGGGCTCGGAAAGCGTTTTCTGGGGCCCGAGTTTTCAGTCGTCTCCCATGCCGGCTAGGGCTATGTTTAGTGTTGCTCGTAAACAGCGAACCCGGAGGGTCCAGTTGCATGTGGGGCTGCATAAAGGCTCCCCTGGGGAGTTCACTTGTACCCAAAGCCTTCCTTTGGGGGCACTTTTGGATGGGCGAATGGGGCTTATAACGCGTTTTCTGGGGCCCGATTTTTCACTCGTCTGCCATGCGGGCCAGGGTTATATTTAGGGTTGCTGAGAAAGAGCGAATACGGAGGGTCCAGTTGCATGTGGGGCTGCATAAAGGCTCCCCTGGGGAGTTCACTTGTACCCAAGGCCTTCCTCTGGGGGCACTTCTGGATGGGTGAATGGGGCTTGAAATCCTTTTTCTGTGGCCCGACTTTTCAGTCTTTTGCCATGCTGGCTAGTGTTATATTTAAGTTTGCTCGGAAACAGCGAACCCGGAGGGTCCAGTTGCATGTGGGGCTGCGTAAAGGTTCCCCTGGGGAGTTCAGTTTTACCCAAAGCCTTCCTTTGGGGGCACTTTTGAAGGGGCGAAAGGGGCTCGGAAAGCGTTTTCTGGGGCCCGAGTTTTCAGTCGTCTCCCATGCCGGCTAGGGCTATGTTTAGTGTTGCTCGTAAAGAGCGAACCCGGAGGGTCCAGTTGCATGTGGGGCTGCATAAAGGCTCCCCTGGGGAGTTCACTTGTACCCAAAGCCTTCCTTTGGGGGCACTTTTAGATGGGCGAATGGGGCTTATAACGCGTTTTCTGGGGCCCGATTTTTCACTCGTCTGCCATGCGGGCCAGGGTTATATTTAGGGTTGCTGAGAAAGAGCGAATACGGAGGGTCCAGTTGCATGTGGGGCTGCATAAAGGCTCCCCTGGGGAGTTCACTTGTACCCAAGGCCTTCCTCTGGGGGCACTTCTGGATGGGTGAATGAGGCTTGAAACGCTTTTTCTGTGGCCCGAGTTGTCAGTCTTCTGCCATGCTGGCTAGGGTTATATTTAGGGTTGCTTGGAAACAGCGAACCCGGAGGGTCCAGTTGCATGTGGGGCTGCGTAAAGGTTCCCCTGGGGAGTTCACTTGTACCCAAAGCCTTCCTTTGGGGGCACTTTTGAAGGGGCGAAAGGGGCTCGGAAAGCGTTTTCTGGGGCCCGAGTTTTCAGTCGTCTCCCATGCCGGCTAGGGCTATGTTTAGTGTTGCTCGTAAAGAGCGAACCCGGAGGGTCCAGTTGCATGTGGGACTGCATAAAGGTTCCCTTGGGGAGTTCACTAGTACCCAAAAACTTCCTTTGGGGGCACTTCTGGATTTCTGTATGGAGCTTGAAATGCTTTTTCTGTGGCCCGAGATTTCAGTCTTCTACTATGCTGGCTAGTGTTATATTTAGTGTTGCTCGGAAAGAGCGAACCCGGAGGGTCCAGTTGCATGTGGGGCTGCATAAAGGCTCCCCTGGGGAGTTCACTTGTACCCAAAGCCTTCCTTTGGGGGCACTTATAAGGGGCGAAAGGGGCTCGGAAAGCGTTTTCTGGGGCCCGAGTTTTCAGTCGTCTCCCATGCCGGCTAGGGCTATGTTTAGTGTTGCTCGTAAACAGCGAACCCGGAGGGTCCAGTTGCATGTGGGGCTGCATAAAGGCTCCCTTGGGGAGTTCACTTGTACCCAAAGCCTTCCTTTGGGGGCACTTTTGGATGGGCGAATGGGGCTTATAACGCGTTTTCTGGGGCCCGGTTTTTCACTCGTCTGCCATGCGGGCCAGGGTTATATTTAGGGTTGCTGAGAAAGAGCGAATACGGAGGGTCCAGTTGCATGTGGGGCTGCATAAAGGCTCCCCTGGGGAGTTCAGTTGTACCCAAAAACTTCCTTTGGGGGCACTTCTGGATGGGTGAATGGGGCTTGAAATGCTTTTTCTGTGGCCCGAGATTTCAGTCTTCTGCCATGCTGGCTAGTGTTATATTTAGGGTTGCTTGGAAAGAGCGAACCCGGAGGGTCCAGTTGCATGTGGGGCTGCATAAAGGCTCCCCTGGGGAATTCACTTGTACCCAAAGCCTTACTTTGGGGGCTCTTTTGGATGGGAGAATGGGGCTTGTAACGCGTTTTCTGGGGCCCGAGTTTTCAGTCGTCTTCCATGCGGGCCAGGGATATATTTAGGGTTGCTGAGAAAGAGCGAATACGGAGGGTCCAGTTGCATGTGGGGCTGCATAAAGGCTCCCCTGGGGAGTTCACTTGTACCCAAAGCCTTCCTTTGGGGGCACTTTTGAATGGGAGAAAGGGGCTCCGAAAGCCTTTTCTGGGGCCCGAGTTTTCAGTCGCCTCCCATGCTGGCTAGGGCTACGTTTAGTGTTACTCGGAAAGAGCGAACCCGGAGGGTCCAGTTGCATGTGGGGCTGCATAAAGGCTCCCCTGGGGAGTTCACTTGTACCCAAGGCCTTCCTCTGGGGGCACTTCTGGATGGGTGAATGGGGCTTGAAATCCTTTTTCTGTGGCCCGACTTTTCAGTCTTTTGCCATGCTGGCTAGTGTTATATTTAAGGTTGCTCGGAAACAGCGAACCCGGAGGGTCTAGTAGCATGTGGGGCTGCGTAAAGGCTCCCCTGGGGAGTTCACTTGTACCCAAAGCCTTCCTCTGGGGGTACTTCTGGATGGGTGAATGAGGCTTGAAACGCTTTTTCTGTGGCCCGAGTTGTCAGTCTTCTGCCATGCTGGCTAGGGTTATATTTAGGGTTGCTTGGAAACAGCGAACCCGGAGGGTCCAGTTGCATGTGGGGCTGCGTAAAGGTTCCCCTGGGAAGTTCACTTGTACCCAAAGCCTTCCTTTGGGGGCACTTTTGAAGGGGCGAAAGGGGCTCGGAAAGCGTTTTCTGGGGCCCGCGTTTTCAGTATTTTGCCATGCTGGCTAGTGTTATATTTAGGGTTGCTCGGAAAGAGCGAACCCGGAGGGTCCAGTTGCATGTGGGGCTGCATAAAGGCTCCCCTGGGGAGTTCACTTGTACCCAAAGCCTTCCTTTGGGGGCACTTTTGGATGGGCGAATGGGGCTTATAACGCGTTTTCTGGGGCCCGATTTTTCACTCGTCTGCCATGCGGGCCAGGGTTATATTTAGGGTTGCTGAGAAAGAGCGAATACGGAGGGTCCCGTTGCATGTGGGGCTGCATAAAGGCTCCCCTGGGGAGTTCACTTGTACCCAAAAACTTCCTTTGGGGGTACTTCTGGATGGGTGAATGAGGCTTGAAACGCTTTTTCTGTGGCCCGAGTTGTCAGTCTTCTGCCATGCTGGCTAGGGTTATATTTAGGGTTGCTTGGAAACAGCGAACCCGGAGGGTCCAGTTGCATGTGGGGCTGCGTAAAGGTTCCCCTGGGGAGTTCACTTGTACCCAAAGCCTTCCTTTGGGGGCACTTTTGAAGGGTCGAAAGGGGCTCGGAAAGCGTTTTCTGGGGCCCGAGTTTTCAGTCGTCTCCCATGCCGGCTAGGGCTATGTTTAGTGTTGCTCGTAAAGAGCGAACCCGGAGGGTCCAGTTGCATGTGGGACTGCATAAAGGTTCCCTTGGGGAGTTCACTTGTACCCAAAAACTTCCTTTGGGGGCACTTCTGGATGGGTGAATGGAGCTTGAAATGCTTTTTCTGTGGCCCGAGATTTCAGTCTTCTACTATGCTGGCTAGTGTTATATTTAGTGTTGCTCGGAAAGAGCGAACCCGGAGGGTCCAGTTGCATGTGGGGCTGCATAAAGGCTCCCCTGGGGAGTTCACTTGTACCCAAAGCCTTCCTTTGGGGGCACTTATAAGGGGCGAAAGGGGCTCGGAAAGCGTTTTCTGGGGCCCGAGTTTTCAGTCGTCTCCCATGCCGGCTAGGGCTATGTTTAGTGTTGCTCGTAAACAGCGAACCCGGAGGGTCCAGTTGCATGTGGGGCTGCATAAAGGCTCCCCTGGGGAGTTCACTTGTACCCAAAGCCTTCCTTTGGGGGCACTTTTGAATGGGCGAAAGGGGCTTGAAATGCTTTTTCTGTGGCCCGCGTTTTCAGTATTTTGCCATGCTGGCTAGTGTTATATTTAGGGTTGCTCGGAAAGAGCGAACCCGGAGGGTCCAGTTGCATGTGGGGCTGCATAAAGGCTCCCCTGGGGAGTTCACTTGTACCCAAAGCCTTCCTTTGGGGGCACTTTTGGATGGGCGAATGGGGCTTATAACGCGTTTTCTGGGGCCCGATTTTTCACTCGTCTGCCATGCGGGCCAGGGTTATATTTAGGGTTGCTGAGAAAGAGCGAATACGAAGGGTCCAGTTGCATGTGGGGCTGCATAAAGGCTCCCCTGGGGAGTTCACTTGTACCCAAAGCCTTCCTTTGGGGGCTCTTTTTGATGGGCGAATGGGGCTTATAACGCGTTTTCTGGGTTCCCGATTTTTCAGTCGTCTGCCATGCAGGCCAGGGTTATATTTAGGGTTGCTCGGAAAGAGCGAACCCGGAGGGTCCAGTTGCATGTGGGGCTGCATAAAGGCTCCCCTGGGGAGTTCACTTGTACCCAAAGCCTTCCTTTGGGGGCACTTTTGAAGGGGCGAAAGGGGCTCGGAAAGCGTTTTCTGGGGCCCGAGTTTTCAGTCGTCTCCCATGCCGGCTAGGGCTATGTTTAGTGTTGCTCGTAAACAGCGAATCCGGAGGGTCCAGTTGCATGTGGGACTGCATAAAGGCTCCCCTGGGTAGTTCTCTTGTACCCAAAGCCTTCCTTTGGGGGCACTTCTGGATGGGTGAATGGGGCTTGAAATCCTTTTTCTGTGGCCCGACTTTTCAGTCTTTTGCCATGCTGGCTAGTGTTATATTTAAGGTTGCTCGGAAACAGCGAACCCGGAGGGTCCAGTTGCATGTGGGGCTGCATAAAGGCTCCCCTGGGGAGTTCACTTGTACCCAAAGCCTTCCTCTGGGGGTACTTCTGGATGGGTGAATGAGGCTTGAAACGCTTTTTCTGTGGCCCGAGTTGTCAGTCTTCTGCCATGCTGGCTAGGGTTATATTTAGGGTTGCTTGGAAACAGCGAACCCGGAGGGTCCAGTTGCATGTGGGACTGCGTAAAGGCTCCCCTGGGGAGTTCAATTGTACCCAAAGCCTTCCTTTGGGGGCACTTTTGAAGGGGCGAAAGGGGCTTGAAATGCTTTTTCTGTGGCCCGCGTTTTCAGTATTTTGCCATGCTGGCTAGGGTTATATTTAGGGTTGCTTGGAAACAGCGAACCCGGAGGGTCCAGTTGCATGTGGGGCTGCATAAAGGCTCCCCTGGGGAGTTCACTTGTACCCAAAGCCTTCTTTTGGGGGCACTTTTGGATGGGCGAATGGGGCTTATAACGCGTTTTCTGGGGCCCGATTTTTCACTCGTCTGCCATGCGGGCCAGGGTTATATTTAGGGTTGCTGAGAAAGAGTGAATACGAAGGGTCCAGTTGCATGTGGGGCTGCATAAAGGCTCCCCTGGGGAGTTCACTTGTACCCAAAGCCTTCCTTTGGGGGCTCTTTTTGATGGGCGAATGGGGCTTATAACGCGTTTTCTGGGTTCCCGATTTTTCAGTCGTCTGCCATGCAGGCCAGGGTTATATTTAGGGTTGCTCGGAAAGAGCGAACCCGGAGGGTCCAGTTGCATGTGGGGCTGCATAAAGGCTCCCCTGGGGAGTTCACTTGTACCCAAAGCCTTCCTTTGGGGGCACTTTTGAAGGGGCGAAAGGGGCTCGGAAAGTGTTTTCTGGGGCCCGAGTTTTCAGTCGTCTCCCATGCCGGCTAGGGCTATGTTTAGTGTTGCTCGTAAGCAGCGAACCCGGAGGGTCCAGTTGCATGTGGGGCTGCATAAAGGCTCCCCTGGGGAGTTCACTTGTACCCAAAGCCTTCCTTTGGGGGCACTTTTGGATGGGCGAATGGGGCTTATAACGCGTTTTCTGGGGCCCGATTTTTCACTCGTCTGCCATGCGGGCCAGGGTTATATTTAGGGTTGCTGAGAAAGAGCGAATACGGAGGGTCCAGTTGCATGTGGGGCTGCATAAAGGCTCCCCTGGGGAGTTCACTTGTACCCAAAGCCTTCCTTTGGGGGCTCTTTTTGATGGGCGAATGGGGCTTATAACGCGTTTTCTGGGTTCCCGATTTTTCAGTCGTCTGCCATGCAGGCCAGGGTTATATTTAGGGTTGCTCGGAAACAGCGAACCCGGAGGGTCCAGTTGCATGTGGGGCTGCGTAAAGGCTCCCCTGGGGAGTTCACTTGTACCCAAAGCCTTCCTCTGGGGGTACTTCTGGATGGGTGAATGAGGCTTGAAACGCTTTTTCTGTGGCCCGAGTTGTCAGTCTTCTGCCATGCTGGCTAGGGTTATATTTAGGGTTGCTTAGAAACAGCGAACCCGGAGGGTCCAGTTGCATGTGGGGCTGCGTAAAGGTTCCCCTGGGGAGTTCACTTGTACCCAAAGCCTTCCTTTGGGGGCACTTTTGAAGGGGCGAAAGGGGCTCGGAAAGCGTTTTCTGGGGCCCGAGTTTTCAGTCGTCTCCCATGCCGGCTAGGGCTATGTTTAGTGTTGCTCGTAAAGAGCGAACCCGGAGGGTCCAGTTGCATGTGGGACTGCATAAAGGCTCCCCTGGGGAGTTCACTTGTACCCAAAGCCTTCCTTTGGGGGCACTTTTGGATGGGCGAATGGGGCTTATAACGCGTTTTCTGGGGCCCGGTTTTTCACTCGTCTGCCATGCGGGCCAGGGTTATATTTAGGGTTGCTGAGAAAGAGCGAATACGGAGGGTCCAGTTGCATGTGGGGCTGCATAAAGGCTCCCCTTGGGAGTTCAGTTGTACCCAAAAACTTCCTTTGGGGGCAGTTCTGGATGGGTGAATGGGGCTTGAAATGCTTTTTCTGTGGCCCGAGATTTCAGTCTTCTGCTATGCTGGCTAGTGTTATATTTAGTGTTGCTCGGAAAGAGCGAATACGGAGGGTCCAGTTGCATGTGGGGCTGCATAAAGGCACCCCTGGGGAGTTCACTTGTACCCAAAGCCTTCCTCTGGGGGCACTTCTGGATGGGTGATTGGGGCTTGAAACGCTTTTTCTGAGGCCCGAGTTTTCAGTCTTTTGCCATGCTGGCTAGTGTTATATTTAGGGTTGCTTGGAAAGAGCGAACCCGGAGGGTCCAGTTGCATGTGGGGCTGCATAAAGGCTCCCCTGGGGAATTCACTTGTACCCAAAGCCTTACTTTGGGGGCTCTTTTGGATGGGAGAATGGGGCTTGTAACGCGTTTTCTGGGGCCCGAGTTTTCAGTCGTCTTCCATGCGGGCCAGGGATATATTTAGGGTTGCTGAGAAAGAGCGAATACGGAGGGTCCAGTTGCATGTGGGGCTGCATAAAGGCTCCCCTGGGGAGTTCACTTGTACCCAAAGCCTTCCTTTGGGGGCACTTTTGAATGGGAGAAAGGGGCTCCGAAAGCCTTTTCTGGGGCCCGAGTTTTCAGTCGCCTCCCATGCTGGCTAGGGCTACGTTTAGTGTTACTCGGAAAGAGCGAACCCGGAGGGTCCAGTTGCATGTGGGGCTGCATAAAGGCTCCCCTGGGGAGTTCACTTGTACCCAAGGCCTTCCTCTGGGGGCACTTCTGGATGGGTGAATGGGGCTTGAAATCCTTTTTCTGTGGCCCGACTTTTCAGTCTTTTGCCATGCTGGCTAGTGTTATATTTAAGGTTGCTCGGAAACAGCGAACCCGGAGGGTCTAGTAGCATGTGGGGCTGCGTAAAGGCTCCCCTGGGAAGTTCACTTGTACCCAAAGCCTTCCTCTGGGGGTACTTCTGGATGGGTGAATGAGGTTTGAAACGCTTTTTCTGTGGCCCGAGTTGTCAGTCTTCTGCCATGCTGGCTAGGGTTATATTTAGGGTTGCTTGGAAACAGCGAACCCGGAGGGTCCAGTTGCATGTGGGGCTGCGTAAAGGTTCCCCTGGGAAGTTCACTTGTACCCAAAGCCTTCCTTTGGGGGCACTTTTGAAGGGGCGAAAGGGGCTCGGAAAGCGTTTTCTGGGGCCCGCGTTTTCAGTATTTTGCCATGCTGGCTAGTGTTATATTTAGGGTTGCTCGGAAAGAGCGAACCCGGAGGGTCCAGTTGCATGTGGGGCTGCATAAAGGCTCCCCTGGGGAGTTCACTTGTACCCAAAGCCTTCCTTTGGGGGCACTTTTGGATGGGCGAATGGGGCTTATAACGCGTTTTCTGGGGCCCGATTTTTCACTCGTCTGCCATGCGGGCCAGGGTTATATTTAGGGTTGCTGAGAAAGAGCGAATACGGAGGGTCCCGTTGCATGTGGGGCTGCATAAAGGCTCCCCTGGGGAGTTCACTTGTACCCAAAAACTTCCTTTGGGGGTACTTCTGGATGGGTGAATGAGGCTTGAAACGCTTTTTCTGTGGCCCGAGTTGTCAGTCTTCTGCCATGCTGGCTAGGGTTATATTTAGGGTTGCTTGGAAACAGCGAACCCGGAGGGTCCAGTTGCATGTGGGGCTGCGTAAAGGTTCCCCTGGGGAGTTCACTTGTACCCAAAGCCTTCCTTTGGGGGCACTTTTGAAGGGTCGAAAGGGGCTCGGAAAGCGTTTTCTGGGGCCCGAGTTTTCAGTCGTCTCCCATGCCGGCTAGGGCTATGTTTAGTGTTGCTCGTAAAGAGCGAACCCGGAGGGTCCAGTTGCATGTGGGACTGCATAAAGGTTCCCTTGGGGAGTTCACTTGTACCCAAAAACTTCCTTTGGGGGCACTTCTGGATGGGTGAATGGAGCTTGAAATGCTTTTTCTGTGGCCCGAGATTTCAGTCTTCTACTATGCTGGCTAGTGTTATATTTAGTGTTGCTCGGAAAGAGCGAACCCGGAGGGTCCAGTTGCATGTGGGGCTGCATAAAGGCTCCCCTGGGGAGTTCACTTGTACCCAAAGCCTTCCTTTGGGGGCACTTATAAGGGGCGAAAGGGGCTCGGAAAGCGTTTTCTGGGGCCCGAGTTTTCAGTCGTCTCCCATGCCGGCTAGGGCTATGTTTAGTGTTGCTCGTAAACAGCGAACCCGGAGGGTCCAGTTGCATGTGGGGCTGCATAAAGGCTCCCCTGGGGAGTTCACTTGTACCCAAAGCCTTCCTTTGGGGGCACTTTTGGATGGGCGAATGGGGCTTGAAATACTTTTTCTGTGCCCCGAGATTTCAGTCTTCTGCTATGCTGGCTAGTGTTATATTTAGTGTTGCTCGGAAAGAGCGAACCCGGAGGGTCCAGTTGCATGTGGGGCTGCATAAAGGCACCCCTGGGGAGTTCACTTGTACCCAAAGCCTTCCTCTGGGGGCACTTCTGGATGGGTGATTGGGGCTTGAAACGCTTTTTCTGAGGCCCGAGTTTTCAGTCTTTTGCCATGCTGGCTAGTGTTATATTTAGGGTTGCTTGGAAAGAGCGAACCCGGAGGGTCCAGTTGCATGTGGGGCTGCATAAAGGCTCCCCTGGGGAATTCACTTGTACCCAAAGCCTTACTTTGGGGGCTCTTTTGGATGGGAGAATGGGGCTTGTAACGCGTTTTCTGGGGCCCGAGTTTTCAGTCGTCTTCCATGCGGGCCAGGGATATATTTAGGGTTGCTGAGAAAGAGCGAATACGGAGGGTCCAGTTGCATGTGGGGCTGCATAAAGGTTCCCCTGGGGAGTTCACTTGTACCCAAAGCCTTCCTTTGGGGGCACTTTTGAATGGGCGAAAGGGGCTCTGAAAGCCTTTTCTGGGGCCCGAGTTTTCAGTCGCCTCCCATGCTGGCTAGGGCTACGTTTAGTGTTACTCGGAAAGAGCGAACCCGGAGGGTACAGTTGCATGTTGGGCTGCATAAAGGCTCCCCTGGGGAGTTCAGTTGTACCCAAAATCTTCCTTTGAAGGCACTTCTGGATGGGCGAATGGGGCTTGAAATGCTTTTTCTGTGGCCCCAGTTTTCAGTCTTCTGCCATGCTGGCTAGGGTTATATTTAGGGTTGCTCGTAAAGAGCGAATACGGAGGGTCCAGTTGCATGTGGGGCTGCATAAAGGCTCCCCTGGGGAGTTCACTTGTACCCAAAGCCTTCCTTTGGGGGCACTTTTGGATGGTCCAAGGGGAATCGCAATGCGTTTTCTGAGGCCCACTTGTTCAGTCTTCTCCCATTGCGCCGAGGGCTATATTTAGCCTTGCAGTGAAAGAGTGAACACGGAGGGTCCAGTTGCATGTGGGGCTGCATAAAGGCTCCCCTGGGGAGTTCAGTTGTACCCAAATCCTTCCTTTGGGGGCACATCTGGATTGGTGAATGGGGCTTGAAACGCTTTTTCTGTGGCCCGACTTTTCAGTCTTCTGCCGTTGCGCCAAGGGCTATATTTAGTCTTGCAGTGAAATAGTGAACCCGGATGGTCCAGTTGCATGTGGGGCTGCATAAAGGCTCCCCTGGGGAGTTCACTTGTACCCAAAGCCTTCCTCTGGGGGCACTTCTGAATGTGCGAAAGGGGCTCTGAAAGCGTTTTCGGGGGCCGGAATTTTCAGTCGTCTCCCATGCCGGCTAGGGTTGTGTTTAGTGTTGCTCAGAAAGAGCGAACCCGGAGGGTCCAGTTGCATGTGGGGCTGCATAAAGGCTCCCCTGGGGAGTTCACTTCTACCCAAAGCCTTCCTCTGGGGGCAATTCTGGATGGGCGAATGGTGCTTGTAACGCATTTTTTGGGACCGATTTTTCATTCGTCTGCCATACGGGCCAGGGTTATATATAGGGTTGCTCGGAAACAGCGAACCCGGAGGGTCCAGTTGCATGTGGGGCTGCGTAGAGGCTCCCCTGGGGAGTTCACTTGTACCCAAAGCCTTCCACTGGGGGCACTTTTGTATGGGCGAAAGGGGCTCGGAAAGCGTTTTCTGGGGCCCATGTTTTAAGTCGTCTCCCATGCCTGCTAGCGTTGTATTTAGTGTTGCTCAGAAAGAGAGAACCCGGAGGGTCCAGTTGCATGTGGGGCTGCATAAAGGCTCCCCTGGGGAGTTCAGTTGTACCCAAATTCTTCCTTTGGGGGCACATCTGGATTGGTGAATGGGGCTTGAAACGCTTTTTCTGTGGCCCGAGTTTTCAGTCTTCTGCCATGCTGGCTAGTGTTATATTTAGGGTGTTTCGGAAACAGCGAACCCGGAGGGTCTAGTAGCATGTGGGGCTGCGTAAAGGCTCCCCTGGGGAGTTCACTTGTACCCAAAGCCTTCCTCTGGGGGTACTTCTGGATGGGTGAATGAGGCTTGAAACGCTTTTTCTGTGGCCCGAGTTGTCAGTCTTCTGCCATGCTGGCTAGTGTTATATTTAGGGTTGCTTGGAAACAGCGAACCCGGAGGGTCCAGTTGCATGTGGGGCTGCATAAAGGCTCCCCTGGGGAGTTCACTTGTACCCAAAGCCTTACTTTGGGGCTCTTTTGGATGGGAGAATGGTGCTTGTAACGCGTTTTCTGGGGCCCGAATTTTCAGTCGTCTTCCATGCGCGCCAGTGATATATTTAGGGTTGCTGAGAAAGAGCGAATACGGAGGGTCCAGTTGCATGTGGGGCTGCGTAAAGGCTCCCCTGGGGAGTTCACTTGTACCCAAAGCCTTCCTTTGGGGGCACTTTTGAAGGGGCGAAAGGGGCTCGGAAAGCGTTTTCTGGGGCCCGAGTTTTCAGTCGTCTCCCATGCTGGCTAGGGCTATGTTTAGTGTTGCTCGTAAACAGCGAACCCGGAGGGTCCAGTTGCATGTGGGGCTGCATAAAGGCTCCCCTGGGGAGTTCACTTGTACCCAAAGCCTTCCTTTGGGGGCACTTTTGAATGGGCGAAAGGGGCTTGAAATGCTTTTTCTGTGGCCCGCGTTTTCAGTATTTTGCCATGCTGGCTAGTGTTATATTTAGGGTTGCTCGGAAAGAGCGAACCCGGAGGGTCCAGTTGCATGTGGGGCTGCATAAAGGCTCCCCTGGGGAGTTCACTTCTACCCAAAGCCTTCCTTTGGGGGCACTTTTGGATGGGCGAATGGGGCTTATAACGCGTTTTCTGGGGCCCGATTTTTAACTCGTCTGCCATGCGGGCCAGGGTTATATTTAGGGTTGCTGAGAAAGAGCGAATACGGAGGGTCCAGTTGCATGTGGGGCTGCATAAAGGCTCCCCTGGGGAGTTCGATTGTACCCAAAAACTTCCTTTGGGGGCACTTCTGGATGGGTGAATGGAGCTTGAAATGTTTTTTCTGTGGCCCGAGATTTCAGTCTTCTGCTATGCTGGCTAGTGTTATATTTAGGGTTGCTCGGAAAGAGCGAACCCGGAGGGTCCAGTTGCATGTGGGGCTGCATAAAGGCTCCCCTGGGGAGTTCACTTGTACCCAAAGCCTTCCTTTGGGGGCACTTTTGAAGGGGCGAAAGAGGCTCGGAAAGCGTTTTCTGGGGCCCGAGTTTTCAGTCGTCTCCCATGCCGGCTAGGGCTGTGTTTAGTGTTGCTCGTAAACAGCGAACCCGGAGGGTCCAGTTGCATGTGGGGCTGCATAAAGGCTCCCCTGGGGAGTTCACTTGTACCCAAAGCCTTCCTCGGGAGGCACTTCTGGATGGGCGAATGGGGCTTATAACGCGTTTTCTGGGGCCCGATTTTTCACTCGTCTGCCATGCGGGCCAGGGTTATATTTAGGGTTGCTGAGAAAGAGCGAATACGGAGGGTCCAGTTGCATGTGGGGCTGCATAAAGGCTCCCATGGGGAGTTCACTTGTACCCAAAGCCTTCCTTTGGGGGCATTTTTGAATGGGCGAAAGGGGCTCGGAAAGCTTTTTCTGAGGCCCGAGTTTTCAGTCTTTTGCCATGCTGGCTAGTGTTATACTTAGGGTTGCTTGGAAAGAGCGAACCCGGAGGGTCCAGTTGCATGTGTACTGCATAAAGGCTCCCCTGGGGAATTCACTTGTACCCCAAGCCTTACTTTGGGGGCTCTTTTGGATGGGAGAATGGTGCTTGTAACGCGTTTTCTGGGGCCCGAGTTTTCAGTCGTCTTCCATGCGGGCCAGGGTTATATTTAGGGTTGCTGAGAAAGAGCGAATACGGAGGGTCCAGTTGCATGTGGGGCTGCATAAAGGCTCCCCTAGGGAGTTCACTTGTACCCAAAGCCTTCCATTGGGGGCACTTTTGAATGGGCGACAGGGGCTCGGAAAGCCTTTTCTGGGGCCCGAGTTTTCAGTCGCCTCCCATGCTGGCTAGGGCTACGTTTAGTGTTACTCGGAAAGAGCGAACCCGGAGGGTCCAGTTGCATGTTGGGCTGCATAAAGGCTCCCCTGGGGAGTTCACTTGTACCCAAAGCCTTCCTTTAGGGTCACTTCTGGATGGGCGAATGGGGCTTGAAATGCTTTTTCTGTGGCCCGAGTTTTCAGTCTTCTGCCATGCTGGCTAGGGTTATATTAAGGGTTGCTCGTAAAGAGCGAATACGGAGGGTCCAGTTGCATGTGGGGCTGCATAAAGGCTCCCCTGGGGAGTTCACTTGTACCCAAAGCCTTCCTTTGGGGGCACTTTTGGATGGTCCAAGGGGAATCGCAATGCGTTTTCTGAGGCCCACTTGTTCAGTCTTCTCCCATTGCGCCGAGGGCTATATTTAGCCTTGCAGTGAAAGAGTGAACACGGAGGGTCCAGTTGCATGTGGGGCTGCATAAAGGCTCCCCTGGGGAGTTCAGTTGTACCCAAATCCTTCCTTTGGGGGCACATCTGGATTGGTGAATGGGGCTTGAAACGCTTTTTCTGTGGCCCGACTTTTCAGTCTTCTGCCGTTGCGCCAAGGGCTATATTTAGTCTTGCAGTGAAATAGTGAACCCGGAGGGTCCAGTTGCATGTGGGGCTGCATAAAGGCTCCCCTGGGGAGTTCACTTGTACCCAAAGCCTTCCTCTGGGGGCACTTCTGAATGTGCGAAAGGGGCTCTGAAAGCGTTTTCGGGGGCCGGAATTTTCAGTCGTCTCCCATGCCGGCTAGGGTTGTGTTTAGTGTTGCTCAGAAAGAGCGAACTTGGAGGGTCCAGTTGCATGTGGGGCTGCATAAAGGCTCCCCTGGGGAGTTCACTTCTACCCAAAGCCTTCCTCTGGGGGCAATTCTGGATGGGCGAATGGTGCTTGTAACGCATTTTTTGGGACCGATTTTTCATTCGTCTGCCATACGGGCCAGGGTTATATATAGGGTTGCTCGGAAACAGCGAACCCGGAGGGTCCAGTTGCATGTGGGGCTGCGTAGAGGCTCCCCTGGGGAGTTCACTTGTACCCAAAGCCTTCCTTTGGGGGCACTTTTGTATGGGCGAAAGGGGCTCGGAAAGCGTTTTCTGGGGCCCATGTTTCAAGTCGTCTCCCATGCCTGCTAGGGTTGTGTTTAGTGTTGCTCAGAAAGAGAGAACGCGGAGGGTCCAGTTGCATGGGGGGCTGCGTAAAGGCTCCCCTGGGGAGTTCACTTGTACCCAAAGCCTTCCTCTGGGGGTACTTTTGGATGGGTGAATGAGGCTTGAAACGCTTTTTCTGTGGCCCGAGTTGTCAGTCTTCTGCCATGCTGGCTAGTGTTATATTTAGGTTTTCTTGGAAACAGCGAACCCGGAGGGTCCAGTTGCATGTGGGGCTGCATAAAGGCTCCTCTGGGGAGTTCACTTGTACCCAAAGCCTTACTTTGGGGCTCTTTTGGATGGGAGAATGGTGCTTGTAACGCGTTTTCTGGGGCCCGAATTTTCAGTCGTCTTCCATGCGGGCCAGGGTTATATTTAGGGTTGCTGAGAAAGAGCGAATACGGAGGGTCCAGTTGCATGTGGGGCTGCATAAAGGCTCCCCTGGGGAGTTCACTTGTACCCAAAGCCTTCCTTTGGGGGCACTTTTGAATGGGCGAAAGGGGCTCGGAAAGCGTTTTCCTGGGCCCGAGTTTTCAGTCGTCTCCCATGTCGGCTAGGGATATGTTTAGGGTTGCTCGGAAAGAGCAAAGCCGGAGGGTCCAGTTGCATGTGGGGCTGCATAAAGGCTCCCCTGGGGAGTTCACTTGTACCCAAGGCCTTCCTCTGGGGGCACTTTTGGATGGGCGAATGGGGCTTGAAACGCTTTTTCTGTGGCCCGAGTTTTCAGTCTTCTGCCGTGCTGGCTAGTGTTATATTAAGGGTTGCTCGGAAACACCGAACCCGGAGGGTACAGTTGCATGTGGGGCTGCATAAAGGCTCCCCTGGGGAGTTCAGATGTACCCAAAGCCTTCCTCAGGGAGCACTTTTGAATGGGCGAAAGGGGCTCGGAAAGCGTTTTCTGGGGCCCGAGTTTTCAGTCCTCTCCCATGCCGGCTAGGGCTATGTTTACTGTTGCTCGTAAACAGCGAACCCGGAGGGTCCAGTTGCATGTGGGGCTGCATAAAGGCTCCCCTGGGGAGCTCACTTGTAACCAAAGCATTCCTCTGGGGGCACTTCTGGATGGGCGAATGGGGCTTGTAACGCGTTTTCTGGGGCCCGATTTTTCAGTCGTCTGCCATGCGGGCCAGGGTTACATTTAGGGTTGCTGAGAAAGAGCAAATACGGAGGGTCCAGTTGCATGTGGGGCTGCATAAAGGCTCCCCTGGGGAGTTCACTTGTACGCAAAGCCTTCCTTTAGGGTCACTTCTGGATGGGCGAACGGGGCTTGAAACTCATTTTCTGTGGCCCGAGTTTTCAGTCTTCTGCCATGCTGGCTAGGGGTATATTTAGGGTTGCTCGTAAACAGCGAACACGGAGGGTCCACTTGCATGTGGGGCTGCATAAAGGCTCCCCTGGGGAGTTCAAAGGGGCTCGGAAAGCGTTTTCTGGGGCCCGAGTTTTCAGTCGTCTCCCATGCCGGCTAGGGTTACATTTAGGGTTGCGGTGAAAGAGCGAATACGGAGGGTCCAGTTGCATGTGGGGCTGCATAAAGGCTCCCCTGGGGAGTTCACTTGTACCCAAAGCCTTCCTTTGGGGGCACTTTTGGATGGGCGAATTGGGCTTATAAAGCGTTTTCTGGGGCCCGATTTTTCAGTCGTTTGCCATGCGGGCGAGGGATATATTTAGGGTTGCTGTGAAAGAGCGAATACGGAGGGTCCAGCTGCATGTGGGGCTGCATAAAGGCTCCCCTGGGGAGTTCACTTGTACCCAAAGCCTTCCTCTGGTGGCACTCTTGAATGGGTGTATGGGGCTTGAAACGCATTTTCTCGGGCCCGAGTTTTCAGTCTTCTGCCATTCTGGCTAGTGTTATATTAAGGGTTGCTTGGAAACACCGAACCCGGAGGGTCCAGTTGCATGTGGGGTTGCGTAAAGGCTCCCCTGGGGAGTTCAGATGTACCCAAAGCCTTCCTCAGGGAGCACTTTTGAATGGGCGAAAGGGGCTCGGAAAGCGTTTTCTGGGGCCCGAGTTTTCAGTCCTCTCCCATGCCGGCTAGGGCTATGTTTACTGTTGCTCGGACAGAGCGAACCCGGAGGGTCCAGTGGCATGTGGGGCTGCATAAAGGCTCCCCTGGGGAGTGCAGATGTACCCAAAGCCTTCCTTTGGGGGCACTTTTGGATGGTCCAAGGGGAATCGCAATTCGTTTTCTGATGCCCACTTTGTCAGTCTTCTCCCATAGCACCGAGGGCTATATTTAGGCTTGCGGTGAAAGAGTGAACCCGGAGGGTCCAGTTGCATGTGGGGCTGCATAAAGGCTCCCCTGGGGAGCTCACTTGTAACCAAAGCATTCCTCTGGGGGCACTTCTGGATGGGCGAATGGGGCTTGTAACGCGTTTTCTGGGGCCCGATTTTTCAGTCGTCTGCCATGCGGGCCAGGGTTACATTTAGGGTTGCTGAGAAAGAGCGAATACGGAGGGTCCAGTTGCATGTGGGGCTGCATAAAGGCTCCCCTGGGGAGTTCACTTGTACGCAAAGCCTTCCTTTAGGGTCACTTCTGGATGGCCGAACGGGGCTTGAAACTCATTTTCTGTGGCCCGAGTTTTCAGTCTTCTGCCATGCTGGCTAGGGTTATATTTAGGGTTGCTCGTAAACAGCGAACACGGAGGGTCCACTTGCATGTGGGGCTGCATAAAGGCTCCCCTGGGGAGTTCAAAGGGGCTCGGAAAGCGTTTTCTGGGGCCCGAGTTTTCAGTCGTCTCCCATGCCGGCTAGGGCTATGTTTAGTGTTGCTCGGAAAGAGCGAACCCGGAGGGTCCAGTTGCATGTGGGGCTGCATAAAGGCTCCCCTGGGGAGTTCATTGTAACCAAAGCCTTCCTCTGGGGGCACTTCTGGATGGGCGAATGGGGCTTGTAACGCGTTTTCTGGGGCCCGATTTTTCAGTCGTCTGCCATGCGGGCCAGGGTTACATTTAGGGTTGCTGTGAAAGAGCGAATACGGAGGGTCCAGTTGCATGTGGGGCTGCATAAAGGCTCCCCTGGGGAGTTCACTTGTACCCAACGCCTTCCTCTGGGGGCACATCTGGATGGGTGAATGGGGCTTGAAACGCGTTTTCTGTGGCCCGAGTTTTCAGTCGTCTCCCATGCCGGCTAGGGATATGTTTACTGTTGCTCGGAAAGAGCGAACCCGGAGGGTCCAGTTGCATGTGGGGCTGCATAAAGGCTCCCCTGGGGAGTTCACTTGTACCCAAAGCCTTCCTTTGGGGGCTCTTTTTGATGGGCGAATGGAGCTTATAACGCGTTTTCTGGGTTCCCGATTTTTCAGTCGTCTGCCATGCAGGCCAGGATTATATTTAGGGTTGATGTTAAAGAGCAAATACGGAGGGTCCAGTTGCATGTGGGGCTGCATAAAGGCTCCCCTGGGGAGTTCACTTGTACCCAAAGCCTTCCTTTGGGGGCACTTCTGGATGGGTGAATGGGCCTTGAAACGCTTTTTCTGTGGCCCGAGTTTTCAGTCGCCTCCCATGCCGGCTAGGGATATATTTAGTGTTGCTCGGAAACAGCGAACCCGGAGGGTCCAGTTGCATGTGGGGCTGCATAAAGGCTCTCCTGGGGAGATCACTTGTACCCAAAGCCTTCCTTTGGGGGCACTTCTGGATGGGTGAATGGGGCTTGAAACTCTTTTTCTGTGGCCCGAGTTTTCAGTCTTCTGCCATGCTGGCTAGTGTTATATTAAGGGTTGCTCGGAAACAGCAAACACGGAGTGTCCAGTTGCATATGGGGCTGCATAAAGGCTCCCCTGGGGAGTTCAGTTGTACCCAAAGCCTTCCTCACGGAGCACTTTTGAATGGGCGAAAGGGGCTCGGAAAGCGTTTTCTGGGGCCCGAGTTTTCAGTCCTCTCCCATGCCGGCTAGGGCTATGTTTACTGTTGCTCGGAAAGAGCGAACCCGGAGGGTCCAGTTGCATGTGGGGCTGCATAACGGCACCCCTGGGGAGTTCAGTTGTACCCAAAGCCTTCCCTTGGGGGCACTTCTGGATGGGTGAATGGGGCTCGGAAAGCGTTTTTTGGGGCCCAAATTTTCAATTTCCTCCCATGCCGGCTAGGGATATGTTTACCGTTGCTCGAAAACAGAGAACCCGGAGGGTCCAGTTGCATGTGCGGCTGCGTAAAGGCTCCCCTGGGGAGTTCACTTGTACCCAAAGCCTTCCTCATGGAGCACTTTTGAATGGTCGAAAGGGGCTCTGAAAGCGTTTTCTGGGGCCCGAGTTTTCAGTCCTCTCCCATGCCGGCTAGGGTTATGTTTAGTGTTGCTCGGAAAGAGCGAACCCGTAAGGTCCAGTTGCATGTGGGGCTGCGTAAAGGCTCCCCTGGGGAGTTCAGATGTACCCAAAGCCTTCCTTTGGGGGTACTTTTGAATGGTCCCAGGGGAATCGCAATGCGTTTTCTGAGGCCCGCTTTTTCAGTCTTCTCCCATTGCGCCGAAAGCTATATTTAGGTTTGCGGTGAAAGAGTGAACCCGGAGGGTCCAGTTGCATGTGGGGCTGCATAAAGGCTCCCCTGGGGAGTTCACTTGTACCCAAAGCCTTCCTTTAGGGTCACTTCTGGATGGGCGAACGGGGCTTGAAACTCATTTTCTGTGGCCCGAGTTTTCAGTCTTCTGCCATGCTGGCTAGGGTTATATTTAGGGTTGCTCAGAAACAGCGAACCCGGAGGGTCCAGTTGCATGTGGGGCTGCGTAAAGGCTCCCCTGGGGAGTTCACTTGTACCCAAAGCCTTCCTCTGGGGGCACTTTTGAATGGGCGAAAGGAGCTCGAATGCGTTTTCTGGGGCCCAAGTTTTCAGTCGCCTCCCATGCAGGCTAGGGCTATGTTTAGTGTTGCTCGGAAACAGCGAACCTGGAGGGTCCAGTTGCATGTGGGGCTGCATAAAGGCTCCTCTGGGGAGTTCACATGTAACCAAAGCCTTCTTTTGGGTGCACTTCTGGATGGGTGAATGGGGCTTGAAACGCATTTTCTGGGGCCCGAGTTTTCAGTCTTCTGCCATGCTGGCTAGTGTTATATTAAGGGTTGCTCGGAAACACCGAACCCGGAGGGTACAGTTGCATGTGGGGCTGCGTAAAGGCTCCCCTGGGGAGTTCAGATGTACCCAAAGCCTTCCTCAGGGAGCACTTTTGAATGGGCGAAAGGGGCTCGGAAACCTTTTTCTGGGGCCCGAGTTTTCAGTCCTCTCCCATGCCGGCTAGGGCTATGTTTACTGTTGCTCGGAAAGAGCGAAGCCGGAGGGTCCAGTTGCATGTGGGGCTGCATAAAGGCTCCCCTGGGGAGCTCACTTGTAACCAAAGCATTCCTCTGGGGGCACTTCTGGATGGGCGAATGGGGCTTGTAACGCGTTTTCTGGGGCCCGATTTTTCAGTCGTCTGCCATGCGGGCCAGGGTTACATTTAGGGTTGCTGTGAAAGAGCGAATACGGAGGGTCCAGTTGCATGTGGGGCTGCATAAAGGCTCCCCTGGGGAGTTCACTTGTACCCAAAGCCTTCCTCTGGGGGCACATCTGGATGGGTGAATGGGGCTTGAAACGCGTTTTCTGTGGCCCGAGTTTTCAGTCTTCTGCCATGCTGGCTAGGGTTATATTAAGGTTTGCTCGTAAAAAGCGAACACGGAGGGTCCAGTTGCATGTGGGGCTGCATAAAGGCTCCCCTGGGGAGTTCACTTGTACCCAAAGCCTTCCTCTGGGGGCACTTTTGAATGGGCGAAAGGGGCTCGGAATGCGTTTTCTGGGGCCCAAGTTTTCAGTCGCCTCCCATGCCGGCTAGGGCTATGTTTAGTGTTGCTCGGAAACAGAGAACCCGGAGGGTCCAGTTGCATGTGGGGCTGCATAAAGGCTCCCCTGGGCAGTTAAGTTGTACCCAAAGCCTTCCTTTGGGGGCACTTCTGGATGGTGAATGGGGCTTGAAACTCTTTTTCTGCGGCCCAAATTTTCAGTCTTCTGCCATGCTGGCTAGTGTTATATTAAGGGTTGCTCGGAAACAGCGAACCCGGAGGGTCCAGTTGCATGTGGGGCTGCGTAAAGGCTTCCCTGGGGAGTTCACTTGTACCCAAAGCCTTCCTTTGGGGGCACTTCTGGATGGCTGAATGGGGCTTGAAACGCTTTTTCTGTGGCCCTAGTTTTCAGTCTTCTGCCATGCTGGCTAGTGTTATATTAAGGGTTGCTCGGAAACAGCGAACCCGGAGGGTCCAGTTGCATGTGGGGCTGCATAAAGGCTCCCCTGGGGAGTTTACTTGTACCCAAAGCCTTCCTCTGGGGGCACTTCTGGATGGGTGAATGGGCCTTGAAACGCTTTTTCTGTGGCCCGAGTTTTCAGTCGCCTCCCATGCTGGCCAGTGATATATTTAGTGTTGCTCGGAAAGAGCGAACCCAGATGGTCCAGTTGCATGTGGGGCTGCATAAAGGCTCCCCTGGGGAGTTCACTTGTACCCAAAGCCCTCCTTTGGGGGCACTTTGGGATGGTCCAAGGGGAATCGCAATGCGTTTTCTGAGGCCCGCTTTTACAGTCTTCTCCCATTGCGCCGAGGGCTATATTTAGGCTTGCGGTAAAAGAGTAAACGCGGAGGGTCCAGTTGCATGTGGGGCTGCATAAAGGCTCCCCTGGGGAGTTTACTTGTACCCAAAGCCTTCCTCTGGGGGCACTTCTGGATGGGTGAATGGGCCTTGAAACGCTTTTTCTGTGGCCCGAGTTTTCAGTCGCCTCCCATGCTGGCCAGGGATATATTTAGTGTTGCTCGGAAAGAGCGAACCCAGATGGTCCAGTTGCATGTTGGGCTTCATAAAGGCTCCCCTGGGGAGTTCACTTGTACCCAAAGCCCTCCTTTGGGGGCACTTTTGGATGGTCCAAGGGGAATCGCAATGCGTTTTCTGAGGCCCGCTTTTACAGTCTTCTCCCATTGCGCCGAGGGCTATATTTAGGCTTGCGGTAAAAGAGTAAACGCGGAGGGTCCAGTTGCATGTGGGGCTGCATAAAAGCTCCCGTGGGGAGTTCAGTTTTACCTAAAGCCTTCCTTTGGGGACTCTTTTGGATGGGCGAACGGGCCTTGTAACACGTTTTCTGGGGCCCGAGTTTTCAGTCGTCTCCCATGCCGGCTAGGGTTATATTTAGTGTTGCTCGGAAAGAGCGAGCCCGGAGGGTCCAGTTGCATGTGGGGCTGCCTAAAGGCTCCCCTGGGGAGTTCACTTGTACCCAAAGCCTTCCTCTGGGGGCACTTTTGAATGGGCGAAAGGGGCTCGGAAAGCGTTTTCTGGGGCCCGAGTTTTCAGTCGTCTCCCATGCCGGTTAGGGATATATTTAGTGTTGCTCGGAAAGAGATAACCCAGAGGGTCCAGTTGCATGTGGGGCTGCGTAAAGGCTCCCCTGGGGAGTTCACTTGTACCCAAAGCCTTTCTTTGGGGGCACTTCTGGATGGGTGAATGAGGCTTGAAACGCTTTTTCTGTGGCCCGAGTTGTCAGTTTTCTGCCATGCTGGTTAGTGTTATATTTCGGGTTGCTCGGAAACAGCGAACCCGGAGGGTCCAGTTGCATGTGGGGCTGCGTAAAGTCTCCCCTGGGGAGTTCAGATGTACCCACAGCCTTCCTCTGGGGGCACATCTGGATGGGTGAATGGGGCTTGAAACGCGTTTTCTGTGGCCCGAGTTTTCAGTCTTCTGCCATGCTGGCTAGGGTTATATTAAGGTTTGCTCGTAAAAAGCGAACCCGGAGGGTCCAGTTGCATGTGGGGCTGCGTAAAGGCTCCCCTGGGGAGTTCTCTTGTACTCAAAACCTTCCTCTGGGGGCACTTTTGAATGGGCGAAAGGGGCTCGGAAAGCGTTTTCTGGGGCCCGAGTTTTGAGTCGTCTCCCATGCCGGCTGGGGATATGTTTACTCTTGCTCGGAAAGAGCGAACCAGGAGGGTCCAGTTGCATGTGGGGCTGCATAAAGGCTCCCCTGGGGAGTTCACTTGTACACAAAGCCTTCCTCTGGGGGGACTTTTGAATGGGCGAAAGGGGCTCGGAAAGCGTTTTCTGGGGCCCAAGTTTTCAGTCGCCTCCCATGCCGGCTAGGGCTATGTTTAGTGTTGCTCGGAAACAGCGAACCCGGAGGGTCCAGTTGCATGTGGGGCTGCATAAAGGCTCCCCTGGGCAGTTAAGTTGTACCCAATGCCTTCCTTTGGGGGCACTTCTGGATGGTGAATGGGGCTTGAAACGCTTTTTCTGCGGCCCAAGTTTTCAGTCTTCTGCCATGCTGGCTAGTGTTATATTAAGGGTTGCTCGGAAACAGCGAACCCGGAGCGTCCAGTTGCATGTGGGGCTGCGTAAAGGCTCCCCTAAGGAGTTCACTTGTACCCAAAGCCTTCCTTTGGGGGCACTTCTGGATGGCTGAATGGGGCTTGAAACGCTTTTTCTGTGGCCCTAGTTTTCAGTCTTCTGCCATGCTGGCTACTGTTATATTAAGGGTTGCTCGGAAACAGCGAACCCGGAGGGTCCAGTTGCATGTGGGGCTGCATAAAGGCTCCCCTGGGGGTTCACTTGTACCCAAAGCCTTCCTCTGGGGGCACTTCTGGATGGGTGAATGGGCCTTGAAACGCTTTTTCTGTGGCCCGAGTTTTCAGTCGCCTCCCATGCTGGCCAGGGATATATTTAGTGTTGCTCGGAAAGAGCGAACCCAGATGGTCCAGTTGCATGTGGGGCTGCATAAAGGCTCCCCTGGGGAGTTCACTTGTACCCAAAGCCCTCCTTTGGGGGCACTTTGGGATGGTCCAAGGGGAATCGCAATGCGTTTTCTGAGGCCCGCTTTTACAGTCTTCTCCCATTGCGCCGAGGGCTATATTTAGGCTTGCGGTAAAAGATTAACGCGGAGGGTCCAGTTGCATGTGGGGCTGCATAAAAGCTCCCGTGGGGAGTTCAGTTTTACCTAAAGCCTTCCTTTGGGGACTCTTTTGGATGGGCGAATGGGCCTTGTAACACGTTTTCTGGGGCCCGAGTTTTCAGTCGTCTCCCATGCCGGCTAGGGTTATATTTAGTGTTGCTCGGAAAGAGCGAGCCCGGAGGGTCCAGTTGCATGTGGGGCTGCCTAAAGGCTCCCCTGGGGAGTTCACTTGTACCCAAAGCCTTCCTCTGGGGGCACTGTTGAATGGGCGAAAGGGGCTAGGAAAGCGTTTTCTGGGGCCCGAGTTTTCAGTCGTCTCCCATGCCGGTTAGGACTATGTTTAGTGTTGCTCGGAAAGAGATAACCCAGAGGGTCCAGTTGCATGTGGGGCTGCGTAAAGGCTCCCCTGGGGAGTTCACTTGTACCCAAAGCCTTCCTTTGGGGGCACTTCTGGATGGGTGAATGAGGCTTGAAACGCTTTTTCTGTGGCCCGAGTTGTCAGTTTTCTGCCATGCTGGTTAGTGTTATATTTAGGGTTGCTCGGAAACAGCGAACCCGGAGGGTCCAGTTGCATGTGGGGCTGCGTAAAGTCTCCCCTGGGGAGTTCAGATGTACCCACAGCCTTCCTTTGGGGGAAATTTTAAATGGTCCCAGGGGAATCGCAGTGCGTTTTCTGAGGCCCGCTTTTTCAGTCTTCTCCTATTGCGCCGAAGGCTATATTTAGGTTTGCGGTGAAAGAGTGAACCCGGAGGGTCCAGTTGCATGTGGGGCTGCATAAAGGCACCCCTGGGCACTTAAGCTGTACCAAAGCCTTTTTTTGGGGGCACATCTGGATGGGTGAATGGGGCTTGAAACTCTTTTTCTGTGGCCCGAGTTTTCAGTCGCCTCCCATGCTGGCTAGGGATATATTTAGTGTTGCTTGGAAAGAGCGAACCCGGAGGGTCCAGTTGCATGTGGGGCTGCATAAAGGCTCCCCTGGGGAGTTCACTTGTACCCAAAGCCCTCCTTTGGGGGCACTTTGGGATGGTCCAAGGGGAATCGAAATGCGTTTTCTGAGGCCCGCTTTTACAGTCTTCTCCCATTGCGCCGAGGGCTATATTTAGTCTTGCGGTGAAAGAGTAAACGCGGAGGGTCCAGAAGCATGGGGGGCTGCATAAAAGCTCCCCTGGGGGTTCACTTGTACCCAAAGCCTTCCTTAGGGGGCACTTCTGGATGGGTGAATGAGGCTTGAAACGCTTTTTCTGTGGCCCGACTTGTCAGTTTTCTGCCATGCTGGCTAGTGTTATATTTAGGGTTGCTCGGAAACAGCGAACCCGGAGGGTCCAGTTGCATGTGGGGCTGCATAAAGGCTCCCCTGGGGAGTACACTTGTACCCAAAGCCTTCCCTTGGGGGCACTTTTGAATGGGCGAAAGGGGCTCGGAAAGGGATTTCTGGGGTCCGAGTTTTCAGCCGTCTCCCATGCCATGCTGGCTATGTTTACTGTTGCTCGGAAAGAGCGAACCCAGAGGGTCCTGTTGCATGTGGGGCTGCATAAAGGCTCCCCTGGGGAGTTCACTTGTACCCAAAGCCTTCCTTTGGGGGCACTTTTGGATGGGCGAAAGGGGAATCAAAATGCGTTTTCTGAGGCCCGCTTTTCAGTCTTCTCCCATGGCGCCGAGGGATATATTTAGCATTGCGGTGAAAGAGTGAACCCGGAGGGTCCAGTTGCATGTGGGGCTGCATAAAGGCTCCTCTGCGGAGTTCAGTTGTACCCAAAGCCTTCCTCTGGGGGAACTTCTGGATGGGCGAATTGGGCTTGTAACGCGTTTTCTGGGGCCCGATTTTTCAGTCGTCTGCCATGCGGGCCAGGGTTATATTTAGGGTTGCTGTGAAAGAACGAATACGGAGGGTCCAGTTGCATGTGGGGCTGCATAAAGGCTCCCCTGGGGGTTCACTTGTACCCAAAGCCTTCCTTTGGGGGCACTTCTGGATGGCTGAATGGGGCTTGAAACTCTTTTTCTGTGGCCCGAGTTTTCAGTCTTCTGCCATGCTGGCTAGTGTTATATTAAGGGTTGCTCGGAAACAGCAAACACGGAGGGTCCAGTTGCATGTGGGGCTGCATAAAGGCTCCTCTGGGGAGTTCAGATGTACCTAAAGCCTTCCTTTGGGGACTCTTTTGGATGGGCGAATGGGCCTTGTAACACGTTTTCTGGGGCCCGATTTTTCAATCATCTGCCATGCGGGCCAGGGTTATATTTAGGTTTGCTCGGAAAGAGATAACCCAGAGGGTCCAGTTGCAAGTGGGGCTGCATAAAGGCTCCCCTGGGGAGTTCAGATGTACCTAAAGCCTTCCTTTGGGGACTCTTTTGGATGGGCGAATGGGCCTTGTAACACGTTTTCTGGGGCCCGATTTTTCAGTCGTCTGCCATGCGGGCCAGGGTTATATTTAGGTTTGCTCGGAAAGAGATAACCCGGAGGGTCCAGTTGCATGTGGGGCTGCATAAAGGCTCCCCTGGGGAGTTCACTTGTACCCAAAGCCTTCCTTTGGGGGCTCTTTTTGATGGGCGAATGGGGCTTATAACGCGTTTTCTGGGTTCCCGATTTTTCAGTCGTCTGCCATGCAGACCAGGGTTATATTTAGGGTTGATGTTAAAGAGCAAATACGGAGGGTCCAGTTGCATGTGGGGCTGCATAAAGGCTCCCCTGGGGAGTTCACTTGTACCCAATGCCTTCCTTTGGGGGCACTTCTGGATGGGTGAATGGGCCTTGAAACGCTTTTTCTGTGGCCCGAGTTTTCAGTCGCCTCCCATGCCGGCTAGGGCTATATTTAGGCTTGCGGTGAAAGAGTGAACCCGGAGGGTCCAGTTGCATGTGGGGCTGCATAAAGGCTCCCCTGGGGAATTCACTTGTACCCAAAGCCTTCCTTTGGGGGCACTTCTGGATGGGTGAATGGGGCTTGAAACGCTTTTTCTGTGGCCCGACTTTTCAGTCTGCTGCCATGCTAGCTACTGTTATATTAAAGGTTGCTCGTAAAGAGCGAACCCGGAGGGTCCAGTTGCATGTGGGGCTGTGTAAAGGCTCCCCTGGGGAGTTCACTTGTACCCAAAGCCTTCCTTTGGGGGCACATTTGAATGAGCGAAAGGGGCTCGGAAAGCGTTTTCTGGGGCCCGAGTTTTCAGTCCTCTCACATGCTGGCTAGGGCTATGTATAGTGTTGCTCGGAAAGAGCAAACCCGGAGGGTCCAGTTGCATGTGGGGCTGCATAAAGGCTCTCCTGGGGAGTTCACTTGTACGCAAAGCCTTCCTTTGGGGGCTCTTTTTGATGGGCGAATGGGGCTTATAACGCGTTTTCTGGGTTCCCGATTTTTCAGTCGTCAGCCATGCAGGCCAGGGTTATATTTAGGGTTGATGTAAAAGAGCAAATACGGAGGGTCCAGTTGCATGTGGGGCTGCATAAAGGCTCCCCTGGGGAGATCACTTGTACCCAAAGCCTTCCTTTGGGGGCACTTCTGGATGGCAGAATGGGGCTTGAAACTCTTTTTCTGTGGCCCGAGTTTTCAGTCTTCTGCCATGCTGGCTAGGGTTCTATTAAGGGTTGCTCGGAAACAGCAAACACGGAGTGTCCATTTGCATGTGGGGCTGCATAAAGGCTCCCCTGGGGAGTTCACTTGTACCCAAAGCCTTCCTCTGGGGGGACTTTTGAATGGGCGAAAGGGGCTCGGAAAGCGTTTTCTGGGGCCCAAGTTTTCAGTCGCCTCCCATGCCGGCTTGGGATATGTTTAGTGTTGCTCGGAAACAGAGAACCCGGAGGGTCCAGTTGCATGTGGGGCTGCCTAAAGGCTCCCCTGGGGAGTTCACTTGTACCCAAAGCCTTCCTTTGGGGGCACTTTTGGATGGTCCAAGGGGAATCAAAATGTGTTTTCTGAGGCCCTCTTTTTCAGTCTTCTCCCATGGCGCCGAGGGATATATTTAGCATTGCGGTGAAAGAGTGAACCCGGAGGGTCCAGTTGCATGTGGGGCTGCATAAAGGCTCCCCTGGGGAGTACACTTGTACCCAAAGCCTTCCTCTGGGGGCACTTTTGAATGGGCGAAAGGGGCTCGGAAAGGGATTTCTGGGGTCTGAGTTTTCAGTCGTCTCCCATGCCATGCTGGCTATGTTTACTGTTGCTCGGAAAGAGCGAACCCAGAGGGTCCTGTTGCATGTGGGGCTGCATAAAGGCTCCCCTGGGGAGTTCACTTGTACCCAAAGCCTTCCTCTGGGGGCACTTTTGAATGGGCGAAAGGGGCTCGGAAAGCATTTTCTGGGGCCCGAGTTTTCAGTCGTCTCCCATGCCGGCTAGGGTTATATTAAGTCTTGCGGTGAAAGAGTGAACCCGGAGGGTCCAGTTGCATGTGGGGCTGCATAAACGCTCCCCTGGGGAGTTCACTTGTACCCAAAGCCTTCCTTTGGGGGCACTTTTGGATGGTCCAAGGGGAATCAAATTGCGTTTTCTGAGGCCCGCTTTTTCAGTCTTCTCCCATGGCGCCGAGGGATATATTTAGCATTGCGGTGAAAGAGTGAACCCGGAGGGTCCAGTTGCATGTGGGGCTGCATAAAGGCTCCCCTGGGGAGTTCACTTGTACCCAAAGCCTTCCTTTGGGGGCACTTTTGGGTGGGCTCATGGGACTTGTAACGCCTTTTCTGGGTCTTGATTTTCCAGTCGTCTGCCATGCTGGCCAGGGTTATATTTAGGGTTGCTGAGAAAGAGCGAATACAGAGGGTCCAGTTGCATGTGGGGCTGCATAAAGGCTCCCCTGGGGAGTTCACTTGTACCCAAAGCCTTCCTTTGGGGGCACTTTTGGATGGGCGAATGGGCCTTGTAACACGTTTTCTGGGGCCCGATTTTTCAGTCGTCTGCCATGCGGGCCAGGGTTATATTTAGGTTTGCTCGGAAAGAGATAACCCAGAGGGTCCAGTTGCAAGTGGGGCTGCATAAAGGCTCCCCTGGGGAGTTCAGATGTACCTAAAGCCTTCCTTTGGGGACTCTTTTGGATGGGCGAATGGGCCTTGTAACACGTTTTCTGGGGCCCGATTTTTCAGTCGTCTGCCATGCGGGCCAGGGATATATTTAGGTTTGCTCGGAAAGAGATAACCCGGAAGGTCCAGTTGCATGTGGGGCTGCATAAAGGCTCCCCTGGGGAGTTCAGTTGTACCCAAAGCCTTCCTTTGGGGGCACTTCTGGATGGGCGAATGGGGCTTGTAACGCGTTTTCTGCGTCTTGATTTTTAAGTCGTCTGCCATGCGGGCCAGGGTTATATTTCGTGTTGCTGAGAAAGAGCGAATACAGAGGGTCCAGTTGCATGTGGGGCTGCATAAAGGCTCCGCTGGGGAGTTCACTTGTACCCAAAGCCTTCCTTTGGGGGCACTCTTGAATGGGCGAAGGGGCTCGGAAAGCGTTTTCTGGGGCCCGAGTTTTCAGTCGTCTCCCATGCCGGCTAGGGCTATATTTATTGTTGCTCGGAAAGAGCGAACCCGGAGGGTCCAGTTGCATGTGGGGCTGCATAAAGGCTCCTCTGGGGAGTTCAGTTGTACCCAATGCCTTCCTTTGGGGGCACTTCTGGATGGGTGAATGGGCCTTGAAACGCTTTTTCTGTGGCCCGAGTTTTCAGTCGCCTCCCATGCCGGCTAGGGATATATTTAGTATTGCTCGGAAAGAGCGAACCCGGAGGGTCCAGTTGCAGGTGGGGCTGCATAAAGGCTCCCCTGGGGAGTTCACTTGTACGCAAAGCCTTCCTTTGGGGGCACTTCTGGATGGCTGAATGGGGCTTGAAACTCTTTTTCTGTGGCCCGAGTTTTCAGTCTTCTGCCATGCTGGCTAGTGTTATATTAAGGGTTGCTCGGAAACAGCGAACACGGAGGGTCCAGTTGCATGTGGGGCTGCATAAAGGCTCCCCTGGGGAGTTCAGATGTACCTAAAGCCTTCCTTTGGGGACTCTTTTGGATGGGCGAATGGGCCTTGTAACACGTTTTCTGGGGCCCGATTTTTCAGTCGTCTGCCATGCGGGCCAGGGTTATATTTAGGTTTGCTCGGAAAGAGATAACCCAGAGGGTCCAGTTGCAAGTGGGGCTGCATAAAGGCTCCCCTGGGGAGTTCAGATGTACCTAAAGCCTTCCTTTGGGGACTCTTTTGGATGGGCGAATGGGCCTTGTAATACGTTTTCTGGGACCCGATTTTTCAGTCGTCTGCCATGCGGGCCAGGGATATATTTAGGTTTGCTCGGAAAGAGCGAACCCGGAGGGTCCAGTTGCATGTGGGGCTGCATAAAGGCTCTCCTGGGGAGTTCACTTGTACCCAAAGCCTTCCTTTGGGGGCTCTTTTTGATGGGCGAATGGGGCTTATAACGCGTTTTCTGGGTTCCCTATTTTTCAGTCGTCTGCCATGCAGACCAGGGTTATATTTAGGGTTGCTGTGAAAGAGCGAATACGGAGGGTCCAGTTGCATGTGGGGCTGCATAAAGGCTCCCCTGGGGGTTCACTTGTACCCAAAGCCTTCCTTTGGGGGCACTTCTGGATGGGTGAATGGGCCTTGAAACGCTTTTTCTGTGGCCCGAGTTTTCAGTCGCCTCCCATGCCGGCTAGGGCTATATTTAGGCTTGCGGTGAAAGAATGAACACGGAGGGTCCAGTTGCATGTGGGGCTGCATAAAGGCTCCCCTGGGGAGTTCAGTTGTACCCAAAGCCTTCCTCTGGGTGCACTTTTGAATGGGCTAAAGGGGCTCGGAAAGCGTTTTCTGGGGCCCGAATTTTCAGTCGTCTCCCATGCCGGCTAGGGCTATGTTTAGTGTTGCTCGAAAAGAGCGAACCCGGAGAGTCCAGTTGCATGTGGGGCTGCATAAAGGCTCCCCTGGGGAGTTCACTTGTACGCAAAGCCTTCCTCTGGGGGCACTTTTGGATGGTCCAAGGGGAATCGCATTGCGTTTTCTGAGGACCGCTTTTTCAGTCTTCTCCCAAGGCGCCGAGGGATATATATAGGATTGCGGAGAAAGAGTGAACCCGGAGGGTCCAGTTGCATGTGGGGCTGCATAAAGGCTCCCCTGGGGAGTTCACTTGTACCCAAAGCCTTCCTTTGGGGGCACTTTTGGATGGGCGAATGGGGCTTGTAACGCCTTTTCTGGGTCTTGATTTTTCAGTCGTCTGCCATGCGGGCCAGGTATATATTTAGGGTTGCTGAGAAAGAGCGAATACGGAGGGTCCAGTTGCATGTGGGGCTGCATAAAGGCTCCCCTGGGGAGTTCACTTGTACCCAAAGCCTTCCTTTGGGGGCACTTCTGGATGGGTGAATGGGGCTTGAAACTCTTTTTCTGTGGCCCGACTTTTCAGTCTTTTGCCATGCTTGCTAGTGTTATATTTAGGGTTGCTCGGAAAGAGCGAATCCGGAGGGTCCAGTTGCATGTGGGCCTGCATAAAGGCTCCCCTGGGGAGTTCAGTTTTACCCAAAGCCTTCCTTTGGGGGCACTTCTGGATGGCTGAATGGGGCTTGTAACGCGTTTTCTGGGTCTTGATTTTTCAGTCGTCTGCCATGTTGGCTAGACTTATATTTAGGGTTCCTCGGAAACAGCGAACCCGGAGGGTCCAGTTGCATGTGGGGCTGCATAAAGGCTCCCCTGGGGAGTTTACTTGTACCCAAAGCCTTCCTTTGGGGGCACTTTTGAATGGGCGAAAGGGCTCGGAAAGCGTTTTCTGTGGCCCGAGTTTTCAGTCGTCTCCCTTGCCGGCTAGGTATATGTTTAGTGTTGCTCGGAAAGAGCGAACCCGGAGGGTCCAGTTGCATGTGGGGCTGCATAAAGGCTCCCCTGGGGAGTTCACTTGTACCCAAAGCCTTCCTCTGGGGGCACTTTTGAATGGGCTAAAGGGGCTCGGAAAGCGTTTTCTGGGGCCCGAGTTTTCAGTCTTTTGCCATGCTGGCTAGTGTTATATTTAGGGTTGCTGTGAAAGAGCGAATACGGAGGGTCCAGTTGCATGTGGGGCTGCATAAAGGCTCCCCTGGGGAGTTCACTTGTACCCAAAGCCTTACTTTGGGGGCACTTCTAGATGGGTGAATGGGGCTTGAAACTCTTTTTCTGTGGCCCGAGTTTTCAGTCTTCTGCCATGCTGGCTAGTGTTATATTTAGGGTTGCTCGGAAACAGCGAACCCGGAGGGTCCAGTTGCATGTGGGGCTGCATAAAGGCTCCCCTGGGGAGTTCACTTGTACCCAAAGCCTTCCTCTGGGGGCAGTTTTGAATGGGCGAAAGGGGCTCGGAAAGCGTTTTCTGGGCCCAAGTTTTCAGTCGCCTCCCATGCCGGCTTGGGCTATGTTTAGTGTTGCTCGGAAACAGAGAACCCGGAGGGTCCAGTTGCATGTGGGGCTGCATAAAGGCTCCCCTGGGGAGTTCACTTGTACCCAAAGCCTTCCTTTGGGGGCACTTCTGGATGGTGAATGGGGCTTGAAACGCTTTTTCTGCGGCCCAAGTTTTCAGTCTTCTGCCATGCTGGCTAGTGTTATATTAAGGGTTGCTCAGAAACAGCGAACCCGGAGGGTCCAGTTGCATGTGGGGCTGCATAAAGGCTCCCCTGGGGAGTTCACTTGTACCCAAAGCCTTCCTTTGGGGGCACTTTTGGATGGTCCAAGGGGAATCAAAATGTGTTTTCTGAGGCCCGCTTTTTCAGTCTTCTCCCATGGCGCCGAGGGATATATTTAGCATTGCGGTGAAAGAGTGAACCCGGAGGGTCCAGTTGCATGTGGGGCTGCATAAAGGCTCCCCTGGGGAGTTCACTTGTACCCAAAGCCTTCCTTTGGGGGCACTTCTGGATGGGCGAATGGGGCTTGTAACGCGTTTTCTCGGTCTTGATTTTTCAGTCGTCTGCCATGCGGGCCAGGGTTTTATTTAGGGTTGCTGAGAAAGAGCGAATACAGAGGGTCGAGTTGCATGTGGGGCTGCATAAATGCTCCCCTGGGGAGTTCACTTGTAACCCAAAGCCTTCCTCTAGGGGCACTTTTGGATGGGTGATAGGGGCTCGGAATGGGATTTCTGGGGTCTGAGTTTTCAGTCGTCTCCCATGCCATGCTGGCTATGTTTACTGTTGCTCGGAAAGAGCGAACCCAGAGGGTCCTGTTGCATGTGGGGCTGCATAAAGGCTCCCCTGGGGAGTTCACTTGTACCCAAAGCCTTCCTCTGGGGGCACTTTTGAATGGGCTAAAGGGGCTCGGAAAGCGTTTTCTGGGGCCCGAGTTTTCAGTCGTCTCCCATGCTGGCTAAGGTTATGTATAGTGTTGCTCGGAAAGAGCGAACCCGGAGGGTCCAGTTGCATGTGGGGCTGCATAAAGGCTCTCCTGGGGAGTTCACTTGTACGCAAAGCCTTCCTTTGGGGGCACTTCTGGATGGCTGAATGGGGCTTGAAACTCTTTTTCTGTGGCCCGAGTTTTCAGTCTTCTGCCATGCTGGCTAAGGTTATATTAAGGGTTGCTCGGAAACAGCAAACACGGAGTGTCCAGTTGCATATGGGGCTGCATAAAGCCTCCCCTGGGGAGTTCAGTTGTACCCAAAGCCTTCCTTTGGGGGCACTTCTGGATGGGTGAATGGGGCTTGAAACGCTTTTTCTGTGGCCCGAGATTTCAGTCTTCTGCCATGCTGGCTAGGATTATATTAAGGTTTGCTAGTAAACAGCGAACACGGAGGGTCCAGTTGCATGTGGGGCTGCGTAAAGGCTCCCCTGGGGAGTTCTCTTGTACTCAAAACCTTCCTCTGGGGGCACTTTTGAATGGGCGAAAGGGGCTCGGAAAGCGTTTTCTGGGGCCCAAGTTTTCAGTCGCCTCCCATGCCGGCTAGGGCTATGTTTAGTGTTGCTCGGAAACAGAGAACCCGGAGGGTCCAGTTGCATGTGGGGCTGCATAAAGGCTCCCCTGGGGAGTTCAGTTGTACCCAAAGCCTTCCTTTGGGGGCACTTCTGGATGGTGAATGGGGCTTGAAACGCTTTTTCTGCGGCCCAAGTTTTCTGTCTTCTGCCATGCTGGCTAGTGTTATATTAAGGGTTGCTCGGAAACAGCGAACCCGGAGGGTCCAGTTGCATGTGGGACTGCATAAAGGCTCCCCTGGGGAGTTCATTTGTACCCAAAGCCTTCCTTTGGGGGCACTTCTGGATGGGTGAATGGGGCTTGAAACGCTTTTTCTGTGGCCCTAGTTTTCAGTCTTCTGTCATGCTGGCTACTGTTATATTAAGGGTTGCTAGGAAACAGCGAACCCGGAGGGTCCAGTTGCATGTGGGGCTGCATAAAGGCTCCCCTGGGGAGTTTACTTGTACCCAAAGCCTTCCTCTGGGGGCACTTCTGGATGGGTGAATGGGCCTTGAAACGCTTTTTCTGTGGCCCGAGTTTTCAGTCGCCTCCCATGCTGGCTAGGGATATATTTAGTGTTGCTCGGAAAGAGCGAACCCGGAGGGTCCAGTTGCATGTGGGGCTGCATAAAGGCTCCCCTGGGGAGTTCACTTGTACCAAAAGCCCTCCTTTGGGGGCACTTTGGGATGGTCCAAGGGGAATCGAAATGCGTTTTCTGAGGCCCGCTTTTACAGTCTTCTCCCATTGCGCCGAGGGCTATATTTAGTCTTGCGGTGAAAGAGTAAACGCGGAGGGTCCAGAAGCATGTGGGGCTGCATAAAAGCTCCCCTGGGGGTTCACTTGTACCCAAAGCCTTCCTTAGGGGGCACTTCTGGATGGGTGAATGAGGCTTGAAACGCTTTTTCTGTGGCCCGACTTGTCAGTTTTCTGCCATGCTGGCTAGAGTTATATTTAGGGTTGCTCGGAAACAGCGAACCCGGAGGGTCCAGTTGCATGTGGGGCTGCATAAAGGCTCCCCTGGGGAGTACACTTGTACCCAAAGCCTTCCTCTGGGGGCACTTTTGAATGGGCGAAAGGGGCTCGGAAAGGGATTTCTGGGGTCCAAGTTTTCAGCCGTCTCCCATGCCATGCTGGCTATGTTTACTGTTGCTCGGAAAGAGCGAACCCAGAGGGTCCTGTTGCATGTGGGGCTGCATAAAGGCTCCCCTGGGGAGTTCACTTGTACCCAAAGCCTTCCTTTGGGGGCACTTTTGGATGGGCGAAAGGGGAATCGCAATGCGTTTTCTGAGGCCCGCTTTTCAGTCTTCTCCCATGGCGCCGGGGGATATATTTAGCATTGCGGTGAAAGAGTGAACCCGGAGGGTCCAGTTGCATGTGGGGCTGCATAAAGGCTCCCCTGGGGAGTTCAGTTGTACCCAAAGCCTTCCTCTGGGGGAACTTCTGGATGGGCGAATTGGGCTTGTAACGCGTTTTCTGGGGCCCGGTTTTTCAGTCGTCTGCCATGCGGGCCAGGGTTATATTTAGGGTTGCTGTGAAAGAACGAATACGGAGGGTCCAGTTGCATGTGGGGCTGCATAAAGGCTCCCCTGGGGGTTCACTTGTACCCAATGCCTTCCTTTGGGGGCACTTCTGGATGGGTGAATGGGCCTTAAAACGCTTTTTCTGTGGCCCGAGTTTTCAGTCGCCTCCCATGCCGGCTAGGGATATATTTAGTGTTGCTCAGAAAGAGCGAACCCGGAGGGTCCAGTTGCAGGTGGGGCTGCATAAAGGCTCCCCTGGGTAGTTCTCTTGTACCCAAAGCCTTCCTTTGGGGGCACTTCTGGATGGCTGAATGGGGCTTGAAACTCTTTTTCTGTGGCCCGAGTTTTCAGTCTTCTGCCATGCTGGCTAGTGTTATATTAAGGGTTGCTCGGAAACAGCAAACCCAGAGGGTCCAGTTGCAAGTGGGGCTGCATAAAGGCTCCCCTGGGGAGTTCAGATGTACCTAAAGCCTTCCTTTGGGGACTCTTTTGGATGGGTGAATGGGCCTTGTAACACGTTTTCTGGGGCCCGATTTTTCAGTCGTCTGCCATGCGGGCCAGGGTTATATTTAGGTTTGCTCGGAAAGAGATAACCCGGAGGGTCCAGTTGCATGTGGGGCTGCATAAAGGCTCTCCTGGGGAGTTCACTTGTACCCAAAGCCTTCCTTTGGGGGCTCTTTTTGATGGGCGAATGGGGCTTATAACGCGTTTTCTGGGTTCCCGATTTTTCAGTCGTCTGCCATGCAGACCAGGGTTATATTTAGGGTTGATGTTAAAGAGCAAATACGGAGGGTCCAGTTGCATGTGGGGCTGCATAAAGGCTCCCCTGGGGGTTCACTTGTACCCAATGCCTTCCTTTGGGGGCACTTCTGGATGGGTGAATGGGCCTTGAAACGCTTTTTCTGTGGCCCGAGTTTTCAGTCGCCTCCCATGCCGGCTAGGGCTATATTTAGGCTTGCGGTGAAAGAGTGAACCCGGAGGGTCCAGTTGCAGGTGGGGCTGCATAAAGGCTCCCCTGGGGAGTTCAGTTGTACCCAAAGCCTTCCTTAGGGGGCACTTTTGGATGGGCGAATGGGGCTTATAACGCGTTTTCTGTGGCCCAATTTTTCAGTCGTCTGCCATGCGGGCCAGGGATATAGTTAGGGTTGCTGCGAAAGAGCGAATACGGAGGGTCCAGTTGCTTGTGGGGCTGCATAAAGGCTCCCCTGGGGAGTTCACTTGTACCCAAAGCCTTCCTCTGGGTGCACTTCTAGATGGGCTAAAGGGGTTCGGAAAGCGTTTTCTGGGGCCCGAATTTTCAGTCGTCTCCCAAGCCGGCTAGGGCTATGTTTATTGTTGCTCGAAAAGAGCGAACCCGGAGAGTCCAGTTGCATGTGGGGCTGCATAAAGGCTCCCCTGGGGAGTTCACTTGTACCCAAAGCCTTCCTCTGGGGGCACTTTTGGATGGTCCAAGGGGAATCGCATTGCGTTTTCTGAGGACCGCTTTTACAGTCTTCTCCCAAGGCGCCGAGGGATATATTTAGGATGGCGGAGAAAGAGTGAACCCGGAGGGTCCAGTTGCATGTGGGGCTGCATAAAGGCTCCCCTGGGGAATTCACTTGTACCCAAAGCCTTCCTTTGGGGGCACTTCTGGATGGGAGAATGGGGCTTGAAACGCTTTTTCTGTGGCCCGACTTTTCAGTCTGCTGCCATGCTAGCTACTGTTATATTAAAGGTTGCTCGTAAAGAGCGAACCCGGAGGGTCCAGTTGCATGTGGGGCTGCGTAAAGGCTCCCCTGGGGAGTTCACTTGTACCCAAAGCCTTCCTTTGGGGGCACTTTTGAATGAGCGAAAGGGGCTCGGAAAGCGTTTTCTGGGGCCCGAGTTTTCAGTCCTCTCCCATGCTGGCTAGGGCTATGTATAGTGTTGCTCGGAAAGAGCAAACCCGGAGGGTCCAGTTGCATGTGGGGCTGCATAAAGGCTCTCCTGGGGAGTTCACTTGTACGCAAAGCCTTCCTTTGGGGGCTCTTTTTGATGGGCGAATGGGGCTTATAACGCGTTTTCTGGGTTCCCGATTTTTCAGTCGTCAGCCATGCAGGCCAGGGTTATATTTAGGGTTGATGTAAAAGAGCAAATACGGAGGGTCCAGTTGCATGTGGGGCTGCATAAAGGCTCCCCTGGGGAGATCACTTGTACCCAAAGCCTTCCTTTGGGGGCACTTCTGGATGGCTGAATGGGGCTTGAAACTCTTTTTCTGTGGCCCGAGTTTTCAGTCTTCTGCCATGCTGGCTAGGGTTCTATTAAGGGTTGCTCGGAAACAGCAAACACGGAGTGTCCAGTTGCATGTGTGGCTGCATAAAGGCTCCCCTGGGGAGTTCACTTGTACCCAAAGCCTTCCTCTGGGTGCAGTTTTGAATGGGCGAAAGGGGCTCGGAAAGCGTTTTCTGGGGCCCAAGTTTTCAGTCGCCTCCCATGCCGGCTTGGGATATGTTTAGTGTTGCTCGGAAACAGAGAACCCGGAGGGTCCAGTTGCATGTGGGGCTGCCTAAAGGCTCCCCTGGGGAGTTCACTTGTACCCAAAGCCTTCCTTTGGGGGCACTTTTGGATGGTCCAAGGGGAATCGCATTGCGTTTTCTGAGGACCGCTTTTTCAGTCTTCTCCCAAGGCGCCGAGGGATATATATAGGATTGCGGAGAAAGAGTGAACCCGTAGGGTACAGTTGCATGTGGGGCTGCATAAAGGCTCCCCTGGGGAGTTCACTTGTACCCAAAGCCTTCCTTTGGGGGCACTTTTGGATGGGCGAATGGGGCTTGTAACGCCTTTTCTGGGTCTTGATTTTTCAGTCGTCTGCCATGCGGGCCAGGTATATATTTAGGGTTGCTGAGAAAGAGCGAATACGGAGGGTCCAGTTGCATGTGGGGCTGCATAAAGGCTCCCCTGGGGAGTTCACTTGTACCCAAAGCCTTCCTTTGGGGGCACTTCTGGATGGGTGAATGGGGCTTGAAACTCTTTTTCTGTGGCCCGACTTTTCAGTCTTTTGCCATGCTTGCTAGTGTTATATTTAGGGTTGCTCGGAAAGAGCGAATCCGGAGGGTCCAGTTGCATGTGGGGCTGCATAAAGGCTCCCCTGGGGAGTTCAGTTTTACCCAAAGCCTTCCTTTGGGGGTACTTCTGGATGGCTGAATAGGGCTTGTAACGCGTTTTCTGGGTCTTGATTTTTCAGTCGTCTGCCATGTTGGCTAGACTTATATTTAGGGTTCCTCGGAAACAGCGAACCCGGAGGGTCCAGTTGCATGTGGGGCTGCATAAAGGCTCCCCTGGGGAGTTTACTTGTACCCAAAGCCTTCCTTTGGGGGCACTTTTGAATGGGCGAAAGGGCTCGGAAAGCGTTTTCTGTGGCCCGAGTTTTCAGTCGTCTCCCTTGCCGGCTAGGTATATGTTTAGTGTTGCTCGGAAAGAGCGAACCCGGAGGGTCCAGTTGCATGTGGGGCTGCATAAAGGCTCCCCTGGGGAGTTCACTTGTACCCAAAGCCTTCCTCTGGGGGCACTTTTGAATGGGCTAAAGGGGCTCGGAAAGCGTTTTCTGGGGCCCGAGTTTTCAGTCTTTTGCCATGCTGGCTAGTGTTATATTTAGGGTTGCTGTGAAAGAGCGAATACGGAGGGTCCAGTTGCATGTGGGGCTGCATAAAGGCTCCCCTGGGGAGTTCACTTGTACCCAAAGCCTTACTTTGGGGGCACTTCTGGATGGGTGAATGGGGCTTGAAACTCTTTTTCTGTGGCCCGAGTTTTCAGTCTTCTGCCATGCTGGCTAGTGTTATATTTAGGGTTGCTCGGAAACAGCGAACCCGGAGGGTCCAGTTGCATGTGGGGCTGCATAAAGGCTCCCCTGGGGAGTTCACTTGTACCCAAAGCCTTCCTCTGGGGGCAGTTTTGAATGGGCGAAAGGGGCTCAGAAAGCGTTTTCTGTGGCCCAAGTTTTCAGTCGCCTCCCATGCCGGCTTGGGCTATGTTTAGTGTTGCTCGGAAACAGAGAACCCGGAGGGTCCAGTTGCATGTGGGGCTGCCTAAAGGCTCCCCTGGGGAGTTCACTTGTACCCAAAGCCTTCCTTTGGGGGCACTTCTGGATGGTGAATGGGGCTTGAAACGCTTTTTCTGCGGCCCAAGTTTTCAGTCTTCTGCCATGCTGGCTAGTGTTATATTAAGGGTTGCTCAGAAACAGCGAACCCGGAGGGTCCAGTTGCATGTGGGGCTGCATAAAGGCTCCCCTGGGGAGTTCAGATGTACCCAAAGCCTTCCTTTGGGGGCACTTCTGGATGGCTGAATGGGGCTTGAAACGCTTTTTCTGTGGCCCTAGTTTTCAGTCTTCTGCCATGCTGGCTACTGTTATATTAAGGGTTGCTCGGAAAGAGCGAACCCGGAGGGTCCAGTTGCATGTGGGGCTGCATAAAGGCTCCCCTGGGGAGTTCACTTGTACCCAAAGCCTTCCTTTGGGGGCACTTTTGGATGGTCCAAGGGGAATCAAAATGTGTTTTCTGAGGCCCGCTTTTTCAGTCTTCTCCCATGGCGCCGAGGGATATATTTAGCATTGCGGTGAAAGAGTGAACCCGGAGGGTCCAGTTGCATGTGGGGCTGCATAAAGGCTCCCCTGGGGAGTTCACTTGTACCCAAAGCCTTCCTTTGGGGGCACTTCTGGATGGGCGAATGGGGCTTGTAACGCGTTTTCTCGGTCTTGATTTTTCAGTCGTCTGCCATGCGGGCCAGGGTTTTATTTAGGGTTGCTGAGAAAGAGCGAATACAGAGGGTCGAGTTGCATGTGGGGCTGCATAAAGGCTCCCCTGGGGAGTTCACTTGTAACCCAAAGCCTTCCTCTAGGGGCACTTTTGGATGGGTGATAGGGGCTCGGAATGGGATTTCTGGGGTCTGAGTTTTCAGTCGTCTCCCATGCCATGCTGGCTATGTTTACTGTTGCTCGGAAAGAGCGAACCCAGAGGGTCCTGTTGCATGTGGGGCTGCATAAAGGCTCCCCTGGGGAGTTCACTTGTACCCAAAGCCTTCCTCTGGGGGCACTTTTGAATGGGCTAAAGGGGCTCGGAAAGCGTTTTCTGGGGCCCGAGTTTTCAGTCGTCTCCCATGCCGGCTAGGGCTATGTTTAGTGTTGCTCGGAAAGAGCGAACCCGGAGGGTCCAGTTGCATGTGGGGCTGCATAAAGGCTCCTCTGGGGAGTTCAGTTGTACCCAAAGCCTTCCTCTGGGGGCACTTCTGGATGGGCGAATTGGGCTTGTAACGCGTTTTCTGGGGCCCGATTTTTCAGTCGTCTGCCATGCGGGCCAGGGTTATATTTAGGGTTACTGTGAAAGAGCGAATACGGAGGGTCCAGTTGCATGTGGGGCTGCGTAAAGGCTCCCCTGGGGGTTCACTTGTACCCAATGCCTTCCTTTGGGGGCACTTCTGGATGGGTGAATGGGCCTTGAAACGCTTTTTCTGTGTCCCGAGTTTTCAGTCGCCTCCCATGCCGGCTAGGTCTATGTTTAGTGTTGCTCGGAAATAGCGAAACCGGAGGGTCCAGTTGCAGGTGGAGCTGCATAAAGGCTCCCCTGGGGAGTTCAGTTGTACCCAAAGCCTTCCTTTGGGGGCACTTCTGGATGGGTGAATGGGGCTTGAAACTCTTTTTCTGTGGCCCGAGTTTTCAGTTTTCTGCCATGCTGGCTAGGGTTCTATTAAGGGTTGCTCGGAAACAGCAAACACGGAGGGTCCAGTTGCATGTGGGGCTGCATAAAGGCTCCCTTGGGGAGTTCAGATGTACCTAAAGCCTTCCTTTGGGGACTCTTTTGGATGGGCGAATGGGTCTTGTAACACGTTTTCTGGGGCCCGATTTTTCAGTCGTCTGCCATGCGGGCCAGGGATATATTTAGGTTTGCTCGGAAAGAGATAATCCGGAGGGTCCAGTTGCATGTGGGGCTGCATAAAGGCTCTCCTGGGGAGTTCACTTGTACCCAAAGCCTTCCTTTGGGGGCTCTTTTTGATGGGCGAATGGGGCTTATAACGCGTTTTCTGGGTTCCCGATTTTTCAGTCGTCTGCCATGCAGACCAGGATTATATTTAGGGTTGCTGTGAAAGAGCGAATACGGAGGGTCCAGTTGCATGTGGGGCTGCATAAAGGCTCGCCTGGGGGTTCACTTGTACCCAAAGCCTTCCTTTGGGGGCACTTCTGGATTGGTGAATGGGGCTTGAAACCCTTTTTCTGTGGCCCGAGTTTTCAGTCTTCTGCCATGCTGGCTAGTGTTATATTTAGGGTTGCTCGGAAACAGCGAACCCGGAGGGTCCAGTTGCATGTGGGGCTGCATAAAGGCTCCCCTGGGGAGTTCAGTTTTACCCAAAGCCTTCCTTTGGGGGCACTTTCTGGATGGCTGAATGGGGCTTGTAAAGCGTTTTCTAGGTCTTGATTTTTCAGTCGTCTGCCATGTTGGCTAGACATATATTTAGGGTTCCTCGGAAACAGCGAACCCGGAGGGTCCAGTTGCATGTGGGGCTGCATAAAGGCTCCCCTGGGGAGTTCACTTGTACCCAAAGCCTTCCTTTGGGGGCACTTTTGAATGGGCGAAAGGGCTCGGAAAGCGTTTTCTGGGGCCCGAGTTTTCAGTCGTCTCCCTTGCCGGCTAGGTATATGTTTAGTGTTGCTCGGAAAGAGCGAACCCGGAGGGTCCAGATGCATGTGGGGCTGCATAAAGGCTCCCCTGGGGAGTTCAGTTGTACCCAAAGCCTTCCTTTGGGGGCACTTCTGGATGGCTGAATGGGGCTTGAAACGCTTTTTCTGTGGCCCGAGTTTTCAGTCTTTTGCCATGCTGGCTAGTGTTATATTTAGGGTTGCTGTGAAAGAGCGAATACGGAGGGTCCAGTTGCATGTGGGGCTGCATAAAGGCTCCCCTGGGGAGTTCACTTGTACCCAAAGCCTTACTTTGGGGGCACTTCTGGATGGGTGAATGGGCCTTGAAACTCTTTTTCTGTGGCCAGAGTTTTCAGTCTTCTGCCATGCTGGCTAGTGTTATATTTAGGGTTGCTCGGAAACAGCGAACCCGGAGGGTCCAGTTGCATGTGGGGCTGCATAAAGGCTCCCCTGGGGAGTTTACTTGTATGCAAAGCCTTCCTCTGTGGGCACTTTTGAATGGTCCAAGGGGAATCGCATTGCGTTTTCTGAGGACCGCTTTTTCAGTCGTCTCTAATGGCTCCGAGGGATATATTTAGGATTGCGGAGAAAGAGTAAATCCGGAGGGTCCAGTTGCATGTGGGGCTGCGTAAAGACTCCCCTGGGGAGTTCACTTGTACCCAAAGCCTTCCTTTGGGGGCTCTTTTGGATGGGCGAATGGGGCTTGTAACGCGTTTTCTGGGGCCCGAATTTTCAGTCGTCTGCCATGCGGGCCAGGGTTATATTTAGGGTTGCTGAGAAAGAGCAAACCCGGAGGGTCCAGTTGCATGTGGGGCTGCATAAAGGCTCCCCTGGGGAGTTCAGTTGTACCCAAAGCCTTCCTTTAGGGGCACTTCTGGATGGGCGAAAGGGGCTTGAAACGCTTTTTCTGTGTCCCGAGTTTTCAGTCTTCTGCCATGCTGGCTAGTGTTATATTAAGGGTTGCTCGTAAACAGTGAACCCGGAGCATCCAGTTGCATGTGGGGCTGAGTAAAGGCACCCTAGGGGAGTTCACTTGTACCAAAAGCCTTCCTCTGGGGGCACCTTTGAATGGGCGAAAGGGGCTCGGAAAACGTTTTCTGGGGCCCGAGTTTTCAGTCTTCTGCCATGCTGGCTACTGTTATATTAAGGGTTGCTCGGAAAGAGCGAACCCGGAGGGTCCAGTTGCAAGTGGGGCTGCGTAAAGGCACCCTTGGGGTGTTCTCTTGTACCCAAAGATTCCTCTGGGGGCACTTTTGAATGGGCGAAAAAGGCTCGGAAATCCTTTTCTGGGGCCCGAATTTACAGTCATCTCCCATTGCGCCGAGGGCTATATTTAGTCTTGCGGTGAAAGAGCGAAACCGGAGGGTCCAGTTGCATGTGGGACTGCATGAAGGCTCCCCTGGGGAGTTCAGTTGTACCCAAAGCCTTGCTTTGGGGGCACTTTTGGATGGTCCAAGGGGAATCGCAATGCGTTTTCTGAGGCCAGCTTTTTCAGTCTTCTCCCATTGCGCCGACGGCTATATTTAGAGTTGCGGTGAAAGAGTGAACGCGGAGGGTCCAGTTGCATGTGGGGCTGCATAAAGGCTCCCCTGGGGAGTTCAGTTGTACCCAAAGCCTTCCTTTGGGGGCACTTTTGGATGGTCCAAGGGGAATCGCAATGCGTTTTCTGAGGCCAGCTTTTTCAGTCTTCTCCCATTGCGCCGACGGCTATATTTAGTCTTGCGGTGAAAGAGTGAACCCGGAGGGTCCAGTTGCATGTGGGGCTGCATAAAGGCTCCCCTGGGGAGTTCACTTGTACCCAAAGCCTTCCTTTGGGGGCACTTCTGGATGGGTGAATGGTCTTGAAACGCTTTTTCTGTGGACCGAGTTTTCAGTCTTCTGCCATGCTGGCTAGTGTTATATTAAGGGTTGCTCGGAAACAGCGAACCCGGAGCGTCCAGTTGCATGTGGGGCTGCGTAAAGGCACCCTTGGGGAGTTCAATTGTACCCAAAGCCTTCCTCTGGGGGCACTTTTGAATGGGTGAAAGGGGCTCGGAAGGCGTTTTCAGGGGCCCGAATTTTCAGTCGTATCCAATGCCGGCTAGGACTATGTTTAGTGTTGCTCGGAAAGAGCGAACCCGGAGGGTCCAGTTGCATGTGGGACTGCATAAAGGCTCCCCTGGGGAGTTCACTTGTACCCAAAGCCTTCCTTTAGGGGCACTTCTGGATGGGCGAAAGGGGCTTGAAATTCTTTTTCTGTGGCCAGAGTTTTCAGTCTTCTGCCATGCTGGCTAGGGATATATTTAGGGTTGCTCGTAAACAGCAAACACGGAGGGTCCAGTTGCATGTGGGGCTGCATAAAGGCTCCCCTGGGGAGTTCAGTTGTACCCAAAGCCTTCCTTTGGGGGCACTTCTGGATGGGTGAATGGGGCTTGAAACGCTTTTTCTGTGGCCCGAGTTTTCAGTCTTCTGCCATGCTGGCTAGTGTTATATATAGGGTTGCTCGTAAAGAGCAAACCCGGAGGGTCCAGTTGCATGTGGGGCTGCATAAAGGCTCCCCTGGGGAGTTCAGTTGTACCCAACGCCTTCCTTTAGGGGCACTTCTGGATGGTCAAACGGGGCTTGAAACTCTTTTTCTGTGGCCCGAGTTTTCAGTCTTCTGCCATGCTGTCTAGGGCTATGTTTAGTGTAGCTCGGAAAGAGCGAACCCGGAGGGTCCAGTTGCATATGGGACTGCGTAAAGGCTCCCCTGGGGAGTTCAGTTGTACCCAAATCCTTCCTTTAGGGGCACTTCTGGATGGGCGAAAGGGGCTTGAAACTCTTTTTCTGTGGCCCGAGTTTTCAGTCTTCTGCCATGCTGGCTAGGGATATATTTAGGGTTGCTCGTAACAGCAAACACGGAGGGTCCAGTTGCAAGTGGGGCTGCGTAAAGGCACCCCTTGAGCAGTTCACTTGTACCCAAAGCCTTCCTCTGGGGGCACTTTTGAATGGGTGAAAGGGGCTCGGAAATCCTTTTCTGGGGCCCGAATTTTCAGTCGTCTCCCATGCCGGCTAGGGCTATGTTTACTGTTGCTCGTAAAGAGCAAACCCGGAGGGTCCAGTTGCATGTGGGACTGCATAAAGGCTCCCCTGGGGAGTTCACTTGTACGCAAAGCCTTCCTTTGGGGGCACTTCTGGATGGGTGAATGGGGCTTGAAACTCTTTTTCTGTGGCCCGAATTTTCAGTCTTCTGCCAAGCTGGCTAAGGTTATATTTATGGTTGCTCGTAAAGAGCGAACCCGGAGGGTCCAGTTGCATGTGGGGCTGCATAAAGGCTCCCCTGGGGAGTTCACTTGTACCCAAAGCCTTCCTTTAGGGGCACTTCTGGATGGTCAAACGGGGCTTGAAACTCTTTTTCTGTGGCCCGAGTTTTCAGTCTTCTGCCATGCTGGCTAGGGATATATTAAGGGTTGCTCGGAAATAGCGAACCCGGAGGGTCCAGTTGCATGTGGGGCTGCGTAAAGGCTCCCCTGGGGAGTTCACTTGTACCCAAAGCCTTCCTCTGGGGTCACTTTTGAATGGGCGAAAGGGGCTTGTAACGCGTTTTCTGTGGCCCGATTTTTCAGTCGTCTGCCAAGCGGGCCAGGGTTATATTTAGGTTTGCTGTGAAAGAGCGAACCCGGAGGGTCCAGTTGCATGTGGGGCTGTATAAAGGCTCCCCTGGGGAGTTCAGTTGTACCCAAAGCCTTCCTTTGGGGGCACTTCTGGATGGGTGAATGGGGCTTGAAACGCTTTTTCTGTGGCCCGAGTTTTCAGTCTTCTGCCATGCTGGCTAGTGTTATATTTAGGGTTGCTCGTAAAGAGCAAACCCGGAGGGTCCAGTTGCATGTGTGGCTGCATAAAGGCTCCCCTGGGGAGTTCAGTTGTACCCAAAGCCTTCCTTTAGGGGCACTTCTTGATGGTCAAACGGGGCTTGAAACTCTTTTTCTGTGGCCCGAGTTTTCAGTCTTCTGCCATGCTGGCTAGGGCTATGTTTAGTGTAGCTCGGAAAGAGCGAACCCGGAGGGTCCAGTTGCATATGGGACTGCGTAAAGGCTCCCCTGGGGAGTTCACTTGTACCCAAAGCCTTCCTTTAGGGGCACTTCTGGATGGGCGAAAGGGGCTTGAAACTCTTTTTCTGTGGCCCGAGTTTTCAGTCTTCTGCCATGCTGGCTAGGGATATATTTAGGGTTGCTCGTAACAGCAAACATGGAGGGTCCAGTTGCAAGTGGGGCTGCGTAAAGGCACCCCTTGAGCAGTTCACTTGTACCCAAAGCCTTCCTCTGGGGGCACTTTTGAATGGGTGAAAGGGGCTCGGAAATCCTTTTCTGGGGCCCGAATTTTCAGTCGTCTCCCATGCCGGCTAGGGATATGTTTACTGTTGCTCGGAAAGAGCGAACCCGGAGGGTCCAGTTGCATGTGGGACTGCATAAAGGCTCCCCTGGGGAGTTCAGTTGTACCCAAAGCCTTCCTTTGGGGGCACTTCTGGATGGGTGAATGGGGCTTGAAACTCTTTTTCTGTGGCCCGAATTTTCAGTCTTCTGCCAAGCTGGCTAAGGTTATATTTATGGTTGCTAGTAAAGAGCGAACCCGGAGGGTCCAGTTGCATGTGGGGCTGCATAAAGGCTCCCCTGGGGAGTTCACTTGTACCCAAAGCCTTCCTTTAGGGGCTCTTCTGGATGGGCAAACGGGGCTTGAAACTCTTTTTCTGTGGCCCGAGTTTTCAGTCTTCTGCCATGCTGGCTAGGGATATATTAAGGGTTGCTCGGAAATAGCGAACCCGGAGGGTCCAGTTGCATGTGGGGCTGCGTAAAGGCTCCCCTGGGGAGTTCACTTGTACCCAAAGCCTTCCTCTGGGGTCACTTTTGAATGGGCGAAAGGGGCTTGTAACGCGTTTTCTGGGGCCCGATTTTTCAGTCGTCTGCCAAGCGGGCCAGGGTTATATTTAGGTTTGCTGTGAAAGAGCGAAACCGGAGGGTCCAGTTGCATGTGGGGCTGCATAAAGGCTCCCCTGGGGAGTTCACTTGTACCCAAAGCCTTCCTTTAGGGGCACTTCTGGATGGTCAAACGGGGCTTGAAACTCTTTTTCTGAGGCCCGAGTTTTCAGTCTTCTGCCATGCTGGCTAGGGCTATATTTAGGGTTGCTCGTAAACAGCAAACCCGGAGGGTCCAGTTGCATGTGTGGCTGCATAAAGGCTCCCCTGGGGAGTTCAGTTGTACCCAAAGCCTTTCTTTGGGGGCACTTTTGGATGGTCCAAGGGGAATCAAAATGCGTTTTCTGAGGCCCGCTTTTTCAGTCTTCTCCCATTGTGCCGAGTGCTCTATTTAGGCTTGCGGTGAAAGAGTGAACCCGGAGGGTCAGTTGCATGTGGGGCTGCGTAAAGGCTCCCCTGGGGAGTTCACTTGTACCCAAAGCCCTCCTCTGGGGGCACTTTTGAATGGGCGAAAGGGGCTCGGAAAGCCTTTTCTGGGGCCCGAGTTTTCAGTCGTCTCCCATGCCGGCTAGGGTTATGTTTAGTGTTGCTCGGAAAGAGCGAAACCGGAGGGTCCAGTTGCATGTGGGGCTGCATAAAGGCTCCCCTGGGGAGTTCACTTGTACCCAAAGCCTTCCTCTGGGGTCACTTCCGGATGGCTGAATGGGGCTTGAAACGCTTTTTCTGTGGCCCGAGTTTTCAGTCTTCTGCCATGCTGGCTAGTGTTATATTAAGGGTTGCTCGGAAACAGCGAACCCGGAGGGTCCAGTTGCATGTGGGGCTGTATAAAGGCTCCCCTGGGGAGTTCACTTGTACCCAAAGCCTTCCTTTGGGGGCACTTCTGGATGGGTGAATGGGGCTTGAAACGCTTTTTCTGTGGCCCGAGTTTTCAGTCTTCTGCCATGCTGGCTAGTGTTATATTTAGGGTTGCTCGTAAACAGCGAACCCGGAGGGTCCAGTTGCATGTGGGGCTGCATAAAGGCTCCCCTGGGGAGTTCAGTTGTACCAAAAGCCTTCCTTTGGGGGCACTTCTGGATGGGCGAATGGGGCTTGTAACGCGTTTTCTGGGGCCCGATTTTTCAGTCGTCTGCCATGCGGGACAGGGTTATATTTAGGGTTGCTGTGAAAGAGCGAATACGGAGGGTCCAGTTGCATGTGGGGCTGCATAAAGGCTCCCCTGCGGAGTTCACTTGTACCCAAAGCCTTCCTTTAGGGGCACTTCTGGATGGGCGAAAGGGGCTTGAAATTCTTTTTCTGTGGCCAGAGTTTTCAGTCTTCTGCCATGCTGGCTAGGGATATATTTAGGGTTGCTCGTAAACAGCAAACACGGAGGGTCCAGTTGCATGTGGGGCTGCATAAAGGCTCCCCTGGGGAGTTCAGTTGTACCCAAAGCCTTCCTTTGGGGGCACTTCTGGATGGGTGAATGGGGCTTGAAACGCTTTTTCTGTGGCCCGAGTTTTCAGTCTTCTGCCATGCTGGCTAGTGTTATATTTAGGGTTGCTCGTAAACAGCAAACACGGAGGGTCCAGTTGCATGTGTGGCTGCATAAAGGCTCCCCTGGGGAGTTCAGTTGTACCCAAAGCCTTCCTTTAGGGGCACTTCTGGATGGTCAAACGGGGCTTGAAACTCTTTTTCTGTGGCCCGAGTTTTCAGACTTTTGCCATGCTGGCTAGGGATATATTAAGGGTTGCTCGTAAACAGCGAACCCAAAGGGTCCAGTTGCATGTGGGGCTGCATAAAGGCTCCCCTGGGGAGTTCACTTGTACCCAAAGCCTTCCTTTAGGGGCACTTCTGGATGGGCGAAAGGGGCTTGAAACTCTTTTTCTGTGGCCCGAGTTTTCAGTCTTCTGCCATGCTGGCTAGGGATATATTTAGGGTTGCTCGTAACAGCAAACACGGAGGGTCCAGTTGCAAGTGGGGCTGCGTAAAGGCACCCCTTGAGCAGTTCACTTCTACCCAAAGCCTTCCTCTGGGGGCACTTTTGAATGGGTGAAAGGGGCTCGGAAATCCTTTTCTGGGGCCCGAATTTTCAGTCGTCTCCCATGCCGGCTAGGGCTATGTTTACTCTTGCTCGGAAAGAGCGAACCCGGAGGGTCCAGTTGCATGTGGGGCTGCATAAAGGCTCCCCTGGGGAGTTCACTTGTACCCAAAGCCTTTCTTTGGGGGCACTTTTGGATGGTCCAAGGGGAATCGCAATGCGTTTTCTGAGGCCCGCTTTTTCAGTCTTCTCCCATTGTGCCGAGTGCTATAATTAGGCTTGCGGTGAAAGAGTGAACCCGGAGGGTCAGTTGCATGTGGGGCTGCGTAAAGGCTCCCCTGGGGAGTTCACTTGTACCCAAAGCCCTCCTCTGGGGGCACCTTTGAATGGGCGAAAGGGGCTCGGAAAGCGTTTTCTGGGGCCCGAGTTTTCAGTCGTCTCCCATGCCGACTAGGGATATGTTTAGTGTTGCTCGGAAAGAGCGAAACCGGAGGGTCCAGTTGCATGTGGGGCTGCATAAAGGCTCCCCTGGGGAGTTCAGTTGTACCCAAAGCCTTCCTCTGGGGGCACTTCTGGAGGGGCGAATGGGGCTTGTAACGCGTTTTCTGGGGCCCGATTTTTCAGTCGTCTGCCATGCGGGCCAGGGTTATATTTAGGGTTGCTGAGAAAGAGCGAATACGGAGGGTCCAGTTGCATGTGGGGCTGCATAAAGGCTCCCCTGGGGAGTTCACTTGTACCCAAAGCCTTCCTTTGTGGGCCCTTTTGGATGGTCCAAGGGGAATCGAAATGCGTTTTCTCAGGACCGCTTTTTCAGTCTTCTCCCATTGCGCCGAGGGCTACATTTAGTCTTGCGGTGAAAGAGTGAAACCGGAGGGTCCAGTTGCATGTGGGGCTGCATAAAGGCTCCCCTGGGGAGTTCACTTGTACCCAAAGCCTTCCTCTGGGGGAACTTCTGGATGGGCGAATGGGGCTTGTAACGCGTTTTCTGGGGCTCGATTTTTCAGTCGTCTGCCATGCGGGCCAGGGATATATTTAGGTTTGCTGAGAAAGAGCGAATACGGAGGGTCCAGTTGCATGTGGGGCTGCATAAAGGCTCCCCTGGGGAGTTCAGTTGTACCAAAAGCCTTCCTCTGGGGGCACTTCTGGATGGGCGAATGGGGCTTGTAACGCGTTTTCTGGGGCCCGATTTTTCAGTCGTCTGCCATGCGGGACAGGGTTATATTTAGGGTTGCTGTGAAAGAGCGAATACGGAGGGTCCAGTTGCATGTGGGGCTGCATAAAGGCTCCCCTGCGGAGTTCACTTGTACCCAAACCCTTCCTTTAGGGGCACTTCTGGATGGGCGAAAGGGGCTTGAAATTCTTTTTCTGTGGCCAGAGTTTTCAGTCTTCTGCCATGCTGGCTAGGGATATATTTAGGGTTGCTCGTAAACAGCAAACCCGGAGGGTCCAGTTGCATGTGGGGCTGCATAAAGGCTCCCCTGGGGAGTTCAGTTGTACCCAAAGCCTTCCTTTGGGGGCACTTCTGGATGGGTGAATGGGGCTTGAAACGCTTTTTCTGTGGCCCGAGTTTTCAGTCTTCTGCCATGCTGGCTAGTGTTATATTTAGGGTTGCTCGTAAACAGCAAACACGGAGGGTCCAGTTGCATGTGTGGCTGCATAAAGGCTCCCCTGGGGAGTTCAGTTGTACCCAAAGCCTTCCTTTAGGGGCACTTCTGGATGGTCAAACGGGGCTTGAAACTCTTTTTCTGTGGCCCGAGTTTTCAGTCTTCTGCCATGCTGGCTAGGGATATATTTAGGGTTGCTCGTAACAGCAAACACGGAGGGTCCAGTTGCAAGTGGGGCTGCGTAAAGGCACCCCTTGAGCAGTTCACTTCTACCCAAAGCCTTCCTCTGGGGGCACTTTTGAATGGGTGAAAGGGGCTCGGAAATCCTTTTCTGGGGCCCGAATTTTCAGTCGTCTCCCATGCCGGCTAGGGCTATGTTTACTCTTGCTCGGAAAGAGCGAACCCGGAGGGTCCAGTTGCATGTGGGGCTGCATAAAGGCTCCCCTGGGGAGTTCAGTTGTACCCAAAGCCTTCCTTTGGGGGCACTTCTGGATGGGTGAATGGGGCTTGAAACTCTTTTTCTGTGGCCCGAATTTTCAGTCTTCTGCCAAGCTGGCTAAGGTTATATTTATGGTTGCTCGTAAAGAGCGAACCCGGAGGGTCCAGTTGCATGTGGGGCTGCATAAAGGCTCCCCTGGGGAGTTCACTTGTACCCAAAGCCATCCTTTAGGGGCTCTTCTGGATGGGCAAACGGGGCTTGAAACTCTTTTTCTGTGGCCCGAGTTTTCAGTCTTCTGCCATGCTGGCCAGGGTTATATTTAGGTTTGCTGTGAAAGAGCGAAACCGGAGGGTCCAGTTGCATGTGGGGCTGCATAAAGGCTCCCCTGCGGAGTTCACTTGTACCCAAAGCCTTCCTTTAGGGGCACTTCTGGATGGGCAAACGGGGCTTGAAACTCTTTTTCTGTGGCCCGAGTTTTCAGTCTTCTGCCATGCTGGCTAGGGCTATATTTAGGGTTGCTTGTAAACAGCAAACACGGAGGGTCCAGTTGCATGTGTGGCTGCATAAAGGCTCCCCTGGGGAGTTCACTTGTACCCAAAGCCTTCCTTTGGGGGCACTTCTGGATGGGTGAGTGGGGCTTGAAACGCTTTTTCTGTGGCCCGAGTTTTCAGTCTTCTGCCATGCTGGCTAGTGTTATATTAAGGGTTGCTCGGAAACAGCGAACCCGGAGGGTCCAGTTGCACGTGGGGCTGCGTAAAGGCACCCTTGGGGAGTTCAATTGTACCCAAAGCTTTATTTTGGGGGCACTTTTGGATGGTCCAAGTGGAATCGCAATGCGTTTTCTGAGGCCCGCTTTTTCAGTCTTCTCCCATAGTGCCGAGGGATATATTTAGTCTTGCGGTGAAAAAGTGAATACGGAGGGTCCAGTTGCATGTGGGGCTGCATAAAGGCTCCCCTGGGCAGTTCACTTGTACCCAAAGCGTTCCGTTGGGGGCACTTTTGGATGGGCGAAAGGGGCTCGGAAAGCCTTTTCTGGGGCCCGAGTTTTCAGTCCTCTCCCATGCCGGCTAGGGCTATGTTTACTGTTGCTCGGAAAGAGCGAACCCGCAGGGTCCAGTTGCATGTGGGGCTGCATAAAGGCTCCCCTGGGGAGTTCAGTTGTACCCAAAGCCTTCCTCTGCGGGCACTTCTGGATGGCTGAATGGGGCTTGAAACGCTTTTTCTGAGGCCCGAGTTTTCAGTCTTTTGCCATGCTGGCTAGTGTTATATTTAGGGTTGCTCGGAAACAGCGAACCCGTAGGGTCCCGTTGCATGTGGGGCTGCGTAAAGTCTCCCCTGCGGAGTTCACTTGTACCCAAAGCCTTCCTCTGGGGGCACTTTTGAATGGGCGAAAGGGGCTCGGAATGCGTTTTCTGGGGCCCGAGTTTTCAGTCGTTTCCAATGCCGGCTAGGGCTATGTTTAGTGTTGCTCGGAAAGAGCGAACCCGGAGGGTCCAGTTGCATGTGGGGCTGCATAAAGGCTCCCCTGGGGAGTTCACTTGTACCCAAAGCCTTCCTTTGGGGGCCCTTTTGGATGGTCCAAGGGGAATCGAAATGCGTTTTCTCAGGACCGCTTTTTCAGTCTTCTCCCATTGTGCCGAGGGCTATATTTAGTCTTGCGGTGAAAGAGTGAAACCGGAGGGTCCAGTTGCATGTGGGGCTGCATAAAGGCTCCCCTGGGGAGTTCACTTGTACCCAAAGCCTTCCTCTGGGGGAACTTCTGGATGGGCCAATGGGGCTTGTAACGCATTTTCTGGGGCCCTAGTTTTCAGTCTTCTGCCATGCGGGCCAGGGATATATTTAGGTTTGCTGAGAAAGAGCGAATACGGAGGGTCCAGTTGCATGTGGGGCTGCATAAAGGCTCCCCTGGGGAGTTCAGCTGTACCCAAAGCCTTCCTTTGGGGGCACTTCTGGATGGGTGAATGGGGCTTGAAACGCTTTTATGTGGCCCGAGTTTTCAGTCGACTGCCATGCTGGCTACGGATATATTTAGGGTTGCTCGTAAATAGCGAACCCGAAGGGTCCAGTTGCATGTGGGGCTGCATAAAGGCTCCCCTGGGGAGTTCACTTGTACCCAAAGCCTTTCTTTGGGTGCACTTTTGGATGGTCCAAGGGGAATCGCAATGCGTTTTCTGAGGCCCGCTTTTTCAGTCTTCTCCCATTGTGCCGAGGGCTATAATTAGGCTTGCGGTGAAAGAGTGAACCCGGAGGGTCAGTTGCATGTGGGGCTGCGTAAAGGCTCCCCTGGGGAGTTCACTTGTACCCAAAGCCCTCCTCTGGGGGCACCTTTGAATGGGCGAAAGGGGCTCGGAAAGCGTTTTCTGGGGCCCCAGTTTTCAGTCGTCTCCCATGCCGACTAGGGTTATGTTTAGTGTTGCTCGGAAAGAGCGAAACCGGAGGGTCCAGTTGCATGTGGGGCTGCATAAAGGCTCCCCTGGGGAGTTCACTTGTACCCAAAGCCTTCTTTTAAAGGCACTTCCGGATGTGCGAATGAGGCTTGAAACGCTTTTTCTGTGGCTCGAGTTTTCAGTCTTTTGCCATGCTGGGTAGGGATATATTAAGGGTTGCTCGGAAATAGCGAACCCGGAGGGTCCAGTTGCATGTGGGGCTGCATAAAGGCTCCCCTGGGGAGTTCACTTGTACCCAAAGCCTTCCTTTGGGGGCACTTCTGGATGGGTGAATGGGGCTTGAAACGCTTTTTCTGTGGCCCGAGTTTTCAGTCGACTACCATGCTGGCTAGGGATATATTTAGGGTTGCTCGTAAATAGCGAACCCGAAGGGTCCAGTTGCATGTGGGGCTGCATAAAGGCTCCCCTGGGGAGTTCAGTTGTACCCAAAGCCTTCCTTTGGGGGCACTTCTGGATGAGTGAGTGGGGCTTGAAACGCTTTTTCTGTGGCCCGAGTTTTCAGTCGACTGCCATGCTGGCTAGGGATATATTTAGGGTTGCTCGTAAATAGTGAACCCGAAGGGTCCAGTTGCATGTGGGGCTGCATAAAGGCTCCCCTGGGGAGTTCACTTGTACCCAAAGCCTTTCTTTGGGGGCACTTTTGGATGGTCCAAGGGGAATCGCAATGCGTTTTCTGAGGCCCGCTTTTTCAGTCTTCTCCCATTGTGCCGAGTGCTATATTTAGGCTTGCGGTGAAAGAGTGAACCCGGAGGGTCAGTTGCATGTGGGGTTGCGTAAAGGCTCCCCTGGGGAGTTCACTTGTACCCAAAGCCCTCCTCTGGGGGCACTTTTGAATGGGCGAAAGGGGCTCGGAAAGCGTTTTCTGGGGCCCGAGTTTTCAGTCGTCTCACATGCCGGCTAGGGTTATGTTTAGTGTTGCTCGGAAAGAGCGAAACCGGAGGGTCCAGTTGCATGTGGGGCTGCATAAAGGCTCCCCTGGGGAGTTCACTTGTACCCAAAGCCTTCCTCTGGGGTCACTTCCGGATGGCTGAATGGGGCTTGAAACGCTTTTTCTGTGGCCCGAGTTTTCAGTCTTCTGCCATGCTGGCTAGTGTTATATTAAGGGTTGCTCGGAAACAGCGAACCCGGAGGGTCCAGTTGCATGTGTGGCTGCATAAAGGCTCCCCTGGGGAGTTCAGTTGTACCCAAAGCCTTCCTTTGGGGGCACTTCTGGATGTGCGAATGAGGCTTGAAACGCTTTTTCTGTGGCCCGAGTTTTCAGTCTTTTGCCATGCTGGCTAGGGATATATTAAGGGTTGCTCGTAAACAGCGAACCCGGAGGGTCCAGTTGCATGTGGGGCTGCATAAAGGCTCCCCTGGGGAGTTCAGTTGTACCAAAAGCCTTCCTCTGGGGGCACTTCTGGATGGGCGAATGGGGCTTGTAACGCGTTTTCTGGGGCCCGATTTTTCAGTCGTCTGCCATGCGGGACAGGGTTATATTTAGGGTTGCTGTGAAAGAGCGAATACGGAGGGTTCAGTTGCATGTGGGGCTGCATAAAGGCTCCCCTGCGGAGTTCACTTGTACCCAAAGCCTTCCTTTAGGGGCACTTCTGGATGGGCGAAAGGGGCTTGAAACTCTTTTTCTGTGGCCCGAGTTTTCAGTCTTCTGCCATGCTGGCTAGGGATATATTTAGGGTTACTCGTAAACAGCAAACACGGAGGGTCCAGTTGCACGTGGGGCTGCGTAAAGGCACCCTTGGGGAGTTCAATTGTACCCAAAGCCTTATTTTGGGGGCACTTTTGGATGGTCCAAGGGGAATCGCAATGCGTATTCTGAGGCCCGCTTTTTCAGTCTTCTCCCATAGTGCCGAGGGATATATTTAGTCTTGCGGTGAAAAAGTGAATACGGAGGGTCCAGTTGCATGTGTGGCTGCATAAAGGCTCCCCTGGGCAGTTCACTTGTACCCAAAGCGTTCCGTTGGGGGCACTTTTGGATGGGCGAAAGGGGCTCGGAAAGCCTTTTCTGGGGCCCGAGTTTTCAGTCCTCTCCCATGCCGGCTAGGGCTATGTTTACTGTTGCTCGGAAAGAGCGAACCCGGAGGGTCCAGTTGCATGTGGGGCTGCATAAAGGCTCCCCTGGGGAGTTCAGTTGTACCCAAAGCCTTCCTTTGGGGGCACTTCTGGATGGGTGAATGGGGCTTGAAACGCTTTTTCTGTGGCCCGAGTTTTCAGTCTTTTGCCATGCTGGCTAGTGTTATATTTAGGGTTGCTCGGAAACAGCGAACCCGGAGGGTCCAGTTGCATGTGGGGCTGCGTAAAGGCTCCCCTGCGGAGTTCACTTGTACCCAAAGCCTTCCTCTGGGGGCACTTTTGAATGGGCGAAAGGGGCTCGGAATGCGTTTTCTGGAGCCCGAGTTTTCAGTCGTCTCCAATGCCGGCTAGGGCTATGTTTAGTGTTGCTCGGAAAGAGCGAACCCGGAGGGTCCAGTTGCATGTGGGGCTGCATAAAGGCTCCCCTGGGGAGTTCACTTGTACCCAAAGCCTTTCTTTGGGTGCACTTTTGGATGGTCCAAGGGGAATCGCAATGCGTTTTCTGAGGCCCGCTTTTTCAGTCTTCTCCCATTGTGCCGAGGGCTATAATTAGGCTTGCGGTGAAAGAGTGAACCCGGAGGGTCAGTTGCATGTGGGGCTGCGTAAAGGCTCCCCTGGGGAGTTCACTTGTACCCAAAGCCCTCCTCTGGGGGCACCTTTGAATGGGCGAAAGGGGCTCGGAAAGCGTTTTCTGGGGCCCGAGTTTTCAGTCGTCTCCCATGCCGACTAGGGTTATGTTTAGTGTTGCTCGGAAAGAGCGAAACCGGAGGGTCCAGTTGCATGTGGGGCTGCATAAAGGCTCCCCTGGGGAGTTCACTTGTACCCAAAGCCTTCCTCTGGGGGCACTTCTGGAGGGGCGAATGGGGCTTGTAACGCGTTTTCTGGGGCCCGATTTTTCAGTCGTCTGCCATGCGGGCCAGGGTTATATTTAGGGTTGCTGAGAAAGAGCGAATACGGAGGGTCCAGTTGCATGTGGGGCTGCATAAAGGCTCCCCTGGGGAGTTCACTTGTACCCAAAGCCTTCCTTTGTGGGCCCTTTTGGATGGTCCAAGGGGAATCGAAATGCGTTTTCTCAGGACCGCTTTTTCAGTCTTCTCCCATTGCGCCGAGGGCTACATTTAGTCTTGCGGTGAAAGAGTGAAACCGGAGGGTCCAGTTGCATGTGGGGCTGCATAAAGGCTCCCCTGGGGAGTTCACTTGTACCCAAAGCCTTCCTCTGGGGGAACTTCTGGATGGGCGAATGGGGCTTGTAACGCGTTTTCTGGGGCTCGATTTTTCAGTCGTCTGCCATGCGGGCCAGGGATATATTTAGGTTTGCTGAGAAAGAGCGAATACGGAGGGTCCAGTTGCATGTGGGGCTGCATAAAGGCTCCCCTGGGGAGTTCACTTGTACCCAAAGCCTTCCTTTGGGGGCACTTCTGGATGGGCAAACGGGGCTTGAAACTCTTTTTCTGTGGCCTGATTTTTCAGTCTTCTGCCATGCTGGCTAGGGTTATATTAAGGGTTGCTCGTAAACAGCAAACACGGAGGGTCCAGTTGCATGTGGGGCTGCATAAAGGCTCCCCTGGGGAGTTCAGTTGTACCCAAAGCCTTCCTTTGGGGGCACTTCTGGATGGGTGAATGGAGCTTGAAACGCTTTTTCTGTGGCCCGAGTTTTCAGTCGACTGCCATGCTGGCTAGGGATATATTTAGGGTTGCTCGTAAATAGCAAACCCGAAGGGTCCAGTTGCATGTGGGGCTGCATAAAGGCTCCCCTGGGGAGTACACTTGTACCCAAAGCCTTTCTTTGGGGGCACTTTTGGATGGTCCAAGGGGAATCGCAATGCGTTTTCTGAGGCCCGCTTTTTCAGTCTTCTCCCATTGTGCCGAAGGCTATATTTAGGCTTGCGGTGAAAGAGTGAACCCGGAGCGTCAGTTACATGTGGGGCTGCGTAAAGGCTCCCCTGGGGAGTTCACTTGTACCCAAAGCCTTCCTTTAGGGGCACTTCTGGATGGGCGAAAGGGGCTTGAAACTCTTTTTCTGTGGCCAGAGTTTTCAGTCTTCTGCCATGCTGGCTAGGGATATATTTAGGGTTGCTCGTAAACAGCAAACACGGAGGGTCCAGTTGCACGTGGGGCTGCGTAAAGGCACCCTTGGGGAGTTCAATTGTACCCAAAGCCATATTTTGGGGGCACTTTTGAATGGTCCAAGGGGAATCACAATGCGTTTTCTGAGGCCCGCTTTTTCAGTCTTCTCCCGTAGTGCCGGGGGATATATTTAGTCTTGCGGTGAAAAAGTGAATACGGAGGGTCCAGTTGCATGTGTGGCTGCATAAAGGCTCCCCTGGGGAGTTCACTTGTACCCAAAGCCTTCCTCTGGGGGCACTTTTGGATGGGCGAAAGGAGCTCGGAAAGCCTTTTCTGGGGCCCGAGTTTTCAGTCCTCTCCCATGCCGGCTAGGGCTATGTTTACTGTTGCTCGGAAAGAGCGAACCCGGAGGGTCCAGTTGCATGTGGGGCTGCATAAAAGCTCCCCTGGGGAGTTCAGTTGTACCCAAAGCCTTCCTTTGGGGGCACTTCTGGATGGCTGAATGGGGCTTGAAACGCTTTTTCTGTGGCCCGAGTTTTCAGTCTTAAGCCATGCTGGCTAGTGTTATATTTAGGGTTGCTCGGAAACAGCGAACCCGGAGGGTCCAGTTGCATGTGGGGCTGCATAAAGGCTCCACTGGGGAGTTCAGATGTACCCAAAGCCCTCCTCTGGGGGCACTTTTGAATGGGCGAAAGGGGCTCGGAAAGCGTTTTCTGGGGCCCCAGTTTTCAGTCTTCTCCCATGCCGGCTAGGGTTATGTTTAGTGTTGCTCGGAAAGAGCGAAACCGGAGGGTCCAGTTGCATGTGGGGCTGCAAAAAGGCTCCCCTGGGGAGTTCACTTGTACCCAAAGCCTTCTTTTAAAGGCACTTCCGGATGTGCGAATGAGGCTTGAAACGCTTTTTCGGTGGCCCGAGTTTTCAGTCTTTTCCCATGCTGGCTAGGGATATATTAAGGGTTGCTCGTAAACAGCGAACCCGGAGGGTCCAGTTGCATGTGGGGCTGCATAAAGGCTCCCCTGGGGAGTTCAGTTGTACCCAAAGCCTTCCTCTGCGGGCACTTCTGGATGGCTGAATGGGGCTTGAAACGCTTTTTCTGTGGCCCGAGTTTTCAGTCTTTTGCCATGCTGGCTAGTGTTATATTAAGGGTTGCTCGGAAACAGCGAACCCGGAGGGTCCAGTAGCATGTGGGGCTGCATAAAGGCTCCCCTGGGGAGTTCAGTTGTACCCAAAGCCTTCTTTTAAAGGCACTTCCGGATGTGCGAATGAGGCTTGAAACGCTTTTTCTGTGGCCCGAGTTTTCAGTCTTTTGCCATGCTGGCTAGGGATATATTAAGGGTTGCTCGTAAACAGCGAACCCGGAGGGTCCAGTTGCATGTGGGGCTGCATAAAGGCTCCCCTGGGGAGTTCACTTGTACCAAAAGCCTTCCTCTGGTGGCACTTCTGGATGGGCGAATGGGGCTTGTAACGCGTTTTCTGGGGCCCGATTTTTCAGTCGTCTCCCATGCGGGCCAGGGTTATATTTAGGGTTGCTGAGAAAGAGCGAATACGGAGGGTCCAGTTGCATGTGGGGCTGCATAAAGGCTCCCCTGCGGAGTTCACTTGTACCCAAAGCCTTCCTTTGGGGGCTCTTTTGGATGGGTGAATGGGGCTTGAATCTCTTTTTCTGTGGCCCGAGTTTTCAGTCTTCTGCCATGCTGGCTAGTGTTATATTAAGGGTTGCTCGGAAACAGCGAACCCGGAGCGTCCAGTTGCATGTGGGGCTGCGTAAAGGGACCCTTAGGCAGTTCACTTGTACCCAAAGCCTTCCTCTGGGGGCACTTTTGAATGGGCGAAAGGGGCTCGGAAAGCGTTTTCTGTGGCCAGAGTTTTCAGTCGTCTCCCATGCCGGCTAGGGCTATGTTTAGTGTTGCTCGGAAAGAGCGAACCCGGAGGGTCCAGTTGCATGTGGGGCTGCATAAAGGCTCCCCTGGGGAGTTCACTTGTACCCAAAGCCTTCCTTTGGGGGCCCTTTTGGATGGTCCAAGGGGAATCGAAATGCGTTTTCTCAGGACCGCTTTTTAAGTCTTCTCCCATTGCGCCGAGGGTTATATTTAGACTTGCGGTGAAAGAGTGAAACCGGAGGGTCCAGTTGCATGTGGGGCTGCATAAAGGCTCCCCTGGGGAGTTCACTTGTACCCAAAGCCTTCCTCTGGGGGCTCTTTTGGATGGGAGAATGGGGCTTGTAACGCGTTTTCTGGGGCCCGATTTTTCAGTCGTCTGCCATGCGGGCCAGGGATATATTTAGGGTTGATGAGAAAGAGCGAATACGGAGGGTCCAGTTGCATGTGGGACTGCATAAAGGCTCCCCTGGGGAGTTCACTTGTACTCAAAGCCTTCCTTTAGGGGCACTTCTGGATGGGCGAAAGGGGCTTGAAACTCTTTTTCTGTGGCCCGAGTTTTCAGTCTTCTGCCATGCTGGCTAGGGATATATTTAGGGTTACTCGTAAACAGCAAACACGGAGGGTCCAGTTGCACGTGGGGCTGCGTAAAGGCACCCTTGGGGAGTTCAATTGTACCCAAAGCCTTATTTTGGGGGCACTTTTGGATGGTCCAAGGGGAATCGCAATGCGTATTCTGAGGCCCGCTTTTTCAGTCTTCTCCCATAGTGCCGAGGGATATATTTAGTCTTGCGGTGAAAAAGTGAATACGGAGGGTCCAGTTGCATGTGTGGCTGCATAAAGGCTCCCCTGGGCAGTTCACTTGTACCCAAAGCGTTCCGTTGGGGGCACTTTTGGATGGGCGAAAGGGGCTCGGAAAGCCTTTTCTGGGGCCCGAGTTTTCAGTCCTCTCCCATGCCGGCTAGGGCTATGTTTACTGTTGCTCGGAAAGAGCGAACCCGGAGGGTCCAGTTGCATGTGGGGCTGCATAAAGGCTCCCCTGGGGAGTTCAGTTGTACCCAAAGCCTTCCTTTGGGGGCACTTCTGGATGGGTGAATGGGGCTTGAAACGCTTTTTCTGTGGCCCGAGTTTTCAGTCTTTTGCCATGCTGGCTAGTGTTATATTTAGGGTTGCTCGGAAACAGCGAACCCGGAGGGTCCAGTTGCATGTGGGGCTGCGTAAAGGCTCCCCTGCGGAGTTCACTTGTACCCAAAGCCTTCCTCTGGGGGCACTTTTGAATGGGCGAAAGGGGCTCGGAATGCGTTTTCTGGGGCCCGAGTTTTCAGTCGTCTCCAATGCCGGCTAGGGCTATGTTTAGTGTTGCTCGGAAAGAGCGAACCCGGAGGGTCCAGTTGCATGTGGGGCTGCATAAAGGCTCCCCTGGGGAGTTCACTTGTACCCAAAGCCTTTCTTTGGGTGCACTTTTGGATGGTCCAAGGGGAATCGCAATGCGTTTTCTGAGGCCCGCTTTTTCAGTCTTCTCCCATTGTGCCGAGGGCTATAATTAGGCTTGCGGTGAAAGAGTGAACCCGGAGGGTCAGTTGCATGTGGGGCTGCGTAAAGGCTCCCCTGGGGAGTTCACTTGTACCCAAAGCCCTCCTCTGGGGGCACCTTTGAATGGGCGAAAGGGGCTCGGAAAGCGTTTTCTGGGGCCCGAATTTTCAGTCGTCTCCCATGCCGACTAGGGTTATGTTTAGTGTTGCTCGGAAAGAGCGAAACCGGAGGGTCCAGTTGCATGTGGGGCTGCATAAAGGCTCCCCTGGGGAGTTCACTTGTACCCAAAGCCTTCCTCTGGGGGCACTTCTGGATGGGCGAATGGGGCTTGTAACGCGTTTTCTGGGGCCCGATTTTTCAGTCGTCTCCCATGCGGGCCAGGGTTATATTTAGGGTTGCTGAGAAAGAGCGAATACGGAGGGTCCAGTTGCATGTGGGGCTGCATAAAGGCTCCCCTGGGGAGTTCACTTGTACCCAAAGCCTTCCTTTGTGGGCCCTTTTGGATGGTCCAAGGGGAATCGAAATGCGTTTTCTCAGGACCGCTTTTTCAGTCTTCTCCCATTGCGCCGAGGGCTACATTTAGTCTTGCGGTGAAAGAGTGAAACCGGAGGGTCCAGTTGCATGTGGGGCTGCATAAAGGCTCCCCTGGGGAGTTCACTTGTACCCAAAGCCTTCCTCTGGGGGAACTTCTGGATGGGCGAATGGGGCTTGTAACGCGTTTTCTGGGGCTCGATTTTTCAGTCGTCTGCCATGCGGGCCAGGGATATATTTAGGTTTGCTGAGAAAGAGCGAATACGGAGGGTCCAGTTGCATGTGGGGCTGCATAAAGGCTCCCCTGGGGAGTTCACTTGTACCCAAAGCCTTCCTTTGGGGGCACTTCTGGATGGGCAAACGGGGCTTGAAACTCTTTTTCTGTGGCCTGATTTTTCAGTCTTCTGCCATGCTGGCTAGGGTTATATTAAGGGTTGCTCGTAAACAGCAAACACGGAGGGTCCAGTTGCATGTGGGGCTGCATAAAGGCTCCCCTGGGGAGTTCAGTTGTACCCAAAGCCTTCCTTTGGGGGCACTTCTGGATGGGTGAATGGAGCTTGAAACGCTTTTTCTGTGGCCCGAGTTTTCAGTCGACTGCCATGCTGGCTAGGGATATATTTAGGGTTGCTCGTAAATAGCAAACCCGAAGGGTCCAGTTGCATGTGGGGCTGCATAAAGGCTCCCCTGGGGAGTACACTTGTACCCAAAGCCTTTCTTTGGGGGCACTTTTGGATGGTCCAAGGGGAATCGCAATGCGTTTTCTGAGGCCCGCTTTTTCAGTCTTCTCCCATTGTGCCGAAGGCTATATTTAGGCTTGCGGTGAAAGAGTGAACCCGGAGCGTCAGTTACATGTGGGGCTGCGTAAAGGCTCCCCTGGGGAGTTCACTTGTACCCAAAGCCTTCCTTTAGGGGCACTTCTGGATGGGCGAAAGGGGCTTGAAACTCTTTTTCTGTGGCCAGAGTTTTCAGTCTTCTGCCATGCTGGCTAGGGATATATTTAGGGTTGCTCGTAAACAGCAAACACGGAGGGTCCAGTTGCACGTGGGGCTGCGTAAAGGCACCCTTGGGGAGTTCAATTGTACCCAAAGCCATATTTTGGGGGCACTTTTGAATGGTCCAAGGGGAATCACAATGCGTTTTCTGAGGCCCGCTTTTTCAGTCTTCTCCCGTAGTGCCGGGGGATATATTTAGTCTTGCGGTGAAAAAGTGAATACGGAGGGTCCAGTTGCATGTGTGGCTGCATAAAGGCTCCCCTGGGGAGTTCACTTGTACCCAAAGCCTTCCTCTGGGGGCACTTTTGGATGGGCGAAAGGAGCTCGGAAAGCCTTTTCTGGGGCCCGAGTTTTCAGTCCTCTCCCATGCCGGCTAGGGCTATGTTTACTGTTGCTCGGAAAGAGCGAACCCGGAGGGTCCAGTTGCATGTGGGGCTGCATAAAAGCTCCCCTGGGGAGTTCAGTTGTACCCAAAGCCTTCCTTTGGGGGCACTTCTGGATGGCTGAATGGGGCTTGAAACGCTTTTTCTGTGGCCCGAGTTTTCAGTCTTTTGCCATGCTGGCTAGTGTTATATTTAGGGTTGCTCGGAAACAGCGAACCCGGAGGGTCCAGTTGCATGTGGGGCTGCATAAAGGCTCCCCTGGGGAGTTCAGATGTACCCAAAGCCCTCCTCTGGGGGCACTTTTGAATGGGCGAAAGGGGCTCGGAAAGCGTTTTCTGGGGCCCCAGTTTTCAGTCTTCTCCCATGCCGGCTAGGGTTATGTTTAGTGTTGCTCGGAAAGAGCGAAACCGGAGGGTCCAGTTGCATGTGGGGCTGCAAAAAGGCTCCCCTGGGGAGTTCACTTGTACCCAAAGCCTTCTTTTAAAGGCACTTCCGGATGTGCGAATGAGGCTTGAAACGCTTTTTCGGTGGCCCGAGTTTTCAGTCTTTTCCCATGCTGGCTAGGGATATATTAAGGGTTGCTCGTAAACAGCGAACCCGGAGGGTCCAGTTGCATGTGGGGCTGCATAAAGGCTCCCCTGGGGAGTTCAGTTGTACCCAAAGCCTTCCTCTGCGGGCACTTCTGGATGGCTGAATGGGGCTTGAAACGCTTTTTCTGTGGCCCGAGTTTTCAGTCTTTTGCCATGCTGGCTAGTGTTATATTAAGGGTTGCTCGGAAACAGCGAACCCGGAGGGTCCAGTAGCATGTGGGGCTGCATAAAGGCTCCCCTGGGGAGTTCAGTTGTACCCAAAGCCTTCTTTTAAAGGCACTTCCGGATGTGCGAATGAGGCTTGAAACGCTTTTTCTGTGGCCCGAGTTTTCAGTCTTTTGCCATGCTGGCTAGGGATATATTAAGGGTTGCTCGTAAACAGCGAACCCGGAGGGTCCAGTTGCATGTGGGGCTGCATAAAGGCTCCCCTGGGGAGTTCACTTGTACCCAAAGCCTTCCTCTGGTGGCACTTCTGGATGGGCGAATGGGGCTTGTAACGCGTTTTCTGGGGCCCGATTTTTCAGTCGTCTCCCATGCGGGCCAGGGTTATATTTAGGGTTGCTGAGAAAGAGCGAATACGGAGGGTCCAGTTGCATGTGGGGCTGCATAAAGGCTCCCCTGCGGAGTTCACTTGTACCCAAAGCCTTCCTTTGGGGGCTCTTTTGGATGGGTGAATGGGCCTTGAAACGCTTTTTCTGTGGCCCGAGTTTTCAGTCTTCTGCCATGCTGGCTAGTGTTATATTAAGGGTTGCTCGGAAACAGCGAACCCGGAGCGTCCAGTTGCATGTGGGGCTGCGTAAAGGGACCCTTAGGCAGTTCACTTGTACCCAAAGCCTTCCTCTGGGGGCACTTTTGAATGGGCGAAAGGGGCTCGGAAAGCGTTTTCTGTGGCCAGAGTTTTCAGTCGTCTCCCATGCCGGCTAGGGCTATGTTTAGTGTTGCTCGGAAAGAGCGAACCCGGAGGGTCCAGTTGCATGTGGGGCTGCATAAAGGCTCCCCTGGGGAGTTCAGTTGTACCCAAAGCCTTCCTCTGCGGGCACTTCTGGATGGCTGAATGGGGCTTGAAACGCTTTTTCTGTGGCCCGAGTTTTCAGTCTTTTGCCATGCTGGCTAGTGTTATATTAAGGGTTGCTCGGAAACAGCGAACCCGGAGGGTCCAGTAGCATGTGGGGCTGCATAAAGGCTCCCCTGGGGAGTTCAGTTGTACCCAAAGCCTTCTTTTAAAGGCACTTCCGGATGTGCGAATGAGGCTTGAAACGCTTTTTCTGTGGCCCGAGTTTTCAGTCTTTTGCCATGCTGGCTAGGGATATATTAAGGGTTGCTCGTAAACAGCGAACCCGGAGGGTCCAGTTGCATGTGGGGCTGCATAAAGGCTCCCCTGGGGAGTTCACTTGTACCCAAAGCCTTCCTCTGGTGGCACTTCTGGATGGGCGAATGGGGCTTGTAACGCGTTTTCTGGGGCCCGATTTTTCAGTCGTCTCCCATGCGGGCCAGGGTTATATTTAGGGTTGCTGAGAAAGAGCGAATACGGAGGGTCCAGTTGCATGTGGGGCTGCATAAAGGCTCCCCTGCGGAGTTCACTTGTACCCAAAGCCTTCCTTTGGGGGCTCTTTTGGATGGGTGAATGGGCCTTGAAACGCTTTTTCTGTGGCCCGAGTTTTCAGTCTTCTGCCATGCTGGCTAGTGTTATATTAAGGGTTGCTCGGAAACAGCGAACCCGGAGCGTCCAGTTGCATGTGGGGCTGCGTAAAGGGACCCTTAGGCAGTTCACTTGTACCCAAAGCCTTCCTCTGGGGGCACTTTTGAATGGGCGAAAGGGGCTCGGAAAGCGTTTTCTGTGGCCAGAGTTTTCAGTCGTCTCCCATGCCGGCTAGGGCTATGTTTAGTGTTGCTCGGAAAGAGCGAACCCGGAGGGTCCAGTTGCATGTGGGGCTGCATAAAGGCTCCCCTGGGGAGTTCACTTGTACCCAAAGCCTTCCTTTGGGGGCCCTTTTGGATGGTCCAAGGGGAATCGAAATGCGTTTTCTCAGGACCGCTTTTTAAGTCTTCTCCCATTGCGCCGAGGGTTATATTTAGACTTGCGGTGAAAGAGTGAAACCGGAGGGTCCAGTTGCATGTGGGGCTGCATAAAGGCTCCCCTGGGGAGTTCACTTGTACCCAAAGCCTTCCTCTGGGGGCTCTTTTGGATGGGAGAATGGGGCTTGTAACGCGTTTTCTGGGGCCCGATTTTTCAGTCGTCTGCCATGCGGGCCAGGGATATATTTAGGGTTGATGAGAAAGAGCGAATACGGAGGGTCCAGTTGCATGTGGGGCTGCATAAAGGCTCCCCTGGGGAGTTCAGTTGTACCCAAAGCCTTCCTTTGGGGTCACTTCTGGATGGCTGAATGGGGCTTGAAGCGCTTTTTCTGTGGCCCGATTTTTCAGTCTTAAGCCATGCTGGCTAGTGTTATATTTAGGGTTGCTCGGAAAGAGCGAACCCGTAGGGTCCAGTTGCATGTGGGGCTGCATAAAGGCTCCCCTGGGGAGTTCACTTGTACGCAAAGCCTTCCTTTGGGGGCACTTCTGGATGGTCCCAGGGGAATCGCAATGCGTTTTCAGAGGCCCGCTTTTTCAGTCTTCTCCCATTGCGCCGAGGGATATATTTAGGATTGCGGAGAAAGAGTGAACCCGGAGGGTCCAGTTGCATGTGGGGCTGCATAAAGGCTCCCCTGGGGAGTACACTTGTACCTAAGGCCTTCCTCTGGGGGCACTTTTGGATGGGCGAATTGGGCTTGTAACGCGTTTTCTGGGGCCCGATTTTTCAGTCGTCTGCCATGCGGGCCAAGGTTATATTTAGGGTTGCTGAGAAGGAGCGAACCCGGAGGGTCCAGTTGCATGTGGGGCTGCATAAAGGCTCCCCTGCGGAGTTCACTTGTACCCAAAGCCTTCCTTTAGGGGCACTTCTGGATGGGCGAAAGGGGCTTGAAACTCTTTTTCTGTGGCCCGAGTTTTCAGTCTTCTGCCATGCTGGCTAGGGATATATTTAGGGTTGCTCGTAAACAGCAAACACGGAGGGTCCAGTTGCAAGTGGGGCTGCGTAAAGGCACCCTTGGGGAGTTCAATTGTACCCAAAGCCTTATTTTGGGGGCCCTTTTGGATGGTCCAAGGGGAATCGCAATGCGTTTTCTGAGGCCCGCTTTTTCAGTCTTCTCCCATTGCGCCGACGGCTATATTTAGTCTTGCGGTGAAAGAGTGAACCCGGAGGGTCCAGTTGCATGTGGGGCTGCATAAAGGCTCCCCTGGGGAGTTCAGTTGTACACAAAGCCTTCCTTTAGGGGCAATCTGGATGGGCGAAAGGGGCTTGAAACTCTTTTTCTGTGGCCCGAGTTTTCAGTCGTCTCCCATGCTGGCTAGGGATATATTTAGGGTTGCTCGTAAACAGCAAACACGGAGGGTCCAGTTGCATGTGGGGCTGCATAAAGGCTCCCCTGGGGAGTTCACTTGTACCCAAAGCCTTCCTTTGGGGGCTGTTTTGGATGGGCGAATGGGGCTTGTAACGCGTTTTCTGGGGCCCGATATTTCAGTCGTCTGCCATGCGGGCCAGGGATATATTTAGGGTTGCTGTGAAAGAGCGAATACGGAGGGTCCAGTTGCATGTGGGGCTGCATAAAGGCTCCCCTGGGGAGTTCACTTGTACCCAAAGCCTTCCTTTGGGGGCACTTTGTATGGGCGAACGGGGCTTGAATCTCTTTTTCTGTGGCCCGAGTTTTCAGTCTTCTGCCATGCTGGCTAGGGTTATATTTAGCGTTGCTGTGAAAGAGCGAATACGGAGGGTCCAGTTGCATGTGGGGCTGCATAAAGGCTCCCCTGGGGAGTTCACTTGTACCCAAAGCCTTCCTTTGGGGGCACTTCGGGATGGGCGAAAGGGGCTTGAAACTCTTTTTCTGTGGCCCGAGTTTTCAGTCTTCTGCCATGATGGCTAGTGTTATATTAAGGGTTGCTCGGAAACACCAAACCCGGAGAGTCCAATGCATGTGCGGCTGCATAAAGGCTCCCCTGGGGAGTTCACTTGTACCCAAAGCCTTCCTTTGGGGGCACTTCTGGATGGGTGTATGGGGCTTGAAATGCCTTTTCTGTGGCCTGAGTTTTCAGTCACCTCCCATGCCAGCTAGGGATACATTTAGTGTTGCTCGGAAAGAGCGAACCCGGAGTGTACAGTTGCATGTGGGGCTGCATAAAGACTCCCCTGGGGAGTTCAGTTGTACCCAAAGCCTTCCTTTGGGGTCACTTCTGGATGGCTGAATGGGGCTTGAAGCGCTTTTTCTGTGGCCCGATTTTTCAGTCTTAAGCCATGCTGGCTAGTGTTATATTTAGGGTTGCTCGGAAACAGCGAACCCGGAGGGTCCAGTTGCATGTGGGGCTGCATAAAGGCTCCCCTGGGGAGTTCACTTGTACGCAAAGCCTTCCTTTGGGGGCACTTCTGGATGGTCCCAGGGGAATCGCAATGCGTTTTCAGAGGCCCGCTTTTTCAGTCTTCTCCCATTGCGCCGAGGGATATATTTAGGATTGCGGAGAAAGAGTGAACCCGGAGGGTCCAGTTGCATGTGGGGCTGCATAAAGGCTCCCCTGGGGAGTACACTTGTACCTAAGGCCTTCCTCTGGGGGCACTTTTGGATGGGCGAATTGGGCTTGTAACGCGTTTTCTGGGGCCCGATTTTTCAGTCGTCTGCCATGCGGGCCAAGGTTATATTTAGGGTTGCTGAGAAGGAGCGAACCCGGAGGGTCCAGTTGCATGTGGGGCTGCATAAAGGCTCCCCTGCGGAGTTCACTTGTACCCAAAGCCTTCCTTTAGGGGCACTTCTGGATGGGCGAAAGGGGCTTGAAACTCTTTTTCTGTGGCCCGAGTTTTCAGTCTTCTGCCATGCTGGCTAGGGATATATTTAGGGTTGCTCGTAAACAGCAAACACGGAGGGTCCAGTTGCAAGTGGGGCTGCGTAAAGGCACCCTTGGGGAGTTCAATTGTACCCAAAGCCTTATTTTGGGGGCACTTTTGGATGGTCCAAGGGGAATCGCAATGCGTTTTCTGAGGCCCGCTTTTTCAGTCTTCTCCCATTGCGCCGACGGCTATATTTAGTCTTGCGGTGAAAGAGTGAACCCGGAGGGTCCAGTTGCATGTGGGGCTGCATAAAGGCTCCCCTGGGGAGTTCAGTTGTACCCAAAGCCTTCCTTTAGGGGCAATCTGGATGGGCGAAAGGGGCTTGAAACTCTTTTTCTGTGGCCCGAGTTTTCAGTCGTCTCCCATGCTGGCTAGGGATATATTAAGGGTTGCTCGGAAGCAGCGAACCCGGAGGGTCCAGTTGCATGTGGGGCTGCGTAAAGGCTCCCCTGGGGAGTTCACTTGTACCCAAAGCCTTCCTTTGGGGGCACTTCTGGATGGTCCAAGGGGAATCGCAATGCGTTTTCTGAGGCCCGATTTTCAGTCTTCTCCCATGGCGGCGAGGGATATATTTACGATTGCGGTGAAAGAATGAACCCGGAGGGTCCAGTTGCATGTGGGGCTGCATAAAGGCTCCCCTGGGGAGTACACTTGTACCTAAGGTCTTCCTCTGGGGGCACTTTTGTATGGGCGAATTGGGCTTGTAACGCGTTTTCTGGGGCCCGATTTTTCAGTCGTGTGCCATGCGGGCCAGGGTTATATTTAGGGTTGCTGTGAAAGAGCGAATACGGAGGGTCCAGTTGCATGTGGGGCTGCATAAAGGCTCCCCTGGGGAGTTCAGTTGTACCCAAAGCCTTCCTCTGGGGGCACCTTTGAATGGGCGAAAGGGGCTCGGAAAGCGTTTTCTGGGACCCGAGTTTTCAGTCCTCTCCCTTGCCGGCTAGGGCTATGTTTACTGTTGCTCGGAAAGAGCGAACCCGGAGGGTCCAGTTGCATGTGGGGCTGCATAAAGGCTCCCCTGGGGAGTTCAGTTTTACCCAAGCCTTCCTTTGGGGGCACTTCTGGATGGCTGAATGGGGCTTGAAACGCTTTTTCTGTGGCCCGAGTTTTCAGTCTTTTGCCATGCTGGCTAGTGTTATATTAAGGGTTGCTCGGAAACAGCGAACCCGGAGGGTCCAGTTGCATGTGGGGCTGCATAAAGGCTCCCCTGGGGAGTTCAGATGTACCCAAAGCCTTCCTTTGGGGGCACTTTTGGATGGTCCAAGGGGAATCGCAATGCGTTTTCTGAGGCCCGCTTTTTCAGTCTTCTCCCATTGCGCCGACGGCTATATTTAGTCTTGCGGTGAAAGAGTGAACCCGGAGGGTCCAGTTGCATGTGGGGCTGCATAAAGGCTCCCCTGCGGAGTTCACTTGTGCCCAAAGCCTTCCTTTAGGGGAACTTCTGGATGGTCGAAAGGGGCTTGAAACTCTTTTTCTGTGGCCCGAGTTTTCAGTCTTCTGCCATGCTGGCTACGGATATATTTAGGGTTGCTCGTAAACAGCAAACACGGAGGGTCCAGTTGCATGTGGGGCTGCGTAAAGGCTCCCCTGGGGAGTTCACTTGTACCCAAAGCCTTCCTTTGGGGGCTCTTTTGGATGGGCGAACGGGGCTTGTAACGCATTTTCTGTGGCCCGAGTTTTCAGTCTTCTGCCATGCGGGCCAGGGTTATATTTAGGGTTGCTGAGAAAGAGCGAATACGGAGGGTCCAGTTGCATGTGGGGCTGCATAAAGGCTCCCCTGGGGAGTTCAGTTGTACCCAAAGCCTTCCTTTGGGGGCACTTCTGGATGGCTGAATGGGGCTTGAAACGCTTTTTCTGTGGACCGAGTTTTCTGTCTTCTGCCATGCTGGCTAGTGTTATATATAGGGTTGCTCGGAAACAGCGAACCCGGAGCGTCCAGTTGCATGTGGGGCTGCGTAAAGGCACCCTTGGGGAGTTCAGTTGTACCCAAAGCCTTCCTCTGGGGGCACTTTTGAATGGGCGAAAGGGGCTCGGAAATCCTTTTCTGGGGCCCGAGTTTTCAGTCCTCTCCCCTGCCGGCTAGGGCTATGTTTATTGTTGCTCGTAAAGAGCGAACCCGGAGGGTCCAGTTGCATGTGGGACTGCATAAAGGCTCCCCTGGGGAGTTCAGTTGTACCCAAAGCCTTCCTTTGGGGGCACTTCTGGATGGGTGAATGGGGCTTGAAACTCTTTTTCTGTGGACTCAGTTTTCAGTCTTCTGCCATGCGGGCCAAGGTTATATTTAGGGTTGCTCGTAAAGAGCAAACCCGGAGGGTCCAGTTGCATGTGTGGCTGCATAAAGGCTCCCCTGGGGAGTTCAGTTGTACCCAAAGCCTTCCTTTACGGGCACTTCTGGATGGTCAAACGGGGCTTGAAACTCTTTTTCTGTGGCCCGAATTTTCAGTCTTCTGCCATGCTGGCTAGGGCTATGTTTAGTGTAGCTCGGAAAGAGCGAACCCGGAGGGTCCAGTTGCATATGGGACTGCGTAAAGGCTCCCCTGCGGAGTTCACTTGTACCCAAAGCCTTCCTTTAGGGGCACTTCTGGATGGGCGAAAGGGGCTTGAAACTCTTTTTCTGTGGCCCGAGTTTTCAGTCTTCTGCCATGCTGGCTAGGGATATATTTAGGGTTGCTCGTAACAGCAAACACGGAGGGTCCAGTTGCATGTGTGGCTGCGTAAAGGCTCCCCTGGGGAGTTCACTTGTACCCAAAGCCTTCCTTTGGGGGCACTTTTGAATGGGCGAAAGGGGCTTGTAACGCGTTTTCTGTGGCCCGATTTTTCAGTCGTCTGCCATGTGGGCCAGGGTTATATTTAGGGTTGCTGTGAAAGAGCGAATACGGAGGGTCCAGTTGCATGTGGGGCTGCATAAAGGCTCCCCTGCGGAGTTCACTTGTACCCAAAGCCTTCCTTTGGGGGCACTTCTGGATGGGCTAAAGGGGCTTGAAACTCTTTTTCTGTGGCCCGAGTTTTCAGTCTTCTGCCATGCTGGCTAGGGATATATTTAGGGTTGCTCGTAAACAGCAAACACGGAGGGTCCAGTTGCATGTGGGGCTGCGTAAAGGCTCCCCTGGGGAGTTCAGTTGTACCCAAAGCCTTCCTTTGGGGGCTCTTTTGGATGGGCGAATGGGGCTTGTAACGCGTTTTCTGGGGCCCGAGTTCTAAGTCGTCTGCCATGCGGGCCAGGGTTATATTTAGGGTTGCTCGGAAAGAGCGAACCCGGAGGGTCCAGTTGCATGTGGGGCTGCATAAAGGCTCCCCTGGGGAGTTCGCTTGTACCCAAAGCCTTCCTTTGGGGGCACTTTTGGATGGTCCAAGGGGAATCGCAATGCGTTTTCTGAGGCCCGCTTTTTCAGTCTTCTCCCATTGCACCGACAGCTATATTTAGTCTTGCGGTGAAAGAGTGAACCCGGAGGGTCCAGTTGCATGTGGGGCTGCATAAAGGCTCCCCTGGGGAGTTCACTTGTACCCAAAGCCTTCCTTTGGGGGCTGTTTTGGATGGGCGAATGGGGCTTGTAACGCTTTTTCTGTGGCCCGAGTTTTCAGTCTTCTGCCATGCTGGCTAGGGATATATTTAGGGTTGATCGTAAACAGCGAACCCGGAGGGTCCAGTTGCATGTGGGGCTGCATAAAGGCTCCTCTGGGGAGTTCACTTGTACCCAAAGCCTTCCTTTGGGGGCACTTTTGAATGGCCGAATCGGGCTTGTAAAGCGTTTTCTGGGGCCCGATTTTTCAGTCGTCTCCCATGCCGGCCAGGGTTACGTTTAGGGTTGTTCTGAACGAGCGAATACGGAGGGTCCAGTTGCATGTGCGGCTGCATAAAGGCTCCCCTGGGGAGTTCACTTGTACCCAAAGCCTTCCTTTCGGGGCACTTCTGGATGGGCAAAGGGGCCTGAAACTCTTTTTCTGTGGCCCGAGTTTTCAGTCTTCTCCCATTGTGCCGAGGGCTATATTTAGTCTTGCGGTGAAACAGTGAACCCGGAGGGTCCAGTTGCATGTGGGGCTGCATAAAGGCTCCCCTGGGGAGTTCATTTGTACCCAAAGCCTTCCTTTGGGGGCACTTTTGGATGGGCGAAAGGGTCTTGTAAGGCGTTTTCTTTGGCCCGTTTTTTCAGTTATCTCCGATGCCGTTTAGGGCTATATATAGGCTTGCAGTGAAAGAGCGAATAAGGATGGTCCAGTTGCATGTGGGGCTGCATAAAGGCTCCCCTGGGGAGTTCACTTGTACTCAAAGCCTTCCTCTGGGGGCACTTTTTTAAGGGCGAAAGGGGCTCGGAATGCGTTTTCTGGGCCCGAGTTTCAAGTTCTCTCCAATGCCGTCTAGTGCTATATTTAGTGTTGCTCAGAAACAGCGAACCCGGAGGGTCCAGTTGCATGTGGGGCTGCATAAAGGCTCCCCTGGGGAGTTCACTTGTAACTAAACCTTCCTTTGGGGGCACTTTTGGATGGTCCAAGGGGAATCGCAATGCGTTTTCTGAGGCCCGATTTTTCAGTCTTCTCCCATAGTGCCGAGGGATATATTTAGTCTTGCGGTGAAAAAGTGAATACGGAGGGTCCAGTTGCATGTGGGGCTGCATAAAGGCTCCCCTGGGGAGTTCAGTTGTACCAAAAGCATTCCTTTGGGGGCACATTTGTATGGTCTAAGGGGAATCGCAATGCGTATTCTGAGGCCCGCTTTTTCAGTCCTCCCATTGCGTCTAGGGCTTTATTTAGTCTTTCGGTGAAAGACCGAACCCGGAGGGTCCAGTTGCATGTGGGGCTGCATAAAGGCTCCCCTGGGGAGTTCACTTGTACTCAAAGCCTTCCTCTGGGGGCACTTTTTTAAGGGCGAAAGGGGCTCGGAATGCGTTTTCTGGGCCCGAGTTTTCAGTTCTCTCCAATGCCGTCTAGTGCTATATTTAGTGTTGCTCGGAAACAGCGAACCCGGAGGGTCCAGTTGCATGTGGGGCTGCATAAAGGCTCCCCGGGGGAGTTCACTTGTAACTAAACCTTACTTTGGGGGCACTTTTGGATGGTCCAAGGGGAATCGCAATGCATTTTCTGTGGCCCGAGTTTTCAGTCGTCTCCCATGCGGCCAGGGTTATATTTAGTGTTGCTGTAAAAGAGCGAATACGGAGGGTCATGTTGCATGTGGGGCTGCATAAAGGCTCCCCTGGGGAGTTCACTTGTACCCAAAGCCTTCCTTTGGGGGCACTTCTGGATGGGTGAATGGGGCTTGAAACTCTTTTTCTGGGACCCGAGTTTTCAGTCTTCTGCCATGCTGGCAAGTGTTATATTAAGGGTTGCTCGGAAACAGCGAACCCGGAGGGTCCAGTTGCATGTGTGGCTGCATAAAGGCTCCCCTGGGGAGTTCACTTGTACCCAAAGCCTTCCTCTGGGGGCACTTTTCAATGGGCGAAAGGGGCTCGGAATGCGTTTTCTGAGGCCCGCTTTTTCAGTCTTCTCCCATAGTGCCGAGGGATATATTTAGTCTTGCGGTGAAAAAGTGAACCCGGAGGGTCCAGTTGCATGTGGGGCTGCATAAAGGCTCCCCTGGGGAGTTCACTTGTACCCAAAGCCTTCCTTTGGGGGCACTTCTGTTTTGGCAAACGGGCCTTGAACCTCTTTTTCTGTGGCCCGAGTTTTCAGTCGACTGCCATGCTGGCTAGGAATATATTTAGGATTGCTCGTAAACAGCGAACCCGAAGGGTCCAGTTGCATGTGGGGCTGCATAAAGGCTCCCCTGGGGAGTTCAGTTGTACCCAAAGCATTCCTTTGGGGGCACATTTGGATGGTCTATGGGGAATCGCAATGCGTTTTCTGAGGCCCGCTTTTTCAGTCTTCTCCCATTGCGTCTAGGGCTTTCTTTAGGCTTGCGGAGAAAGAGCGAATACGGAGTGTCCAGTTGCATGTGGGGCTGCATAAAGGCTCCACTGGGGAGTTCACTTGTACCCAAAGCCTTCCCCTGGGTGCACTTTTGAATGGGCGAAAGGGGCTCGAAAAGCGTTTTCTGGGGCCCGAGTTTTCAGTCGTCTCCCATGCCGGCTAGGGTTATGTTTAGTGTTGCTCGGAAAGAGCGAACCCGGAGGGTCCAGTTGCATGTGGGGCTGCATAAAAGCTCCCCTGGGGAGTTCACTTGTACCCAAAGCCTTCCTTTGGGGGCACTTTTGGATGGTCCAAGGGGAATCGCAATGCGTTTTCTGAGGCCCGCTTTTTCAGTCTTCTCCCATAGCGCCGAGGGATATATTTAGTCTTGCGGTGAAAGAGTGAACGCGGAGGGTCCAGTTGCATGTGGAGCTGCATAAAGGCTCCCCTGGGGAGTTCATTTGTACCCAAAGCCTTCCTTTAGGGGCACTTCTGGATGGGTGAATGGGGCCTGAAACGCTTTTTCTGTGGCCCGAGTTTTCAGACTTCTGCCATGCTGGCTAGGGATATATTTAGGGTTGCTCGTAAACAGCGAACCCGGAGGGTCCAGTTGCATGTGGGGCTGCATAAAGGCTCCCCTGGGGAGTTCACTTGTACCCAAAGCCTTCCTTTGGGGGCACTTCTGGATGGGTGAATGGGGCTTGAAACACTTTTTCTGTGGCCCGAGTTTTCAGTCTTCTGCCATGCCGACTAGTGTTATATTAAGGGTTGCTCGGAAACAGCGAACCCGGAGGGTCCAGTTGCATGTGGGGCTGCGTAAAGGCTCCTCTGCGGAGGTCACTTGTACCCAAAGCCTTCCTCTGGGGGCACTTTGGAATGGGCGATAGGGGCTCAGAAAGCGTTTTCTGGGGCCCCAGTTTTCAGTCGTCTCCCATGCCGGCTAGGGATATGTTTAGTGTTGCTCGGAAACAGCGAACCCGGAGGGTCCAGTTGCATGTGGGGCTGCATAAAGGCTCCCCTGGGGAGTTCAGATGTACCCAAAGCCTTCCTTTGGGGGCACTTTTGGATGGTCCAAGGGGAATCGCAATGCGTTTTCTGAGGCCCGCTTTTTCAGTCTTCTCCCATTGCGCCGACGGCTATATTTAGTCTTGCGGTGAAAGAGTGAACCCGGAGGGTCCAGTTGCATGTGGGGCTGCATAAAGGCTCCCCTGCGGAGTTCACTTGTACCCAAAGCCTTCCTTTAGGGGAACTTCTGGATGGTCGAAAGGGGCTTGAAACTCTTTTTCTGTGGCCCGAGTTTTCAGTCTTCTGCCATGCTGGCTACGGATATATTTAGGGTTGCTCGTAAACAGCAAACACGGAGGGTCCAGTTGCATGTGGGGCTGCGTAAAGGCTCCCCTGGGGAGTTCACTTGTACCCAAAGCCTTCCTTTGGGGGCTCTTTTGGATGGGCGAACGGGGCTTGTAACGCATTTTCTGTGGCCCGAGTTTTCAGTCTTCTGCCATGCGGGCCAGGGTTATATTTAGGGTTGCTGAGAAAGAGCGAATACGGAGGGTCCAGTTGCATGTGGGGCTGCATAAAGGCTCCCCTGGGGAGTTCAGTTGTACCCAAAGCCTTCCTTTGGGGGCACTTCTGGATGGCTGAATGGGGCTTGAAACGCTTTTTCTGTGGACCGAGTTTTCTGTCTTCTGCCATGCTGGCTAGTGTTATATATAGGGTTGCTCGGAAACAGCGAACCCGGAGCGTCCAGTTGCATGTGGGGCTGCGTAAAGGCACCCTTGGGGAGTTCAGTTGTACCCAAAGCCTTCCTCTGGGGGCACTTTTGAATGGGCGAAAGGGGCTCGGAAATCCTTTTCTGGGGCCCGAGTTTTCAGTCCTCTCCCCTGCCGGCTAGGGCTATGTTTATTGTTGCTCGTAAAGAGCGAACCCGGAGGGTCCAGTTGCATGTGGGACTGCATAAAGGCTCCCCTGGGGAGTTCAGTTGTACCCAAAGCCTTCCTTTGGGGGCACTTCTGGATGGGTGAATGGGGCTTGAAACTCTTTTTCTGTGGACCGAGTTTTCAGTCTTCTGCCATGCGGGCCAAGGTTATATTTAGGGTTGCTCGTAAAGAGCAAACCCGGAGGGTCCAGTTGCATGTGTGGCTGCATAAAGGCTCCCCTGGGGAGTTCAGTTGTACCCAAAGCCTTCCTTTACGGGCACTTCTGGATGGTCAAACGGGGCTTGAAACTCTTTTTCTGTGGCCCGAATTTTCAGTCTTCTGCCATGCTGGCTAGGGCTATGTTTAGTGTAGCTCGGAAAGAGCGAACCCGGAGGGTCCAGTTGCATATGGGACTGCGTAAAGGCTCCCCTGCGGAGTTCACTTGTACCCAAAGCCTTCCTTTAGGGGCACTTCTGGATGGGCGAAAGGGGCTTGAAACTCTTTTTCTGTGGCCCGAGTTTTCAGTCTTCTGCCATGCTGGCTAGGGATATATTTAGGGTTGCTCGTAACAGCAAACACGGAGGGTCCAGTTGCATGTGTGGCTGCGTAAAGGCTCCCCTGGGGAGTTCACTTGTACCCAAAGCCTTCCTTTGGGGGCACTTTTGAATGGGCGAAAGGGGCTTGTAACGCGTTTTCTGTGGCCCGATTTTTCAGTCGTCTGCCATGTGGGCCAGGGTTATATTTAGGGTTGCTGTGAAAGAGCGAATACGGAGGGTCCAGTTGCATGTGGGGCTGCATAAAGGCTCCCCTGCGGAGTTCACTTGTACCCAAAGCCTTCCTTTGGGGGCACTTCTGGATGGGCTAAAGGGGCTTGAAACTCTTTTTCTGTGGCCCGAGTTTTCAGTCTTCTGCCATGCTGGCTAGGGATATATTTAGGGTTGCTCGTAAACAGCAAACACGGAGGGTCCAGTTGCATGTGGGGCTGCGTAAAGGCTCCCCTGGGGAGTTCAGTTGTACCCAAAGCCTTCCTTTGGGGGCTCTTTTGGATGGGCGAATGGGGCTTGTAACGCGTTTTCTGGGGCCCGAGTTCTAAGTCGTCTGCCATGCGGGCCAGGGTTATATTTAGGGTTGCTCGGAAAGAGCGAACCCGGAGGGTCCAGTTGCATGTGGGGCTGCATAAAGGCTCCCCTGGGGAGTTCGCTTGTACCCAAAGCCTTCCTTTGGGGGCACTTTTGGATGGTCCAAGGGGAATCGCAATGCGTTTTCTGAGGCCCGCTTTTTCAGTCTTCTCCCATTGCACCGACAGCTATATTTAGTCTTGCGGTGAAAGAGTGAAACAAGAGCGTCCAGTTGCATGTGGGGCTGCATAAAGGCTCCCCTGGGGAGTTCACTTGTACCCAAAGCCTTCCTTTGGGGGCTGTTTTGGATGGGCGAATGGGGCTTGTAACGCTTTTTCTGTGGCCCGAGTTTTCAGTCTTCTGCCATGCTGGCTAGGGATATATTTAGGGTTGATCGTAAACAGCGAACCCGGAGGGTCCAGTTGCATGTGGGGCTGCATAAAGGCTCCTCTGGGGAGTTCACTTGTACCCAAAGCCTTCCTTTGGGGGCACTTTTGAATGGCCGAATCGGGCTTGTAAAGCGTTTTCTGGGGCCCGATTTTTCAGTCGTCTCCCATGCCGGCCAGGGTTACGTTTAGGGTTGTTCTGAACGAGCGAATACGGAGGGTCCAGTTGCATGTGCGGCTGCATAAAGGCTCCCCTGGGGAGTTCACTTGTACCCAAAGCCTTCCTTTCGGGGCACTTCTGGATGGGCAAAGGGGCCTGAAACTCTTTTTCTGTGGCCCGAGTTTTCAGTCTTCTCCCATTGTGCCGAGGGCTATATTTAGTCTTGCGGTGAAACAGTGAACCCGGAGGGTCCAGTTGCATGTGGGGCTGCATAAAGGCTCCCCTGGGGAGTTCATTTGTACCCAAAGCCTTCCTTTGGGGGCACTTTTGGATGGGCGAAAGGGTCTTGTAAGGCGTTTTCTTTGGCCCGTTTTTTCAGTTATCTCCGATGCCGTTTAGGGCTATATATAGGCTTGCAGTGAAAGAGCGAATAAGGATGGTCCAGTTGCATGTGGGGCTGCATAAAGGCTCCCCTGGGGAGTTCACTTGTACTCAAAGCCTTCCTCTGGGGGCACTTTTTTAAGGGCGAAAGGGGCTCGGAATGCGTTTTCTGGGCCCGAGTTTCAAGTTCTCTCCAATGCCGTCTAGTGCTATATTTAGTGTTGCTCAGAAACAGCGAACCCGGAGGGTCCAGTTGCATGTGGGGCTGCATAAAGGCTCCCCTGGGGAGTTCACTTGTAACTAAACCTTCCTTTGGGGGCACTTTTGGATGGTCCAAGGGGAATCGCAATGCGTTTTCTGAGGCCCGATTTTTCAGTCTTCTCCCATAGTGCCGAGGGATATATTTAGTCTTGCGGTGAAAAAGTGAATACGGAGGGTCCAGTTGCATGTGGGGCTGCATAAAGGCTCCCCTGGGGAGTTCAGTTGTACCAAAAGCATTCCTTTGGGGGCACATTTGTATGGTCTAAGGGGAATCGCAATGCGTATTCTGAGGCCCGCTTTTTCAGTCCTCCCATTGCGTCTAGGGCTTTATTTAGTCTTTCGGTGAAAGACCGAACCCGGAGGGTCCAGTTGCATGTGGGGCTGCATAAAGGCTCCCCTGGGGAGTTCACTTGTACTCAAAGCCTTCCTCTGGGGGCACTTTTTTAAGGGCGAAAGGGGCTCGGAATGCGTTTTCTGGGCCCGAGTTTTCAGTTCTCTCCAATGCCGTCTAGTGCTATATTTAGTGTTGCTCGGAAACAGCGAACCCGGAGGGTCCAGTTGCATGTGGGGCTGCATAAAGGCTCCCCGGGGGAGTTCACTTGTAACTAAACCTTACTTTGGGGGCACTTTTGGATGGTCCAAGGGGAATCGCAATGCATTTTCTGTGGCCCGAGTTTTCAGTCGTCTCCCATGCGGCCAGGGTTATATTTAGTGTTGCTGTAAAAGAGCGAATACGGAGGGTCATGTTGCATGTGGGGCTGCATAAAGGCTCCCCTGGGGAGTTCACTTGTACCCAAAGCCTTCCTTTGGGGGCACTTCTGGATGGGTGAATGGGGCTTGAAACTCTTTTTCTGGGACCCGAGTTTTCAGTCTTCTGCCATGCTGGCAAGTGTTATATTAAGGGTTGCTCGGAAACAGCGAACCCGGAGGGTCCAGTTGCATGTGTGGCTGCATAAAGGCTCCCCTGGGGAGTTCACTTGTACCCAAAGCCTTCCTCTGGGGGCACTTTTCAATGGGCGAAAGGGGCTCGGAATGCGTTTTCTGAGGCCCGCTTTTTCAGTCTTCTCCCATAGTGCCGAGGGATATATTTAGTCTTGCGGTGAAAAAGTGAACCCGGAGGGTCCAGTTGCATGTGGGGCTGCATAAAGGCTCCCCTGGGGAGTTCACTTGTACCCAAAGCCTTCCTTTGGGGGCACTTCTGTTTTGGCAAACGGGCCTTGAACCTCTTTTTCTGTGGCCCGAGTTTTCAGTCGACTGCCATGCTGGCTAGGAATATATTTAGGATTGCTCGTAAACAGCGAACCCGAAGGGTCCAGTTGCATGTGGGGCTGCATAAAGGCTCCCCTGGGGAGTTCAGTTGTACCCAAAGCATTCCTTTGGGGGCACATTTGGATGGTCTATGGGGAATCGCAATGCGTTTTCTGAGGCCCGCTTTTTCAGTCTTCTCCCATTGCGTCTAGGGCTTTCTTTAGGCTTGCGGAGAAAGAGCGAATACGGAGTGTCCAGTTGCATGTGGGGCTGCATAAAGGCTCCACTGGGGAGTTCACTTGTACCCAAAGCCTTCCCCTGGGTGCACTTTTGAATGGGCGAAAGGGGCTCGAAAAGCGTTTTCTGGGGCCCGAGTTTTCAGTCGTCTCCCATGCCGGCTAGGGTTATGTTTAGTGTTGCTCGGAAAGAGCGAACCCGGAGGGTCCAGTTGCATGTGGGGCTGCATAAAAGCTCCCCTGGGGAGTTCACTTGTACCCAAAGCCTTCCTTTGGGGGCACTTTTGGATGGTCCAAGGGGAATCGCAATGCGTTTTCTGAGGCCCGCTTTTTCAGTCTTCTCCCATAGCGCCGAGGGATATATTTAGTCTTGCGGTGAAAGAGTGAACGCGGAGGGTCCAGTTGCATGTGGAGCTGCATAAAGGCTCCCCTGGGGAGTTCATTTGTACCCAAAGCCTTCCTTTAGGGGCACTTCTGGATGGGTGAATGGGGCCTGAAACGCTTTTTCTGTGGCCCGAGTTTTCAGACTTCTGCCATGCTGGCTAGGGATATATTTAGGGTTGCTCGTAAACAGCGAACCCGGAGGGTCCAGTTGCATGTGGGGCTGCATAAAGGCTCCCCTGGGGAGTTCACTTGTACCCAAAGCCTTCCTTTGGGGGCACTTCTGGATGGGTGAATGGGGCTTGAAACACTTTTTCTGTGGCCCGAGTTTTCAGTCTTCTGCCATGCCGACTAGTGTTATATTAAGGGTTGCTCGGAAACAGCGAACCCGGAGGGTCCAGTTGCATGTGGGGCTGCGTAAAGGCTCCTCTGCGGAGGTCACTTGTACCCAAAGCCTTCCTCTGGGGGCACTTTGGAATGGGCGATAGGGGCTCAGAAAGCGTTTTCTGGGGCCCCAGTTTTCAGTCGTCTCCCATGCCGGCTAGGGATATGTTTAGTGTTGCTCGGAAAGAGCGAACACGGAGGGTCCAGTTGCATGTGGGGCTGCATAAAGGCTCCCCTGGGGAGTTCAGTTATTCCCAAAGCCTTCCTTTGGGGGCACTTCTGGATGAGTTAATGGGGCTTGAAATGCTTATTGTGGCCCGAGTTTTCAGTCTTCTGCCATGCTGGCTAGGGATATATTTAGGGTTGCTCGTAAACAGCGAACCCGGAGGGTCTAGTTGCATGTGGGGCTGCATAAAGGCTCCCCTGGGGAGTTCACTTGTACCCAAAGCCTTCCTTTGGGGGCACTTTTGGATGGTCCAAGGGGAATCGCAATGCGTTTTCTGAAGCCCGCTTTTTCAGTCTTCTCCCATTGCGCCGAGGGCTATATTTAGTCTTGCGGTGAAAGAGTGAACCCGGAGGGTCCAGTTGCATGTGGGGCTGCATAAAGGCTCCCCTGGGGAGTTCAGTTGTACCCAAAGCCTTACTTTGGGGGCACTTTTGGATGGCCGAATCGGGCTTGTAAAGCGTTTTCTGGGGCCCGATTTTTCAGTCTTCTCCCATGCCGGCCAGAGTTACGTTTAGTGTTGTTCTGACCGAGCGAATACGGAGGGTCCAGTTGCATGTGCGGCTGCATAAAGGCTCCCCTGGGGAGTTCACTTGTACCAAAAGCCTTCCTTTGGGGGCACTTTTGGATGGGCGAAAGGGTCTTGTAAGGCGTTTTCTTTGGCCCGTTTTTTCAGTTATCTCCGATGCCGTTTAGGGCTATATATAGGCTTGCAGTGAAAGAGCGAATAAGGATGGTCCAGTTGCATGTGGGGCTGCATAAAGGCTCCCCTGGGGAGTTCTCTTGTACTCAAAGCCTTCCTCTGGGGGCACTTTTGGATGGGCGAAAGGGGCTCGGAATGCGTTTTCTGGGCCCGAGTTTTCAGTTCTCTCCAATGCCGTCTAGTGCTATATTTAGTGTTGCTCGGAAACAGCGAACCCGGAGGGTCCAGTTGCATGTGGAGCTGCATAAAGGCTCCCCTGGGGAGTTCACTTGTAACTAAACCTTCCATTGGGGGCACTTTTGGATGGTCCAAGGGGAATCGCAATGCATTTTCTGAGGCCCGCTTTTTCAGTCTTCTCCAATTGCGCCGAGGGCTATATTTAGGCTTGCGGTGAAAGAGCGAATAAGGAGTGTCCGGTTGCATGTGGGGCTGCATAAAGGCTCCCCTGGGGAGTTCATTTTTACCCAAAGCCTTCCTTTGGAGGCACTTTTGGATGGACCAAGGGGAATCGCAATGCGTTTTCTGAGGCCCGCTTTTTCAGTCTTCTCCCATAGCGACAAGGGATATATTTAGTCTTGCGGTGAAAGAGTGAAACAAGAGCGTCCAGTTGCATGTGGGGCTGCATAAATGCTCCCCAAAGGAGTTCACTTGTACCCAAAGCCTTCCTCTGGGGGCACTTCTGGATGAGTTAATGGGGCTTGAAATGCTTTTTCTGTGGCCCGAGTTTTCAGTCTTCTGCCATGCTGGCTAGGGATATATTTAGGGTTGCTCGTAAACAGCGAACCCGGAGGGTCCAGTTGCATGTGGGGCTGCATAAAGGCTCCCCTGGGGAGTTCAGTTGTACCCAAAGCCTTCCTTTGGGGGCACTTTTGGATGGCCGAATCGGGCTTGTAAAGCGTTTTCTGGGGCCCGAGTTTTCAGTCGTCTCCCATGCGGGCCAGGGTTATATTTAGTGTTGCTGTAAAAGAGCGAATACGGAGGGTCATGTTGCATGTGGGGCTGCATAAATGCTCCCCTGGGGAGTTCACTTGTACCCAAAGCCTTCCTTTCGGGGCACTTCTGGATGGGTGAATGGGGCTTGAAACACTTTTTCTGGGGCCCGAGTTTTCAGTCTTCTGCCATGCCGGCAAGTGTTATATTAAGGGTTGCTAGGAAACAGCGAACCCGGAGGGTCCAGTTGCATGTGGGGCTGCATAAAGGCTCCCCTGGGGAGTTCACTTGTACTCAAAGCCTTCCTCTGGGGGCACTTTTTTAAGGGCGAAAGGGGCTCGGAATGCGTTTTCTGGGCCCGAGTTTTCAGTTCTCTCCAATGCCGTCTAGTGCTATATTTAGTGTTGCTCGGAAACAGCGAACCTAGAGGGTCCAGTTGCATGTGGGGCTGCATAAAGACTCCCCGGGGGAGTTCACTTGTAACTAAACCTTACTTTGGGGGCACTTTTGGATGGTCCAAGGGGAATCGCAATGCATTTTCTGTGGCCCGAGTTTTCAGTCGTCTCCCATGCGGCCAGGGTTATATTTAGTGTTGCTGTAAAAGAGCGAATACGGAGGGTCATGTTGCATGTGGGGCTGCATAAAGGCTCCCCTGGGGAGTTCACTTGTACCCAAAGCCTTCCTTTGGGGGCACTTCTGGATGGGTGAATGGGGCTTGAAACTCTTTTTCTGGGACCCGAGTTTTCAGTCTTCTGCCATGCCGGCAAGTGTTATATTAATGGTTGCTCGGAAAGAGCGAACCCGGAGGGTCCAGTTGCATGTGTGGCTGCATAAAGGCTCCCCTGGGGAGTTCACTTGTACCCAAAGCCTTCCTCTGGGGGCACTTTTGAATGGGCGAAAGGGGCTCGGAATGCGTTTTCTGAGGCCCGCTTTTTCAGTCTTCTCCCATAGTGCCGAGGGATATATTTAGTCTTGCGGTGAAAAAGTGAACCCGGAGGGTCCAGTTGCATGTGGGGCTGCATAAAGGCTCCCCTGGGGAGTTCACTTGTACCCAAAGAATTCCTTTGGGGGCACTTTTGGATGGTCCAAGGGGAATCGCAATGCGTTTTCTGAGGCCCGCTTTTTCAGTCTTCTCCCATAGCGCCGAGGGATATATTTAGTCTTGCGGTGAAAGAGTGAACGCGGAAGGTCCAGTTGCATGTGGAGCTGCATAAAGGCTCCCCTGGGGAGTTCATTTGTACCCAAAGCCTTCCTTTAGGGGCACTTCTGGATGGGTGAATGGGGCCTGAAACGCTTTTTCTGTGGCCCGAGTTTTCAGTCTTCTGCCATGCTGGCTAGTGTTATAAATAGTGTTGCTCGGAAAGAGCGAACCCGGAGGGTCCAGTTGCATGTGGGGCTACGTAAAGGCTCCTCTGCGGAGGTCACTTGTACCCAAAGCCTTCCTCTGAGGGCACTTTTGAATGGGCGATAGGGCTCAGAAAGCGTTTTCTGGGGCCCGAGTTTTCAGTCGTCTCCCATGCCGGCTAGGGATATGTTTAGTGTTGCTCGGAAAGAGCGAACACGGAGGGTCCAGTTGCATGTGGGGCTGCATAAAGGCTCCTCTGCGGAGTTCACTTGTACCCAAAGCCTTCCTCTGGGGGCACTTTGGAATGGGCGAAATGGGCTCGGATAGCGTTTTCTAGGGCCCGAGTTTTCAGTCGTCTCCCATGCCGGCTAGGGATATGTTTATTGTTGCTCGGAAAGAGCGAACACGGAGTGTCCAGTTGCATGTGGGGCTGCATAAAGGCTCCCCTGGGGAGTTCACTTGTACCCAAAGCCTTCCTTTGAGGGCACTTTTGGATGGTCCAAGGGGAATCGCAATGCGTTTTCTGAGGCCCGCTTTTTCAGTCTTCTCCCATAGCGACAAGGGATATATTTAGTCTTGCGGTGAAAGAGTGAAACCAGAGCGTCCAGTTGCATGTGGGGCTGCATAAAGGCTCCCCTGGGGAGTTCAGTTGTTCCCAAAGCCTTCCTTTGGGGGCACTTCTGGATGAGTTAATGGGGCTTGAAATGCTTTTTCTGTTGACCGAGTTTTCAGTCTTCTGCCATGCTGGCTAGGGATATATTTAGGGTTGCTCGTAAACAGCGAACCCGGAGGGTCCAGTTGCATGTGGGGCTGCATAAAGGCTCCCCTGGGGAGTTCATTTGTACCCAAAGCCTTCCTTTGGGGGCACTTTTCGATGGCCGATTCGGGCTTGTAAAGCGTTTTCTGGGGCCCGATTTTTCAGTCTTCTCCCATGCCGGCCAGGGTTACGTTTAGTGTTGTTCTGACCGAGCGAATACGGAGGGTCCAGTTGCATGTGCGGCTGCATAAAGGCTCCCCTGGGGAGTTCATTTGTACCCAAAGCCTTCCTTTGGGGGCACTTTTGGATGGGCGAAAGGGTCTTGTAAGGCGTTTTCTTTGGCCCGTTTTTTCAGTTATCTCCGATGCCGTTTAGGGCTATATATAGGCTTGCAGTGAAAGAGCGAATAAGGATGGTCCAGTTGCATGTGGGGCTGCATAAAGGCTCCCCTGGGGAGTTCACTTGTACTCAAAGCCTTCCTCTGGGGGCACTTTTTTAAGGGCGAAAGGGGCTCGGAATGCGTTTTCTGGGCCCGAGTTTTCAGTTCTCTCCAATGCCGTCTAGTGCTATATTTAGTGTTGCTCGGAAACAGCGAACCCGGAGGGTCCAGTTGCATGTGGAGCTGCATAAAGGCTCCCCGGGGGAGTTCACTTGTAACTAAACCTTCCTTTGGGGGCACTTTTGGATGGTCCAAGGGGAATCGCAATGCATTTTCTGAGGCCCGCTTTTTCAGTCTTCTCCAATTGCGCCGAGGGCTATATTTAGGCTTGCGGTGAAAGAGCGAATAAGGAGTGTCCGGTTGCATGTGGGGCTGCATAAAGGCTCCCCTGGGGAGTTCATTTTTACCCAAACCCTTCCTTTGGAGGCACTTTTGGATGGTCCAAGGGGAATCGCAATGCGTTTTCTGAGGCCCGCTTTTTCAGTCTTCTCCCATAGTGCTGAGGGATATATTCAGTCTTGCGGTGAAAAAGTGAATACGGAGGGTCCAGTTGCATGTGGGGCTGCGTAAATGCTCCCCTGGGGAGTTCACTTGTACCCAAAGCCTTCCTTTGGGGGCACTTCTGGATGGGTGAATGGGGCTTAAAACGCTTTTTCTGTGGCCCGAGTTTTCAGTCTTCTGCCATGCTGGCTAGGGTTATATTAAGGGTTGCTCGGAAACAGCGAACCCGGAGGGTCCAGTTGCATGTGGGGCTGCATAAAGGCTCCCCTGGGGAGTTCACTTGTACCCAAAGCCTTCCTCTGGGGGCACCTTTGAATGGGCGAAAGGGGCTCGAAAAGCGTTTTCTGGGGCCCGAGTTTTCAGTCGTCTCACATGCCGGCTAGGGATATGTTTAGTGTTGCTCCGAAAGAGCGAACACGGAGGGTCCAGTTGCATGTGGGGCTGCAGAAAGGCTCCCCTGGGGAGTTCACTTATACCCAAAGCATTCCTTTGGGGGCACATTTGGATGGTCTAAGGGGAATCGCAATGCGTTTTCTGAGGCCTGAGTTTTCAGTCCTCCCATTGCGTCTAGGGCTTTATTTAGGCTTGCGGTGAAAGACCGAACCCGGAGGGTCCAGTTGCATGTGGGGCTGCATAAAGGCTCCCCTGGGGAGTTCACTTGTACCCAAAGCCTTCCTTTGGGGGCACTTTTGGATGGGCGAATGGGGCTTGTAACGCGTTTTCTGGGGCCCGAGTTTTAAGTCGTCTCCCATGCTGGCTAGGGCTATGTTTAGTGTTGCTCGGAAAGAGCTAACCCGGAGGGTCCAGTTGCATGTGGGGCTGCATAAAGGCTCCCCTGGGGAGTTCAGTTTTATCCAAAGCCTTCCTTTGGGGGCACTTCTGGATGGGTGAACGGGGCTTGAACCTCTTTTTCTGTGGCCCGAGTTTTCAGTCGACTGCCATGCTGGCTAGGGTTTCTATTTAGGGTTGCTCGTAAACAGCGAACCCGTAGGGTCCCGTTGCATGTGGGGCTGCATAAAGGCTCCCCTGGGGAGTTCACTTGTACCCAAATCCTTCCACTGGGGGCACATTTGAATGGGCGAAAGGGGCTCGGAAAGCGTTTTCTGGGGCCCGAGTTTTCAGTCTTCTCCCATGCCGGCTAGGGTTATGTTTAGTGTTGCTCGGAAAGAGCGAACCCGGAGGGTCCAGTTGCATGTGGGGCTGCATAAAGGCTCCCCTGGGGAGTTCCGTTGTACCCAAAGCCTTCCTTTAGGGGCACTTCCGGATGGGCGAACGGGGCCTGAAACTCTTTTTCTGTGGCCCGAGTTTTCAGACTTCTGCCATGCTGGCTAGGGTTATGTTTAGGGTTGCTTGTAAAGAGCGAACCCGGAGGGTCCAGTTGCATGTGGGGCTGCATAAAGGCTCCCCTGGGGAGTTCACTTGTACCCAAAGCCTTCCTTTGGGGGCACTTCTGGATGGGCAAACGGGGCTTGAAAAGCTTTTTCTGTGCCCCGAGTTTTCAGTCTTCTCCCATTGTGCCGAGGGCTATATTTAGTCTTGCGGTGAAACAGTGAACCAGGAGGGTCCAGTTGCATGTGCGGCTGCATAAAGGCTCCCCTGGGGAGTTCATTTTTACCCAAAGTCTTCCTTTGGGGGCACTTTTGGATGGGCGAAAGGGTCTTGTAAGGCGTTTTCTTTGGCCCGTTTTTTCAGTTATCTCCGATGCCGTTTAGGGCTATATATAGGCTTGCAGTGAAAGAGCGAATAAGGATGGTCCAGTTGCATGTGGGGCTGCATAAAGGCTCCCCTGGGGAGTTCACTTGTACTCAAAGCCTTCCTCTGGGGGCACTTTTTTAAGGGCGAAAGGGGCTCGGAATGCGTTTTCTGGGCCCGAGTTTTCAGTTCTCTCCAATGCCGTCTAGTGCTATATTTAGTGTTGCTCGGAAACAGCGAACCCGGAGGGTCCAGTTGCATGTGGAGCTGCATAAAGGCTCCCCGGGGGAGTTCACTTGTAACTAAACCTTCCTTTGGGGGCACTTTTGGATGGTCCAAGGGGAATCGCAATGCATTTTCTGAGGCCCGCTTTTTCAGTCTTCTCCAATTGCGCCGAGGGCTATATTTAGGCTTGCGGTGAAAGAGCGAATAAGGAGTGTCCAGTTGCATGTGGGGCTGCATAAAGGCTCCCCTGGGGAGTTCATTTTTACCCAAAGCCTTCCTTTGGAGGCACTTTTGGATGGTCCAAGGGGAATCGCAATGCGTTTTCTGTGGCCCGAGTTTTCAGTCGTCTCCCATGCGGGCCAGGGTTATATTTAGTGTTGCTGTAAAAGAGCGAATACGGAGGGTCATGTTGCATGTGGGGCTGCATAAAGGCTCCCCTGGGGAGTTCACTTGTACCCAAAGCCTTCCTTTGGGGGCACTTCTGGATGGGCGAATGGGGCTTATAACGCGTTTTCTGGGGCCGGATTTTTCAGTCGTCTGCCATGCGGGCCAGGGTTATATTTAGTGTGGCGGTGAAAGAGCGAATACGGAGGGTCCAGTTGCATGTGGGGCTGCGTAAAGGCTCCCCTGGGGAGTTCACTTGTACCCAAAGCCTTCCTTTGGGGGCACTTCTGGATGGGTGAATGGGGCTTAAAACGCTTTTTCTGTGGCCCGAGTTTTCAGTCTTCTGCCATGCTGGCTAGGGTTATATTAAGGGTTGCTCGGAAACAGCGAACCCGGAGGGTCCAGTTGCATGTGGGGCTGCATAAAGGCTCCCCTGGGGAGTTCACTTGTACCCAAAGCCTTCCTCTGGGGGCACCTTTGAATGGGCGAAAGGGGCTCGAAAAGCGTTTTCTGGGGCCCGAGTTTTCAGTCGTCTCACATGCCGGCTAGGGATATGTTTAGTGTTGCTCCGAAAGAGCGAACATGGAGGGTCCAGTTGCATGTGGGGCTGCAGAAAGGCTCCCCTGGGGAGTTCACTTATACCCAAAGCATTCCTTTGGGGGCACATTTGGATGGTCTAAGGGGAATCGCAATGCGTTTACTGAGGCCCGCTTTTTCAGTCCTCCCATTGCGTCTAGGGCTTTATTTAGGCTTACGGTGAAAGACCGAACCCGGAGGGTCCAGTTGCATGTGGGGCTGCATAAAGGCTCCCCTGGGGAGTTCACTTGTACCCAAAGCCTTCCTTTGGGGGCACTTTTGGATGGGCGAATGGGGCTTGTAACGCGTTTTCTGGGGCCCGAGTTTTAAGTCGTCTCCCATGCTGGCTAGGGCTATGTTTAGTGTTGCTCGGAAAGAGCTAACCCGGAGGGTCCAGTTGCATGTGGGGCTGCATAAAGGCTCCCCTGGGGAGTTCAGTTTTATCCAAAGCCTTCCTTTGGGGGCACTTCTGGATGGGTGAACGGGGCTTGAACCTCTTTTTCTGTGGCCCGAGTTTTCAGTCGACTGCCATGCTGGCTAGGGTTTCTATTTAGGGTTGCTCGTAAACAGCGAACCCGTAGGGTCCCGTTGCATGTGGGGCTGCATAAAGGCTCCCCTGGGGAGTTCACTTGTACCCAAATCCTTCCACTGGGGGCACATTTGAATGGGCGAAAGGGGCTCGGAAAGCGTTTTCTGGGGCCCGAGTTTTCAGTCTTCTCCCATGCCGGCTAGGGTTATGTTTAGTGTTGCTCGGAAAGAGCGAATAAGGAGTGTCCAGTTGCATGTGGGGCTGCATAAAGGCTCCCCTGGGGAGTTCCGTTGTACCCAAAGCCTTCCTTTAGGGGCACTTCCGGATGGGCGAACGGGGCCTGAAACTCTTTTTCTGTGGCCCGAGTTTTCAGACTTCTGCCATGCTGGCTAGGGTTATGTTTAGGGTTGCTTGTAAAGAGCGAACCCGGAGGGTCCAGTTGCATGTGGGGCTGCATAAAGGCTCCCCTGGGGAGTTCACTTGTACCCAAAGCCTTCCTTTGGGGGCACTTCTGGATGGGCAAACGGGGCTTGAAAAGCTTTTTCTGTGGCCCGAGTTTTCAGTCTTCTCCCATTGTGCCGAGGGCTATATTTAGTCTTGCGGTGAAACAGTGAACCAGGAGGGTCCAGTTGCATGTGGGGCTGCATAAAGGCTCCCCTGGGGAGTTCATTTTTACCCAAAGTCTTCCTTTGGGGGCACTTTTGGATGGGCGAAAGGGTCTTGTAAGGCGTTTTCTTTGGCCCGTTTTTTCAGTTATCTCCGATGCCGTTTAGGGCTATATATAGGCTTGCAGTGAAAGAGCGAATAAGGATGGTCCAGTTGCATGTGGGGCTGCATAAAGGCTCCCCTGGGGAGTTCACTTGTACTCAAAGCCTTCCTCTGGGGGCACTTTTTTAAGGGCGAAAGGGGCTCGGAATGCGTTTTCTGGGCCCGAGTTTTCAGTTCTCTCCAATGCCGTCTAGTGCTATATTTAGTGTTGCTCGGAAACAGCGAACCCGGAGGGTCCAGTTGCATGTGGAGCTGCATAAAGGCTCCCCGGGGGAGTTCACTTGTAACTAAACCTTCCTTTGGGGGCACTTTTGGATGGTCCAAGGGGAATCGCAATGCATTTTCTGAGGCCCGCTTTTTCAGTCTTCTCCAATTGCGCCGAGGGCTATATTTAGGCTTGCGGTGAAAGAGCGAATAAGGAGTGTCCAGTTGCATGTGGGGCTCCATAAAGGCTCCCCTGGGGAGTTCATTTTTACCCAAAGCCTTCCTTTGGAGGCACTTTTGGATGGTCCAAGGGGAATCGCAATGCGTTTTCTGTGGCCCGAGTTTTCAGTCGTCCCCCTTGCGGGCCAGGGTTATATTTAGTGTTGCTGTAAAAGAGCGAATACGGAGGGTCATGTTGCATGTGGGGCTGCATAAAGGCTCCCCTGGGGAGTTCACTTGTACCCAAAGCCTTCCTTTGGGGGCACTTCTGGATGGGCGAATGGGGCTTATAACGCGTTTTCTGGGGCCCTATTTTATAGTCGTCTGCCATGCGGGCCAGGGATATATTTATGGTGGCGGTGAAAGAGCGAATACGGAGGGTCCAGTTGCATGTGGGGCTGCGTAAAGGCTCCCCTGGGGAGTTCACTTGTACCCAAAGCCTTCCTCTGAGGGCACTTTTGAATGGGCGAATGGGACTTGTAACGCGTTTTCTGGGGCCCGATTTTTAAGTCGTCTCCCATGCTGGCTAGGGCTATGTTTAGTGTTGCTCGGAAAGAGCTAACCCGGAGGGTCCAGTTGCATGTGGGGCTGCATAAAGGCTCCCCTGGGGAGTTCGGTTTTACCCAAAGCCTTCCTATGGGGGCATTTCTGGTTGGGTGAACGGGGCTTGAACCTCTTTTTCTGTGGCCCGAGTTTTCAGTCGGCTGCCATGCTGGCTAGGGATATATTTAGGGTTGCTCGTAAACAGCGAACCAGAAGGGTCCAGTTGCATGTGGGGCTGCATAAAGGCTCCCCTGGGGAGTTCACTTGTACCCAAAGCATTTCTTTGGGGGCACATTTGGATGGTCTAAGGGAAATCGCAATGCGTTTTCTGAGGCCCGCTTTTTCAGTCTTCTCCCATTGCGTCTAGGGCTTTATTTAGGCTTGCGGTGAAAGAGCGAATACGGAGTGTCCAGTTGCATGTGGGGCTGCAAAAAGGCTCCACTGGGGAGTTCACTTGTACCCAAAGCCTTCCTCTGGGGGCACTTTTGAATGGGCAAATTGGGCTTGTAAGGCGTTTTCTGGGGCCCGAGTTTTAAGTCGTCTCCCATGCCGGCTAGGGCTATGTTTAGGGTTGCTTGTAAAGAGCGAACCCGGAGGGTCCAGTTGCATGTGGGGCTGCATAAAGGCTCCCCTGGGGAGTTCACTTGTACCCAAAGCCTTCCTCTGAGGGCACTTTTGAATGGGCGAATGGGGCTTGTAACGCGTTTTCTGGGGCCCGAGTTTTAAGTCGTCTCCCATGCTGGCTAGGGCTATGTTTAGTGGTGCTCAGAAAGAGCTAACCCTGAGGGTCCATTTGCATGTGGGGCTGCATAAAGGCTCCCCTGGGGAGTTCACTTGTACCCAAAGCATTCCTTTGGGGGCACATTTGGATGGTCTAAGGGGAATCGCAATGCGTTTTCTGAGGCCCGCTTTTTAAGTCTTCTCCCATTGCGTCTAGGGCTTTATTTAGGCTTGCGGAGAAAGAACGAATACGGAGTGTCCAGTTGCATGTGGGGCTGCATAAAGGCTCCACTGGGGAGTTCAGATGTACCCAAAGCCTTCCTTTGGGGGCGCTTTTCGATGGTCCAAAGGGACTCACAAAGCGTTTTCTGAGGCCTGTTTTTTCAGTCTTTTCCCTTTGTGGCTAGGGCTATATTTAAGCTTGCGTTGAAAGAGTGAACCCGGAGGGTGCAGTTGCATGTGGGGCTGCGTAAAGGCTCCCCTGGGGAGTTCACTTGTACCCAAAGCCTTCCTTTGGGGGCACTTTTGGATGGTCCAAGGGGAATCGCAATGCGTTTTCTGAGGCCCGCTTTTTCAGTCTTCTCCCATAGCGCCGAGGGATATATTTAGTCTTGCGGAGAAAGAGTGAACGCGGAGGGTCCAGTTGCATGTTGGGCTGCATAAAGGCTCCCCTGGGGAGTTCATTTGTACCCAAAGCCTTCCTTTAGGGGCACTTCTGGATGGGTGAATGGGGCCAGAAACGCTTTTTCTGTGGCCCGAGTTTTCAGTCTTCTGCCATGCTGGCTAGGGATATATATAGGGTTGCTCGTAAACAGCGAACACGGAGGGTTCAGTTGCATGTGGGGCTGCATAAAGGCTCCCCTGTGGAGTTCACTTGTACCCAAAGCCTTCCTTTGGGGGCACTTCTGGATGGGTGAATGGGGCTTGAAACGCTTTTTCTGTGGCCCGAGTTTTCAGTCTTCTGCCATGCCGACTAGTGTTATATTAAGGGTTGCTCGGAAACAGCGAACCCGGAGGGTCCAGTTGCATTTGGGGCTGCGTAAAGGCTCCTCTGCGGAGTTCACTTGTACCCAAAGCCTTCCTCTGGGGGCACTTTTGAATGGGCGAATGGGGCTCAGAATGCGTTTTCTGGGGCCCGAGTTTTCAGTCGTCTCCCATGCCGGCTAGGGATATGTTTAGTGTTGCTCGGAAAGAGCGAACCCGGAGGGTCCAGTTGCATGTGGGGCTGCATAAAGGCTCCCCTGGGGAGTTCAGTTGTACCCAAAGCCTTCCTTTGGGGGCACTTTTGGATTGCCGAATCGGGCTTTTAACGCGTTTTCTGGGGCCCGATTTTTCAGTTGTCTCCCATGCCGGCCAGGGATACGTTTAGGGTTGTTCTGAACGAGCGAATACGGAGGGTCCAGTTGCATGTGGGGCTGCATAAAGGCTCCCCTGGGGAGTTCACTTGTACCCAAAGCCTTCCTTTGGGGGCACTTTTGGATGGTCCAAGGGGAATCGCAATGCGTTTTCTGAGGCCCGCTTTTTCAGTCTTCTCCCATTGCGCCGAGGGCTATATTTAGTCTTGCGGTGAAAGTGTGAACCCGGAGGGTCCAGTTGCATGTGGGGCTGCATAAAGGCTCCCCTGGGGAGTTCATTTGTACCCAAAGCCTTCCTTTTGGGGCACTTTTGGATGGCCGAATCGGGCTTGTAAAGCGTTTTCTGGGGCCTGATTTTTCAGTCGTCTCCCATGCCGGCCAGGGTTACGTTTAGGGTTGTTCTGAACGAGCGAATACGGAGGGTCCAGTTGCATGTGCGGCTGCATAAAGGCTCCCCTGGGGAGTTAACTTGTACCCAAAGCCTTCCTTTGGGGGCACTTCTGGATGGGTGAATGGGGCTTGAAACGCGTTTTCTGTGGCCCGAGTTTTCAGTCTTCTGCCATGCCGGCTAGTGTTATATTTAGGGTTGCTCGGAAACAGCGAACCCGTAGGGTCCCGTTGCATGTGGGGCTGCGTAAAGGCTCCCCTGGGGAGTTCACTTGTACCCAAAGCCTTCCTCTGGGGGCACTTATGAATGGGCGAAATGGGCTCGGAAAGCGTTTTCTGGGGCCCGAATTTTCAGTCTTCTCCCATGCCGGCTAGGGTTATGTTTAGTGTTGCTCGGAAAGAGCGAACCCGGAGGGTCCAGTTGCATATGGGGCTGCATAAAGGCTCCCCTGGGCAGTTCACTTGTACCCAAAGCCTTCCTTTCGGGGCACTTCTGGATGGGCGAACGGGGCCTGAAACTCTTTTTCTGTGGCCCGAGTTTTCAGTCTTCTCCCATTGTGCCGAGGGCTATATTAATCTTGCGGTGAAACAGTGAACCTGGAGGGTCCAGTTGCATGTGGGGCTGCATAAAGGCTCCCCTGGGGAGTTCATTTTTACCCAAAGTCTTCCTTTGGGGGCACTTTTGGATGGCCGAAAGGGTCTTGTAAGGCGTTTTCTTTGGCCCGTTTTTTCAGTTATCTCCGATGCCGTTTAGGGCTATATATAGGCTTGCAGTGAAAGAGCGAATAAGGATGGTCCAGTTGCATGTGGGGCTGCATAAAGGCTCCCCTGGGGAGTTCACTTGTACTCAAAGCCTTCCTCTGGGGGCACTTTTTTAAGGGCGAAAGGGGGTCGGAATGCGTTTTCTGGGCCCGAGTTTTCAGTTCTCTCCAATGCCGTCTAGTGCTATATTTAGTGTTGCTCGGAAACAGCGAACCCGGAGGGTCCAGTTGCATGTGGGGCTGCATAAAGGCTCCCCTGGGGAGTTCACTTTTCCTTTGGGGGCACTTTTGGATGGTCCAAGGGGAATCGCAATGCATTTTCTGAGGCCCGCTTTTTCAATCTTCTCCAATTGCGCCGAGGGCTATATTTAGGCTTGCGGTGAAAGAGCGAATAAGGAGTGTCCAGTTGCATGTGGGGCTGCATAAAGGCTCCCCTGGGGAGTTCATTTTTACCCAAAGCCTTCCTTTGGAGGCACTTTTGGATGGTCCAAGGGGAATAGCAATGCGTTTTCTGTGGCCCGAGTTTTCAGTCGTCTCCCATGCGGGCCAGGGCTATATTTAGCATTGCTGTAAAAGAGCGAATACGGAGGGTCATGTTGCATGTGGGGCTGCATAAATGCTCCCCTGGGGAATTCATTCACTTGTACTTAAAGTCTTCCTTTGGGGGCACTTTTGGATAGGCGAATGGGGCTTGTAACGCTTTTTCTGGGGCCCGATTTTTCAGTCGACTGCCATGCGGGCCAGGGATATATGAAGGATTGCTGTGAAAGAGCGAATACGGAGGGTCCAGTTGCATGTGGGGCTGCATAAAGGCTCCCCTGGGGAGTTCAGATGTACCCATAGCCTTCCTCTGGGGGCACTTTTGGATGGGCGAAAGGGTCTCGGAATACAATTTCTGGGACCTGAGTTTTCAGTCGTCTGCCATACGGGCCAGGGCTATATTTAGGGTTGTTGTGAAAGATCGAATACGGAGGATCCAGTTGCATGTGGGGCTGCATACAGGCTCCCCTGGGGAGTTCACTTGTACCCAAAGCCTTCCTTTGGGGGCACTTCTGGATGGACGAATGGGGCTTGAAACGCTTTTTCTGTTGCCCGAGTTTTCAATTTTCTGCCATGCTGGCTAGGGATATATTTAGGGTTGCTTGTAAACAGCGAACCCGGAGGGTCCAGTTGCATGTGGGGCTGCATAAAGGCTCCCCTGGGGAGTTCACTTGTACCCAAAGCCTTCCTTTGGGCACTTTTGGATGGTCCAAGGGGAATCGCAATGCGTTTTCTGAGGCCCGCTTTTTCAGTCTTCTGCCATTGCGCCGAGGGCTATATTTAGGCTTGCGGTGAAAGACCGAACCCGGAGTGTCCAGTTGCATGTGGGGCTGCATAAAGGCTCCCCTGGGGAGTTCAGTTGTACCCAAAGCCTTCCTCTGGGGGCACTTCTGGATGGGCGAATGGGGATTGTAACACGTTTTCTGGGGCCCGAGTTTTCAGTCGTCTGCCATGCGGGCAGGGTTATATCTAAATATAACCCTAAGGTTGCTGTGAAAGAGCGAACCCGGTGGGTCCAGTTGCATGTGGGGCTGCATAAAGGCTCCCCTGGGGAGTTCACTTGTACCCAAAGCCTTCCTTTAGGGGCACTTCTGTTTGGGCAAAAGGGGCTCGGAATGCGTTTTCTGGGACCCGACTTTTCAGTCGTCTCCAATACCAGCTAGGGCTATGTTTGGTGTTGCTCGGAAAGAGCGAACCCGGAGGGTCCAGTTGCATGTGGGGCTGCGTAAAGGCTCCCCTGGGGAGTTCACTTGTACCCAAAGCCTTCCTTTGGGGGCACTTCTGGATGGGCGAATGGGGCTTCTAACGCGTTTTCGGGGGCCCGATTTTATCAGTCGTCTGCCATGCGGGCCAGGTCTATATTTAGGGTTGCTGTGAAAGAGCGAATACGGAGGATCCAGTTGCATGTGGGGCTGCATAAAGGCTCCCCTGGGGAGTTCACTTGTACCCAAAGCCTTCCTTTGGGGGCACTTCTGGATGGGCGAATGGGGCTTGAAACACTTTTTCTGTGGCCCGAGTTTTCAGTCTTCTGCCATGCTGGCTAGGGATATATTAAGGATTGCTCGTAAACAGCGAACATGGAGGGTCCAGTTGCATGTGGGGCTGCATAAATGCTCCCCTGGGGAATTAATTCACTTGTACTCAAAGACTTCCTTTAGGGGCACTTTTGGATGGGCTAAAGTGTCTTGTAAGTCATTTTCTGGGGTCGGAATTTTCTCTTTCTGCCATGCTGTCTAGGATTCTATTTAGGGTTGCTCGTAAACAGCGAATACGGAGGGTCCAGTTGCATGTGGGGCTGCAGAAAGGCTCCCCTGGGGAGTTCACTTGTACCCAAAGCCTTCCTCTGGGGGCACTCTTGGATGGGCGAAAGGGGCTCGAAAAGCTTTTTCTGTGGCCCGAGTTTTCAGTCGTCTCCCATGGCGGCTAGGGCTATGTTTAGTGTTGCTCGGAAAGAGCTAAACCGGAGGGTCCAGTTGCATGTGGGGCTGCATAAAGGCTCCCCTGGGGAGTTCACTTTTACTCAAAGCCTTCCTTTGGGGTACTTTTGGATAAGCGAAAGGGTCTTGTAAGTCATTTTCTGGGGTCCGAGTTTTCAGTTACTCCCATGCTGGCTAGGGTTATATTTAAGGTTGCTAGGAAACAGCGAATACGGAGAGTCCAGTTGCATGTGGGGCTGCATAAAGGCTCCCCTGGGGAGTTCACTTGTAACCAAAGCCTTCCTTTGGGGGCACTTCTTTATGTGCGAAAGGGGCTATAAATGCTTTTTCTGTGGCCCGAGTTTTCAGTCGTCTCCCATGCCGGCTAGGGTTATGTTTAATGTTGCTTTGAAAGAGCGAATAAGGACGGTCCAGTTGCATGTGGGGCTGCATAAAGGCTCCCCTGGGGAGCTCACTTGTACCCAAAGCCTTCCTTTCGGGGCACTTTTGGATGGTCCAAGGGGAATCGCAATGCGTTTTCTGAGGACCGCTTTTTCAGTCTTCTCCCACTGCGCCGAGGCCTATATTTAGGCTTGCGGTAAAAGAGTGAACCCGGAGGGTCCAGTTGCATGTGGGGCTGCATAAAGGCTCCCCTGGGGAGTTCAGTTGTACCCAAAGCCATCCTTTGGGGGCACTTCTGGATGGGTGAATGGGGCTTGAAACGCTTTTTCTGTGGCCCGAATTTTCAGTCTTCTGCCACGCTGGCTAGGGATATATTAAGGATTGCTCGTAAACAGCGAACACTGAGGGTCCAGTTGCATGTGGGGCTGCGTAAAGGCTCCCCTACAAAGTTCACTTGTACCCAAAGCCTTCCTTTCGGGGCACACTTGGATGGGCGAAAGGGGCTCGGAATGCTTTTTTTGGGGCCCGAGTTTTCAGTCGTCTCCCATGCCGGCTAAGGCTATGTTTAGCGTTGCTCGGAAAGAGCGAACCCGGAGGGTCCAGTTGCATGTGGGGCTGCATAAAGGCTCCCCTGGGGAGTTCACTTGTACCTAAAGCCTTCCTTTGGGGGCACGTTTGGATGGTCCAATGGGAATCGCAATGCTTATTCTGAGGCCCCCTTTTTCAGTCCTCTCCCATTGCGCCGAGGGCTATATTTAGGCTTGCGGTGAAAAAGCGAATAATGAGGGTCCAGTTGCATGTGGGGCTGCGTAAAGGCTCCCCTGGGGAGTTCAGTTGTACCCAAAGCCTTCCTTTTGGGGCACTTCTGGATGGGCGAAAGAGACTCGCAATGCATTTTCTGAGGCCCGCTTTTTCAGTCTTCTCCCTTTGCAGCTAGGGCTATCTTTAGTGTTGCTCGGAAAGAGCGAACCCGGAGGGTCGAATTGCATGTGGGGCTGCATAAAGGCTCCCCTGGGGAATTCACTTGTACCCAAAGTCTTCCTTTGGACACTTCTGGATGGGCGAATGGGGCTCGGAATGCATTTTCTGGGACCCGAGTTTTCAGTCTTCTGCCATGCTGGCTAGGGTTATATTAAGGGTTGCTCGTAAACACCGAACCCGGAGGGTCCAGTTGCATGTGGGGCTGCATAAAGGCTCCCCTGGGGAGTTCAGCTGTACCCAAAGCCTTCCTCTGGGGGCACTCTTGGATGGGCGAAAGGGGCTCGAAAAGCTTTTTCTGTGGCCCGAGTTTTAAGTCATCTCCCATGGCGGCTAGGGCTATGTTTAGTGTTGCTCGGAAAGAGCTAAACCGGAGGGTCCAGTTGCATGTGGGGCTGCATAAAGGCTCCCCTGGGGAGTTCACTTTTACTCAAAGCCTTCCTTTGGGGTACTTTTGGATAAGCGAAAGGGTCTTGTAAGGCATTTTCTGGGGTCCGAGTTTTCAGTTACTCCCATGCTGGCTAAGGTTATATATAAGGTTGCTAGGAAACAGCGAATACGGAGAGTCCAGTTGAATGTGGGGCTGCATAAAGGCTCCCTTGGGGAGTTCACTTGTAACCAAAGCCTTCCTTTGGGGGCACTTTTGGATGGGCGAATGGGGCTTGTAACGCGTTTTCTGGGGCCCGATTTTTCAGTCGTGTGCCATGCTGGCCAGGGATATATTTAGGGTTGCTGTGAAGAAGCGAACCCGGAGGGCCCATTTGCATGTGGGGCTGCGTAAAGGCTCTCCTGGGGAGTTCACTTGTACCCAAAGCCTTCCTTTGGGGGCACTTCTTTATGTGCGAAAGGGGCTATAAATGCTTTTTCTGTGGCCCGAGTTTTCAGTCGTCTCCCATGCCGGCTAGGGTTATGTTTAATGTTGATTTGAAAGAGCGAATAAGGACGGTCCAGTTGCATGTGGGGCTGCATAAAGGCTCCCCTGGGGAGTTCACTTGTACCCAAAGCCTTCCTTTGGGGGCACTTTTGGATGGTCCAAGGGGAATCGCAATGCGTTTTCTGAGGACCGCTTTTTCAGTCCTCTCCCATTGCGCTGAGGGCTATATTTAGGCTTGCGGTGAAAAAGCGAATAATGAGGGTCCAGTTGCATTTGGGGCTGCGTAAAGGCTCCCCTGGGGAGTTCAGTTGTACCCAAAGCCTTCCTTTTGGGGCACTTCTGGATGGGCGAAAGAGACTCGCAATGCATTTTCTGAGGCCCGCTTTTTCAGTCTTCTCCCTTTGCAGCTAGGGCTATCTTTAGTGTTGCTCGGAAAGAGCGAACCCGGAGGGTCGAATTGCATGTGGGGCTGCATAAAGGCTCCCCTGGGGAATTCACTTGTACCCAAAGCCTTCCTTTGGACACTTCTGGATGGGCGAATGGGGCTCGGAATGCATTTTCTGGGACCCGAGTTTTCTGTCTTCTGCCATGCTGGCTAGGGTTATATTAAGGGTTGCTCGTAAACACCGAACCCGGAGGGTCCAGTTGCATGTGGGGCTGCATAAAGGCTCCCCTGGGGAGTTCATTTGTACCCAAAGTCTTCCTTTGGGGGCACTTTTGGATGGGCGAAAGGGTCTTGTAAGGCGTTTTCTTTGGCCCGATTTTTCAGTTATCTCCGATGCCGTTTAGGGCTATATATAGGCTTGCAGTGAAAGAGCGAATAAGGATGGTCCAGTTGCATGTGGGGCTGCATAAAGGCTCCCCTGGGGAGTTCACTTGTACTCAAAGCCTTCCTCTGGGGGCACTTTTTTAAGGGCGAAAGGGGCTCGGAATGCGTTTTCTGGGCCCGAGATTTCAGTTCTCTCCAATGCCGTCTAGTGCTATATTTAGTGTTGCTCGGAAACAGCGAACCCGGAGGGTCCAGTTGCATGTGGGGCTGCATAAAGGCTCCCCGGGGGAGTTCACTTGTAACTAAACCTTCCTTTGGGGGCACTTTTGGATGGTCCAAGGGGAATCGCAATGCATTTTCTGAGGCCCGCTTTTTCAGTCTTCTCCAATTGCGCCGAGGGCTATATTTAGGCTTGCAGTGAAAGAGCGAATAAGGAGTGTCCAGTTGCATGTGGGGCTGCATAAAGGCTCCCCTGGGGAGTTCATTTTTACCCAAAGCCTTCCTTTGGAGGCACTTTTGGATGGTCCAAGGGGAATCGCAATGCGTTTTCTGTGGCCCGAGTTTTCAGTCGTCTCCCATGCGGGCCAGGGTTATATTTAGTGTTGCTGTAAAAGAGCGAATACGGAGGGTCATGTTGCATGTGGGGCTGCATAAAGGCTCCCCTGGGGAGTTCACTTGTACCCAAAGCCTTCCTTTGGGGGCACTTTTGGATTGCCGAATCGGGCTTTTAACGCGTTTTCTGGGGCCGGATTTTTCAGTCGTCTGCCATGCGGGCCAGGGTTATATTTAGGGTGGCGGTGAAAGAGCGAATACGGAGGGTCCAGTTGCATGTGGGGCTGCATAAAGGCTCCCCTGGGGAGTTCACTTGTACCCAAAGCCTTCCTCTGAGGGCACTTTTGAATGGGCGAATGGGGCTTGTAACGCGTTTTAGGGGCCCGAGTTTTAAGTCGTCTCCCATGCTGGCTAGGGCTATGTTTAGTGTTGCTCGGAAAGAGCTAACCCGGAGGGTCCAGTTGCATGTGGGGCTGCATAAAGGCTCCCCTGGGGAGTTCAGTTTTACCCAAAGCCTTCCTTTGGGGACACTTCTGGATGGGTGAATGGGGCTTGAAACACGTTTTCTATGGCCCGAGTTTTCAGTCTTCTGCCATGCCGGCAAGTGTTATATTAAGGGTTGCTTGGAAACAGCGAACCCGAAGGGTCCAGTTGCATGTGGGGCTGCATAAAGGCTCCCCTGGGGAGTTCACTTGTACCCAAAGCCTTCCTTTCGGGGCACTTTTGGATGGGCGAAAGGGTCTTGTAAGGCGTTTTCTTTGGCCCGATTTTTCAGTTATCTCCGATGCCGTTTAGGGCTATATATAGGCTTGCAGTGAAAGAGCGAATACGGAGTGTCCAGTTGCATGTGGGGCTGCATAAAGGCTCCCCTGGGGAGTTCACTTGTACCCAAAGCCTTCCTTTCGGGGCACTTCTGGATGGGTGAATGGGGCTTGAAACACTTTTTCTGGGGCCCGAGTTTTCAGTCTTCTGCCATGCCGGCAAGTGTTATATTAAGGGTTGCTCGGAAACAGCGAACCCGGAGGGTCCAGTTGCATGTGGGGCTGCATAAAGGCTCCCCTGGGGAGTTCACTTGTACCCAAAGCCTTCCTTTGGGGGCACTTTTGGATGGTCCAAGGGGAATCGCAATGCGTTTTCTGAGGCCCGCTTTTTCAGTCTTCTCCCATAGTTCCGAGGGATATATTTAGTCTTGCGGTGAAAAAGTGAATACGGAGGGTCCAGTTGCATGTGGGGCTGCATAAAGGCTCCCCTGGGGAGTTCAGTTGTACCCAAAGCCTTCCTTTAGGGGCACTTCTGGATGGGCGAACGGGGCCTTAAACTCTTTTTCTGGGGCCCGAGTTTTCAGACTTCTGCCATGCTGGCTAGGGTTATGTTTAGGGTTGCTTGTAAAGAGCGAACCCGGAGGGTCCAGTTGCATGTGGGGCTGCATAAAGGCTCCCCTGGGGAGTTCACTTGTACCCAAAGCCTTCCTTTGGGGGCACTTTGGGATGGGCAAACGGGGCTTGAAAAGCTTTTTCTGTGGCCCGAGTTTTCAGTCTTCTCCCATGGTGCCGAGGGCTATATTTAGTCTTGCGGTGAAACAGTGAACAAGGAGGGTCCAGTTGCATGTGGGGCTGCATAAAGGCTCCCCTGGGGAGTTCATTTGTACCCAAAGTCTTCCTTTGGGGGCACTTTTGGATGGGCGAAAGGGTCTTGTAAGGCGTTTTCTTTGGCCCGATTTTTCAGTTATCTCCGATGCCGTCTAGTGCTATATTTAGTGTTGCTCGGAAACAGCGAACCCGGAGGGTCCAGTTGCATGTGGAGCTGCATAAAGGCTCCCCGGGGGAGTTCACTTGTAACTAAACCTTCCTTTGGGGGCACTTTTGGATGGTCTAAGGGGAATCGCAATGCATTTTCTGAGGCCCGCTTTTTCAGTCTTCTCCAATTGCGCCGAGGGCTATATTTAGGCTTGCGGTGAAAGAGCGAATAAGGAGTGTCCAGTTGCATGTGGGGCTGCATAAAGGCTCCCCTGGGGAGTTCATTTTTACCCAAAGCCTTCCTTTGGAGGCACTTTTGGATGGTCCAAGGGGAATCGCAATGCGTTTTCTGTGGCCCGAGTTTTCAGTCGTCTCCCATGCGGGCCAGGGTTATATTTAGTGTTGCTGTAAAAGAGCGAATACGGAGGGTCATGTTGCATGTGGGGCTGCATAAAGGCTCCCCTGGGGAGTTCACTTGTACACAAAGCCTTCCTTTGGGGGCACTTCTGGATGGGCGAATGGGGCTTATAACGCGTTTTCTGGGGCCCTATTTTTCAGTCGTCTGCCATGCGGGCCAGGGTTATATTTAGGGTGGCGGTGAAAGAGCGAATACGGAGGGTCCAGTTGCATGTGGGGCTGCGTAAAGAATCCCATGGGGTGTTCACTTGTACCCAAAGCCTTCCTCTGAGGGCACTTTTGAATGGGCGAATGGGGCTTGTAACGCGTTTTCTGGGGCCCGAGTTTTAAGTCGTCTCCCATGCTGGCTAGGGATATGTTTAGTGTTGCTCGGAAAGAGCTAACCCGGAGGGTCCAGTTGCATGTGGGGCTCCATAAAGGCTCCCCTGGGGAGTTCAGTTTTACCCAAAGCCTTCCTTTGGGGGCACTTCTGGATGGGTGAATGGGGCTTGAACCTCTTTTTCTGTGGCCCGAGTTTTCAGTCTTCTGCCATGCCGGCAAGTGTTATATTAAGGGTTGCTCGGAAACAGCGAACCCGGAGGGTCCAGTTGCATGTGGGGCTGCATAAAGGCTCCCCTGGGGAGTTCACTTGTACCCAAAGCCTTCCTTTCGGGGCACTTCTGGATGGGTGAATGGAGCTTGAAACGCTTTTTCTGTGGCCCGAGTTTTCAGTCTTCTGCCATGCTGGCTAGTGTAATACTTAGGGTTGCTCGGAAACAGCGAACCCGGAGGGTCCAGTTGCATGTGGGGCTGCATAAAGGCTCCCCTGGGGAGTTCACTTGTACCCAAAGCCTTCCTCTGGGGGCACTTTTCAATGGGCGAAAGGGGCTCGAAAAGCGTTTTCTGGGGCCCGAGTTTTCAGTCGTCTCCCATGCCGGCTAGGGTTATGTTTAGTGTTGCTCGGAAAGAGCGAACACGAAGGGTCCAGTTGCATGTGGGGCTGCAGAAAGGCTCCCCTGGGGAGTTCAGTTGTACCAAAAGCCTTCCTTTGGGGGCACATTTGGATGGTCTAAGGGGAATCGCAATGCGTTTTCTGAGGCCAGCTTTTTCAGTCTTCTCCCATTGCGTCTAGGGCTTTATTTAGGCTTGCGGTGAAAGACCGAACCCGGAGTGTCCAGTTGCATGTGGGGCTGCATAAAGGCTCCCCTGGGGAGTTCACTTGTACCCAAAGCCTTCCTTTGGGGGCACTTTTGGATGGGCGAATGGGGCTTATAACGCGTTTTCTGTGGCCCGATTTTTTAGTCGTCTGCCATGCGGGCCAGGGTTATATTTAGGGTGGCGGTGAAAGAGCGAATACGGAGGGTCCAGTTGCATGTGGGGCTGCATAAAGGCTCCCCTGGGGAGTTCAGCTGTACCCAAAGCCTTCCTCTAGGGGCACATTTGGATGGTCTAAGGGGAATCGCAATGCGTTTTCTGAGGCCCGCTTTTTCAGTCTTCTCCCATTGCGTCTAGGGCTTTATTTAGGCTTGCGGTGAAAGAACGAATACGGAGGGTCCAGTTGCATGTGGGGCTGCATAAAGGCTCCACTGGGGAGTTCAGATGTACCCAAAGCCTTCCTTTGGGGGCACTTTTCGATGGTCCAAAGGGACTCACAAAGCGTTTTCTGAGGCCCGTTTTTTCAGTCTTTTCCCTTTGTGGCTAGGGCTATATTTAAGCTTGCGTTGAAAGAGTGAACCCGGAGGGTGCAGTTGCATGTGGGGCTGCGTAAAGGCTCCCCTGGGGAGTTCACTTGTACCCAAAGCCTTCCTTTGGGGGCACTTTTGGATGGTCCAAGGGGAATCGCAATGCGTTTTCTGAGGCCCGCTTTTTCAGTCTTCTCCCATAGTTCCGAGGGATATATTTAGTCTTGCGGTGAAAAATTGAATACGGAGGGTCCAGTTGCATGTGGGGCTGCATAAATTCTCCCCTGGGGAGTTCACTTGTACCCAAAGCCTTCCTTTCGGGGCACTTCTGGATGGGTGAATGGGCTTAAAACGCTTTTTCTGTGGCCCGAGTTTTCAGTCTTCTGCCATGCCGACTAGTGTTATATTAAGGGTTGCTCGGAAACAGCGAACCAGGAGGGTCCAGTTGCATTTGGGGCTGCATAAAAGCTCCCCTGGGGAGTTCACTTGTACCCAAAGCCTTCCTTTCGGGGCACTTCTGGATGGGTGAATGGGCTTAAAACGCTTTTTCTGTGGCCCGAGTTTTCAGTCTTCTGCCATGCCGACTAGTGTTATATTAAGGGTTGCTCGGAAACAGCGAACCAGGAGGGTCCAGTTGCATTTGGGGCTGCGTAAAAGCTCCCCTGGGGAGTTCACTTGTACCCAAAGCCTTCCTTTGGGGGCACTTTTGAATGGGAGAAAGGGGCTCAGAAAGCGTTTTCTGGGGCCCGAGTTTTCAGTCGTCTCCCATGCCGGCTAGGGTTATGTTTATTGTTGCTCGGAAAGAGCGAACCCGGAGGGTCCAGTTGCATGTGGGGCTGCATAAAGGCTCCCCTGGGGAGTTCACTTGTACCCAAAGCCTTCCTTTGGGGGCACTTTTGGATGGTCCAAGGGAATCGCAATGCGTTTTCTGAGGCCCGCTTTTTCAGTCTTCTCCCATTGCTCCGAGGGCTATATTTAGTCTTGCGGTGAAAGTGTGAACCCGGAGGGTCCAGTTGCATGTGGGGCTGCATAAAAACTCCCCTGGGGAGTTCATTTGTACCCAAAGCCTTCGTCTGGGGGCACTTTTGAATCGGCGAAATGGGCTCGGAAAGCTTTTTCTGGGGCCCGAATTTTCAGTCTTCTCCCATGCCGGCTAGGATTATGCTTAGTGTTGCTCGGAAAGAGCGAACCCGGAGGGTCCAGTTGCATGTGGGGCTGCATAAAGGCTCCCCTGGGCAGTTCACTTGTACCCAAAGCCTTTCTTTCGGGGCACTTCTGGATGGGAGAACGGGGCCTGAAACTCTTTTTCTGTGGCCCGAGTTTTCAGTCTTCTCCCATTGTGCCGAGGGCTATATTTAGTCTTGCGGTGAAACAGTGAACCAGGAGGGTCCAGTTGCATGTGGGGCTGCATAAAGGCTCCCCTGGGGAGTTCATTTGTACCCAAAGTCTTCCTTTGGGGGCACTTTTAGATGGGCGAAAGGGTCTTGTAAGGCGTTTTCTTTGGCCCGATTTTTCAGTTATCTCCGATGCCGTTTAGGGCTATATATAGTCTTGCAGTGAAAGAGCGAATAAGGATGGTCCAGTTGCATGTGGGGCTGCATAAAGGCTCCCCTGGGGAGTTCACTTGTACTCAAAGCCTTCCTCTGGGGGCACTTTTTTAAGGGCGAAAGGGGCTCGGAATGCGTTTTCTGGGCCCGAGTTTTCAGTTCTCTCCAATGCCGTCTAGTGCTATATTTAGTGTTGCTCGGAAACAGCGAACCCGGAGGGTCCAGTTGCATGTGGGGCTGCATAAAGGCTCCCCTGGGGAGTTCACTTTTCCTTTGGGGGCACTTTTGGATGGTCCAAGGGGAATCGCAATGCATTTTCTGAGGCCCGCTTTTTCAATCTTCTCCAATTGCGCCGAGGGCTATATTTAGGCTTGCGGTGAAAGAGCGAATAAGGAGTGTCCAGTTGCAGGTGGGGCTGCATAAAGGCTCCCCTGGGGAGTTCAGTTGTACCCAAAGCCTTCCTCTGGGGGCACTTCTGGATGGGCGAATGGGGATTGTAACACGTTTTATGGGGCCCGAGTTTTCAGTCGTCTGCCATGCGGGCAGGGTTATATCTAAATATAACCCTAAGGTTGCTGTGAAAGAGCGAACCCGGAGGGTCCAGTTGCATGTGGGGCTGCATAAAGGCTCCCCTGGGGAGTTCACTTGTACCCAAAGCCTTCCTTTAGGGGCACTTCTGTTTGGGCAAAAGGGGCTCGGAATGCGTTTTCTGGGACCCGACTTTTCAGTCGTCTCCAATACCAGCTAGGGCTATGTTTGGTGTTGCTCAGAAAGAGCGAACCCGGAGGGTCCAGTTGCATGTGGGGCTGCATAAAGGCTCCCCTGGGGAGTTCACTTGTACCCAAAGCCTTCCTTTGGGGGCACTTCTGGATGGGCGAATGGGGCTTGTAACGCGTTTTCTGGGGCCCGATTTTATCAGTCGTCTGCCATGCGGGCCAGGTCTATATTTAGGGTTGCTGTGAAAGAGTGAATACGGAGGGTCCAGTTGCATGTGGGGCTGCATAAAGGCTCCCCTGGGGAGTTCACTTGTACCCAAAGCCTTCCTTTGGGGGCACTTCTGGATGGGCGAAAGGGGCTTGAAACGCTTTTTCTGTGGCCCGAGTTTTCAGTCTTCTGCCATGCCGACTAGTGTTATATTAAGGGTTGCTCGGAAACAGCGAACCAGGAGGGTCCAGTTGCATTTGGGGCTGCGTAAAAGCTCCCCTGGGGAGTTCACTTGTACCCAAAGCCTTCCTTTGGGGGCACTTTTGAATGGGAGAAAGGGGCTCGGATAGCGTTTTCTGGGGCCCGAGTTTTCAGTCGTCTCCCATGCCGGCTAGGGTTATGTTTATTGTTGCTCGGAAAGAGCGAACCCGGAGGGTCCAGTTGCATGTGGGGCTGCATAAAGGCTCCCCTGGGGAGTTCAGTTGTACCCAAAGCCTTCCTTTGGGGGCACTTTTGAATGGTCCAAGGGGAATCGCAATGCGTTTTCTGAGGCCCGCTTTTTCAGTCTTCTCCCATTGAGCCGAGGGCTATATTTAGTCTTGCAGTGAAAGAGTGAACCCGGAGGGTCCAGTTGCATGTGGGGCTGCATAAAGGCTCCCCTGGGGAGTTCATTTGTACCCAAAGCCTTCCTTTGGGGGCACTTTTGGATTGCCGAATCGGGCTTTTAACGCGTTTTCTGGGGCCCGATTTTTCAGTTGTCTCCCATGCCGGCCAGGGATACATTTAGGGTTGTTCTGAACGAGCGAATACGGAGGGTCCAGTTGCATGTGGGGCTGCATAAAGGCTCCCCTGGGGAGTTCACTTGTACCCAAAGCCTTCGTCTGGGGGCACTTTTGAATCGGCGAAATGGGCTCGGAAAGCTTTTTCTGGGGCCCGAATTTTCAGTCTTCTCCCATGCCGGCTAGGATTATGTTTAGTGTTGCTCGGAAAGAGCGAACCCGGAGGGTCCAGTTGCATGTGGGGCTGCATAAAGGCTCCCCTGGGCAGTTCACTTGTACCCAAAGCCTTCCTTTCGGGGCACTTCTGGATGGGCGAACGGGGCCTGAAACTCTTTTTCTGTGGCCCGAGTTTTCAGTCTTCTCCCATTGTGCCGAGGGCTATATTTAGTCTTGCGGTGAAACAGTGAACCAGGAGGGTCCAGTTGCATGTGGGGCTGCATAAAGGCTCCCCTGGGGAGTTCATTTTTACCCAAAGTCTTCCTTTGGGGGCACTTTTAGATGGGCGAAAGGGTCTTGTAAGGCGTTTTCTTTGGCCCGATTTTTCAGTTATCTCCGATGCCGTTTAGGGCTATATATAGGCTTGCAGTGAAAGAGCGAATAAGGATGGTCCAGTTGCATGTGGGGCTGCATAAAAGCTCCCGTGGGGAGTTCACTTGTACTCAAAGTATTCCTCTGGGGGCACTTTTTTAAGGGCGAAAGGGGCTCGGAATGCGTTTTCTGGGCCCGAGTTTTCAGTTCTCTCCAATGCCGTCTAGTGCTATATTTAGTGTTGCTCGGAAACAGCGAACCCGGAGGGTCCAGTTGCATGTGGGGCTGCATAAAGGCTCCCCTGGGGAGTTCACTTTTCCTTTGGGGGCACTTTTGGATGGTCCAAGGGGAATCGCAATGCATTTTATGAGGCCCGCTTTTTCAATCTTCTCCAATTGCGCCGAGGGCTATATTTAGGCTTGCGGTGAAAGAGCGAATAAGGAGTGTCCAGTTGCATGTGGGGCTGCATAAAGGCTCCCCTGGGGAGTTCACTTGTACCCAAAGCCTTCCTCTGGGGGCACTTTTGGATGGACGAAAGGGGCTTGTGAGGCATTTTCTGGTGTCCGAGTTTTCAGTCGTCTCCCATGCCGGCTAGGGCTATGTTTAGTGTTGTTCAGAAAGAGCGAACCCGGAGGGTCCAGTTGCATGTGGGGCTGCATAAAGGCTCCCCTGGGGAGTTCACTTGTACCCAAAGTCTTCCTTTGGGGACACTTCTCAATGGGCGAATGGGGCTCGGAATGCATTTACTGGGGCTGTAGTTTTCAGTCTTCTGCCATGCTGGCTGGGGTTATATTTAGGGTTGCTCGTAAACACCGAACACGGAGGGTCCAGTTGCATGTGGGTCTGCGTAAAGGCTTCCCTGGGGAGTTCACTTCTACCCAAAGCCTTCGTTTCGTGGCACTTTTTGATTGGCGAAAGGGACTCGGAACTCATCTTCTGGGTCCCGATTTTTCAGTCGTCTCCCATACAGGGTAGGCCTATATTTCGTTTTGCGGTGAAAGAGTGAACGCGGAGGGTCCAGTTGCATGTGTGGCTGCGTAACGGCTCCCGTGGGGATTTCCATTGTACCGTAGCCCATCTTACGTGCAGATTAACTCTCTAGGGGAGCCTTTATGCAACCCCACATTAAATTGGACCTTCCGGGTTCGCTGTTTCCGAGCAACACTAAATATAGACCTAGCCGGCATGGGAGACCACTGAAAACTCGGGCCCTATAAAACGCATTCCGAGCCCCTTTCGCCCATCCAAAAGTGCCCCCAAAGGAAGGCTTTGGGTACAAGTGAACTCCCCTTGGGAGCCTTCACATAGCCTGAAAAATTGGGCCCCAAAAAACGCGTTCATTTAAGGATATGGTGAGTGGGTTAGGTTAATGTTTTGGGTTCTGGTTAGGTTTAGGTTTATTGTGAGCGTATTAGGGCTAGGTTTAGGGATAGGGTTAGAGAATAAGGTTTAGTGTTAGGGTAAGTTTTAGGTTTAGTGTAACTTTTTTTTAGCGTAAGGTTAAGGGTTAAGTTTTGGATAAGAGTAAGGGTTAGAGTTAGGGTAAGTGTTAAAGGGTTAGAGGAAGGGGAAGAGGAAGGGGAATGGAAAGCGGAAGGGGAAGGAGGAGGGTAACGGGAACGGGAATAGGAACGGGAAGGGTTAATGTAGTGGCCGTCCCAGTGCCGGGGTTCAGTCCCATGCGGATGGGAGGCTTGCCGTCCCGAGCTCCCGGGTGCCTCCGTCCGGAGGCGAGGAAGCAGACCGTCCCGAGCCCCTTGGTTCCAGTCTTGGGAGACAATAGTGCTAGCCGCACCAGGGACCAGAGCCGACCTCGGGTGTCTCAGAGACGGCTATCCAATGGCACAGGTATCTGGCCACATACGGCGCGGTGCTTGCCGTGCGTTGAACGAGGTTGTTGCTGTCGAGACGTTCGGGGACCGGCTGTTCCGAAATCTGTGGACTGTGTCGGGCGGCATGCCGGCAGACTGTCCCGTGTCCCGGGTGTCCGGCCTCGATCGGCACGTTGGCAGGCCGTGCCGTGAAGCGGGAGGCTGGTGTCCGCTGCTATTGGGACTCGCCGTTCCCGTCCTATCCCGTGCGGATCGGCAAACAACCATCCCACGCTCCCGGTTATATCCGTTCGGAGGCGCGGGAGCCGACCGTCCCGAGTTCCTTGACGCAGTGGGCAACGTGTGTGATAGACACACTACGGTCCAGGCCCCGTCTCGGGCGGATCGGAAAAGGCGATCCCACGACACGGTTGTGCGGCCACGAGCTGACTGTGTAGCAGCCGTGTCGTGAAACAGGAGGTTGTCATCAGGAGGCTCGGGGGCTGCCTGTCCCCGACACCAAAGCTTCTGTCCTGTCCGGAGCGGCGGCAGTCCTTCCCGAACAGCCAAGCTCCTTTCCTGCGCGACGTGTGTGCTAGCCGCACCGGGGTCCGGGTCCCGTCTTGGGCGGCTCGGGGAAGGAGATCCCTCGACACAGTGGTCCGGCCACGAGCTGCATGCGTAGCAGCCGCGTCGTGAAACAGGAGGCTGTCATCCTCTGGCTCGGGGGCTGCTTGTCCCCGAGACGAAAGCTTCTGTCCTGTCCGGAGCGGCGGCCGTCCTTCCCGAACAGCCACGCTCCTATCCTGGGCGACGTGTGTGCTAGCCGCACCGGGGTCCGGGTCCCGTCTCGGGCGGACTGGGGACAACGATCCGTCCCGAACACGCACGCTCCTATCCTGGGCGACGTGTGTGCTAGCCGCACTAGGACCCGGTCGAACCTCTGTCGGCTCCGCTATTTCGATCGCAGGAAACGTGTGTCCCTCTACGGGCTGCGTGGGTCCGGCTTCCCGAGCCCCTAGGCTCCGGTCCTGCGCGACGTGTGTGCTAGCCGCACCGGGGTCCGGCTACCGCCTTGGGCGGCTCGACGAAAGTGATCGCAAGACTCGGGTGACCGGCCACAAGCGGTGTGGATGCCAGCCCTGCCGCGAAGCAGGAGGCTGTGTTCCGTTCTCTCGGCAACTGTCCGCCCCGGAGCGGCCGCCGTCTTTCCCGAACGCAAGACTCCGGTCCTGGGAGACGTGTATGCTAGCCGCGCAAGGGTAAGAATTCCGTTTCGGGCAGATTGGGGACAACGATCCCATGACACGGTTGTCCGGCCACGAGCGGCATGGGAGCCAGACTTGCCGCGAAGCGACCAGCAGTCCTCCGCCGGCTCGTAGGCTGGCAGTCGCGGGGATATGGGGTTCTGTCCTCTCCGGAGCGGCAGCCGTCCGCCCCGTACACCCTCGCTCCTATCCTGGGCTACGTGTGTGCTAGCCGCACCGGGGTCCGGGTCCCGTCTTGGGCGGCTCGGGGAAGGAGATCCCACGACACAGTGGTCCGGCCACGAGCTGCATGCGTAGCAGCCGTGTCGTGAAACAGGAGGCTGTCATCCTCTGGCTCGGGGGCTGCTTGTTCCCGAGACGAAAGCTTCTGTCCTTTCCGGAGCGGCGGACGTCCTTCCCGAACAGCCACGCTCCGGTCCTGGGCGATGTGAGTGCTAGCCGCACTAGGACCCGGTCGAACCTCTGTCGGCTCCGCTATTTCGATCGCAGGAAACGGGTGTCCCTCTACGGGCTGCGTGGGTCCGGCTTCCCGAGCCCCTAGGCTCCGGTCCTGCGCGACGTGTGTGCTAGCCGCGCCGGGGTCCGGGTCCCGTCTCGGGCGGACTGGGGACAACGATCCCAAGACACGGTTGTCCGGCCACGAGCGGCAGGGAAGCCAGACTTTCCGCGAAGCGTCAGGCTGTCGTTCACCGGCTAGGAGTTACGCCGTCCCTGGGACCGGGGATTCAGACAGTCCAGAGCGGCAGGCGTCCGGATATGGACCCTGGGCTCCCGTCCTGGGCGACGTGTGTGCTAGCCGCACCGGGGTCCGGGTCCCGTCTCGGGCGGACTGGGGACAACGATCCGTCCCGAACACCCACGCTCCTATCCTGGGCGACGTGTGTGCTAGCCGCACTGGGGTCCGGGTGGGACCTCGTTCGGCTCAGCTATTTCGATCGCAGGACACGAGTGTCCCTCCACGGGCAGCGTGGGTCCGGCTTCCCGAGCCCTTTGGCTCCATCCTGGGTGTCGTGTTTACTCGCCGCACCGGGGTCCGGATCCCATTTCGGGCGCCTCGGGGAAGGAGATCCTACGACACGGTTGTCCGGCCACAAGCGCTGTGGCTGCCAGCCGTGTCGAGAAGTGGAGGCTGTCGTTCAGCGGCTCGGAGTTACGCAGTGCCGCGGACCGGGGATTCAGACAGTCCAGAGCGGCAGGCGTCCGGATATGGACCCTGGGCTCCGGTCCTGGGGCAGCGATCCCATGACACGGTTGTCCGGCCACGAGCGGCATGGGAGCCAGACTTGCCGCGAAGCGTGCGGCTGTCCTCCGCCGGCTCGTGGGCTGGCAGTCGCGGGGACATGGAGTTCTGTCCTCTCCGGAGCGGAAGCCGTCCGTCACGAACAGCCACGCTCATATCCTGGGCGACGTGTGTGCTAGCCGCACTGGGGTCCGGGTGGGACCTCGTTCGGCTCAGCTATTTCGATCGCAGGACACGAGTGGCCCTCCACGGGCTGTGTGGGTCCGGCATCCCGAGCCCTTTGGCTCCATCCTGGGTGTCGTGTTTGCTCGCCGCACCGGGGTCCGGATCCCATTTCGGGCGACTCGGGGAAGGAGATCCTACGACACGGTTGTCCGGCCACAAGCGCTGTGGCTGCCAGCCGTGTCGAGAAGTGGAGGCTGTCGTTCAGCGGCTCGGAGTTACGCAGTGCCGGGGACCGGGGATTCAGACAGTCCAGAGCGGCAGGCGTCCGGATATAGACCCTGAGCTTCGGTCCTGGGCGACGTGTGTGCTAGCCGCACTAGGACCCGGTCGAACCTCTGTCGGCTCCGCTATTTCGATCGCAGGAAACGGGTGTCCCTCTACGGGCTGCGTGGGTCCGGCTTCCCGAGCCCCTAGGCTCCGGTCCTGCGTGACGTGTGTGCTAGCCGCGCCGGGGTCCGGGTCCCGTCTCGGGCGGACTGGGGACAACGATCCTAAGACACGGTTGTCCGGCCACGAGCGGCATGGGAGCCAGACTTGCCGCGAAGCGTGCGGCTGTCCTCCGCCGGCTCGTGGGCTGGCAGTCGCGGGGACATGGAGTTCTGTCCTCTCCGGAGCGGCAGCCGTCCGTCCCGAACAGCCACGCTCATATCCTGGGCGACGTGTGTGCTAGCCGCACTGGGGTCCGGGTGGGACCTCGTTCGGCTCAGCTCTTTCGATCGCAGGACACGAGTGGCCCTCCACGGGCTGTGTGGGTCCGGCATCCCGAGCCCTTTGGCTCCATCCTGGGTGTCGTGTTTGCTCGCCGCACCGGGGTCCGGATCCCATTTCGGGCGCCTCGGGGAAGGAGATCCTACGACACGGTTGTCCGGCCACAAGCGCTGTGGCTGCCAGCCGTGTCGAGAAGGGGAGGCTGTCGTTCAGCGGCTCGGAGTTACGCAGTGCCGCGGACCGGGGATTCAGACAGTCCAGAGCGGCAGGCGTCCGGATATGGACCCTGGGCTCCGGTCCTGGGGGACGTGTGTGCTAGCCGCGCCGGGGTCCGGGTCCCGTCTTGGGCGGCTCGGGGAAGGAGATCCCACGACACAGTGGTCCGGCCACGAGCTGCATGCGTAGCAGCCGTGTCGTGAAACAGGAGGCTGTCATCCTCTGGCTCGGGGGCTGCTTGCTCCCGAGACGAAAGCTTCTGTCCTGTCCGGAGCGGCGGACGTCCTTCCCGAACAGCCACGCTCCGGTCCTGGGCGATGTGTATGCTAGCCTCACTAGTACCCGGTCGAACCTCTGTCGGCTCCGCTATTTCGATCGCAGGAAACGGGTGTCCCTCTACGGGCTGCGTGGGTCCGGCTTCCCGAGCCCCTAGGCTCCGGTCCTGCGCGACGTGTGTGCTAGCCGCGCCGGGGTCCGGGTCCCGTCTCGGGTGGACTGGGGACAACGATCCCAAGACACGGTTGTCCGGCCACGAGCGGCATGGGAGCCAGACTTGCCGCGAAGCGTGCGGCTGTCCTCCGCCGGCTCGTGGGCTGGCAGTAGCGGGGACATGGAGTTCTGTCCTCTCCGGACCGGCAGCCTTCCGTCCCGAACACCCACGCTCCTATCCTGGGCGACGTGTGTGCTAGCCGCACTGGGGTCCGGGTGGGACCTCGGTCGGCTCAGCTCTTTCGATCGCAGGACACGAGTGTCCCTCCACGGGCTGCGTGGGTCCGGCTTCCCGAGCCCCTAGGCTCCGGTCCTGCGCGACGTGTGTGCTAGCCGCGCCGGGGTCCGGGTCCCGTCTCGGGCGGACTGGGGACAACGATCCCAAGACACGGTTGTCCGGCCACGAGCGGCATGGGAGCCAGACTTGCCGCGAAGCGTGCGGCTGTCCTCCGCCGGCTCGTGGGCTGGCAGTCGCGGGGACATGGAGTTCTGTCCTCTCCGGAGCGGCAGCCGTCCGTCACGAACAGCCACGCTCATATCCTGGGCGACGTGTGTGCTAGCCGCACTGGGGTCCGGGTGGGACCTCGTTCGGCTCAGCTCTTTCGATCGCAGGACACGAGTGGCCCTCCACGGGCTGTGTGGGTCCGGCATCCCGAGCCCTTTGGCTCCATCCTGGGTGTCGTGTTTGCTCGCCGCACCGGGGTCCGGATCCCATTTCGGGCGACTCGGGGAAGGAGATCCTACGACACGGTTGTCCGGCCACAAGCGCTGTGGCTGCCAGCCGTGTCGAGAAGGGGAGGCTGTCGTTCAGCGGCTCGGAGTTACGCAGTGCCGGGGACCGGGGATTCAGACAGTCCAGAGTGGCAGGCGTCCGGATATAGACCCTGAGCTTCGGTCCTGGGCGACGTGTGTGCTAGCCGCACTAGGACCCGGTCGAACCTCTGTCGGCTCCGCTATTTCGATCGCAGGAAACGGGTGTACCTCTACGGGCTGCGTGGGTCCGGCTTCCCGAGCCCCTAGGCTCCGGTCCTGCGTGACGTGTGTGCTAGCCGCGCCGGGGTCCGGGTCCCGTCTCGGGCGGACTGGGGACAACGATCCTAAGACACGGTTGTCCGGCCACGAGCGGCAGTTGAGCCAGACTTTCCGCGAAGCGTCAGGCTGTCGTTCACCGGCTAGGAGTTACGCCGTCCCTGGGACCGGGGATTCAGACAGTCCAGAGCGGCAGGCGTCCGGATATGGACCCTGGGCTTCGGTCCTGGGCGACGTGTGTGCTAGCCGCACTGGGTTCCGAGTTCTGTCTTGGGCGGCTCGGGGAAGGAGATCCCTCGACACAGTGGGACGGCCACGAGCTGCATGCGTAGCAGCCGTGTCGTGAAACAGGAGGCTGTCATCCTCTGGCTCGGGGGCTGCTTGTCCCCGAGACGAAAGCTTCTGTCCTGTCCGGAGCGGCTGCTGTCCTTCCCGAACAGCCACGCTCCGGTCCTGGGCGACGTGTGTGCTAGCCGCACTGGGGTCCGGGTGGGACCTCGTTCGGCTCAGCTATTTCCATCGCAGGACACGAGTGTCCCTCCACGGGCTGTGTGGGTTCGGCTTCCCGAGCCCTTTGGCTCCATCCTGGGTGTCGCGTTTACTCGCCGCACCGGGGTCCGGATCCCATTTCGGGCGCCTCGGGGAAGGAGATCCTACGACACGGTTGTCCGGCCACAAGCGCTGTGGCTGCCAGCCGTGTCGAGAAGTGGAGGCTGTCGTTCAGCGGCTCGGAGTTACGCAGTGCCGCGGACCGGGGATTCAGACAGTCCAGAGCGGCAGGCGTCCGGATATGGACCCTGGGCTCCGGTCCTTGGGCAGCGATCCCATGACACGGTTGTCCGGCCACGAGCGGCATGGGAGCCAGACTTGCCGCGAAGCGTGCGGCTGTCCTCCGCCGGCTCGTGGGCTGGCAGTCGCGGGGACATGGAGTTCTGTCCTCTCCGGAGCGGCAGCCGTCCGTCCCGAACAGCCACGCTCATATCCTGGGCGACGTGTGTGCTAGCCGCACTGGGGTCCGGGTGGGACCTCGTTCGGCTCAGCTCTTTCGATCGCAGGACACGAGTGGCCCTCCACGGGCTGTGTGGGTCCGGCATCCCGAGCCCTTTGGCTCCATCCTGGGTGTCGTGTTTGCTCGCCGCACCGGGGTCCGGATCCCATTTCGGGCGCCTCGGGGAAGGAGATCCTACGACACGGTTGTCCGGCCACAAGCGCTGTGGCTGCCAGCCGTGTCGAGAAGGGGAGGCTGTCGTTCAGCGGCTCGGAGTTACGCAGTGCCGCGGACCGGGGATTCAGAAAGTCCAGAGCGGCAGGCGTCCGGATATGGACCCTGGGCTCCGGTCCTGGGGGACGTGTGTGCTAGCCGCGCCGGGGTCCGGGTCCCGTCTCGGGCGGACTGGGGACAACGATCCCAAGACACGGTTGTCCGGCCACGAGCGGCATGGGAGCCAGACTTGCCGCGAAGCGTGCGGCTGTCCTCCGCCGGCTCGTGGGCTGGCAGTAGCGGGGACATGGAGTTCTGTCCTCTCCGGACCGGCAGCCTTCCGTCCCGAACACCCACGCTCCTATCCTGGGCGACGTGCGTGCTAGCCGCACTGGGGTCCGGGTGGGACCTCGGTCGGCTCAGCTCTTTCGATCGCAGGACACGAGTGTCCCTCCACGGGCAGCGTGGGTCCGGCTTCCCGAGCCCTTTGGCTCCATCCTGCGTGTCGTGTGTGCTAGCCGCGCCGGGGTCCGGGTCCCGCCTTTGGCGGCTCGGGGAAGGAGATCCCTCGACACAGTGGGACGGCCACGAGCTGCATGCGTAGCAGCCGTGTCGTGAAACAGGAGGCTGTCATCCTCTGGCTCGGGGGCTGCTTGTTCCCGAGACGAAAGCTTCTGTCCTGTCCGGAGCGGCGGCCGTCCTTCCCGAACAGCCACGCTCCGGTCCTGGACGATGTGTGTGCTAGCCACACTAGTACCCGGTCGAACCTCTGTCGGCTCCGCTATTTCGATCGCAGGAAACGGGTGTCCCTCTACGGGCTGTGTGGGTCCGGCTTCCCGAGCCCCTAGGCTCCGGTCCTGCGCGACGTGTGTGCTAGCCGCACCGGGGTCCGGGTCCCGTCTCGGGCGGACTGGGGACAACGATCCGTCCCGAACACCCTCGCTCCTATCCTGGGCGACGTGTGTGCTAGCCGCACCGGGGTTCGGGTCCCGTCTTGGGCGGCTCGGGGAAGGAGATCCCTCGACACAGTGGGACGGCCACGAGTTGCATGCGTAGCAGCCGTGTCGTGAAAAAGGAGGCTGTCATCCTCTGGCTCGGAGGCTGCTTGTTCCCGATACTAAAGCTTCTGTCCTGTCCGGAGCGGCGGACGTCCTTCCCGAGCAGCCACGCTCCGGTCCTGGGCGATGTGTGTTCTAGCCACACTAGTACCCGGTCGAACCTCTGTCGGCTCCGCTATTTCGATCGCAGGAAACGTGTGTCCCTCTACGGGCTGCGTGGGTCCGTCTTCCCGAGCCCCTAGGCTCCGGTCCTGCGCGACGTGTGTGCTAGCCGCGCCGGGGTCCGGGTCCCGTCTCGGGCGGACTGGGGACAACGATCCCAAGACACGGTTGTCCGGCCACGAGCGGCAGTTGAGCCAGACTTTCCGCGAAGCGTCAGGCTGTCGTTCACCGGCTAGGAGTTACGCCGTCCCTGGGACCGGGGATTCAGACAGTCCAGAGCGGCAGGCGTCCGGATATGGACCCTGGGCTTCGGTCCTGGGCGACGTGTGTGCTAGCCGCACTGGGTTCCGAGTTCTGTCTTGGGCGGCTCGGGGAAGGAGATCCCTCGACACAGTTGCCCGGCCACGAGCTGCATGCGTAGCAGCCGTGTCGTGAAACAGGAGGGTGTCATCCTCTTGCTCGGGGTCTGCTTGTCCCCGAGACGAAAGCTTCGGTCCTGTCCGGAGCGGCTGCTGTCCTTCCCGAACAGCCCCGCTCCGGTCCTGGGCGATGTGTGTGCTAGCCACACTAGTACCCGGTCGAACCTCTGACGGCTCCGCTATTTCGATCGCAGGAAACGTGTGTCCCTCTACGGGCTGTGTGGGTCCGGCTTCCCGAGCCCCTAGGCTCCGGTCCTGCGCGACGTGTGTGCTAGCCGCACCGGGGTTCGGGTCCCGTCTCGGGCGGACTGGGGACAACGATCCCAAGACACGGTTGTCCGGCCACGAGCGGCATGGGAGCCAGACTTGCCGCGAAGCGTGCGGCTGTCCTCCGCCGGCTCGTGGGCTGGCAGTCGCGCGGACATGGAGTTCTGTCCTCTCCGGAGCGGCAGCCGTCCGTCCCGAACACCCACGCTCCTATCCTGGGCGACGTGTGTGCTAGCCCCATCGGGGTCCGGGTCCCGTCTCGGGCGGACTGGGGACAACGATCCGTCCCGAACACCCACGCTCCTATCCTGGGCGACGTGTGTGCTAGCCGCACTGGGGTCCGGGTCCCGCCTTGGCCGTCTCGATGACAGTGATCGCAAGACACGCGTGACCGGCCACAAGCGGTGTGGGTGCCAGCCTTGCCGCGAAGCAGGAAGCTGTGTTCCGTTCGCTCGGGAACTGTCCGTCCCGGAGAGGCCGCCGTCTTTCCCGAACTCCAAGACTCCGGTCCTGGGAGACGTGTATGCTAGCCGCGCAAGGGTAAGAAACGGGAGTTTCGGGCGGATTGAGGCAGCGATCCCATGACACGGTTGTCCGGCCATGAGCGGCATGGGAGCCAGACTTGCCGCGAAGCGTGCGGCTGTCCTCCGCCGGCTCGTGGGCTGGCAGTCGCGGGGACATGGAGTTCTGTCCTGTCCGGAGCGGCGGCCGTCCGTCCCGAACACCCACGCTCCTATCCTGGGCGACGTGTGTGCTAGCCGCACCGGGGTTCGGGTCCCGTCTTGGGCGGCTCGGGGAAGGAGATCCCTCGACACAGTGGGACGGCCACGAGCTGCATGCGTAGCAGCCGTGTCGTGAAAAAGGAGGCTGTCATCCTCTGGCTCGGGGGCTGCTTGTCCCCGAGACGAAAGCTTCTGTCCTGTCCGGAGCGGCGGCCGTCCTTCCCGAACAGCCACGCTCCGGTCCTGGGCGACGTGTGTGCTAGCCGCACCGGGGTCCGGGTCCCGTCTCGGGCGGACTGGGGACAACGATCCGTCCCGAACACGCACGCTCCTATCCTGGGCGACGTGTGTGCTAGCCGCACTGGGGTCCGGGTGGGACCTCGTTCGGCTCAGCTCTTTCGATCGCAGGACACGAGTGTCCCTCCACGGGCAGCGTGGGTCCGGCTTCCCGAGCCCTTTGGCTCCATCCTGGGTGTCGTGTTTGCTCGCCGCACCGGGGTCCGGATCCCATTTCGGGCGCCTCGGGGAAGGAGATCCTACGACACGGTTGTCCGGCCACAAGCGCTGTGGCTGCCAGCCGTGTCGAGAAGTGGAGGCTGTCGTTCAGCGGCTCGGAGTTACGCAGTGCCGCGGACCGGGGATTCAGACAGTCCAGAGCAGCAGGCGTCCGGATATGGACCCTGGGCTCCGGTCCTGGGCGACGTGTGTGCTAGCCGCACTAGGACCCGGTCGAACCTCTGTCGGCTCCGCTATTTCGATCGCAGGAAACGGGTGTCCCTCTACGGGCTGCGTGGGTCCGGCTTCCCGAGCCCCTAGGCTCCGGTCCTGCGCGACGTGTGTGCTAGCCGCGCCGGGGTCCGGGTCCCGTCTCGGGCGGACTGGGGACAACGATCCCAAGACACGGTTGTCCGGCCACGAGCGGCAGTTGAGGCAGACTTTCCGCGAAGCGTCAGGCTGTCGTTCACCGGCTAGGAGTTACGCCGTCCCTGGGACCGGGGATTCAGACAGTCCAGAGCGGCAGGCGTCCGGATATGGACCCTGGGCTTCGGTCCTGGGCGACGTGTGTGCTAGCCGCACTGGGTTCCGAGTTCTGTCTTGGGCGGCTCGGGGAAGGAGATCCCTCGACACAGTGGGACGGCCACGAGCTGCATGCGTAGCAGCCGTGTCGTGAAACAGGAGGCTGTCATCCTCTTGCTCGGGGTCTGCTTGTCCCCGAGACGAAAGCTTCTGTCCTGTCCGGAGCGGCTGCTGTCCTTCCCGAACAGCCCCGCTCCGGTCCTGGGCGATGTGTGTGCTAGCCGCACCGGGGTTCGGGTCCCGTCTCGGGCGGACTGGGGACAACGATCCCAAGACACGGTTGTCCGGCCACGAGCGGCATGGGAGCCAGACTTGCCGCGAAGCGTGCGGCTGTCCTCCGCCGGCTCGTGGGCTGGCAGTCGCGCGGACATGGAGTTCTGTCCTCTCCGGAGCGGCAGCCGTCCGTCCCGAACACCCACGCTCCTATCCTGGGCGACGTGTGTGCTAGCCCCATCAGGGTCCGGGTCCCGTCTCGGGCGGACTGGGGACAACGATCCGTCCCGAACACCCACGCTCCTATCCTGGGCGACGTGTGTGCTAGCCGCACCGGGGTCCGGGTCCCGTCTTGGGCGGCTCGGGGAAGGAGATCCCTCGACACAGTGGGACGGCCACGAGCTGCATGCGTAGCAGCCGTGTCGTGAAACAGGAGACTGTCATCCTCTGGCTCGGGGTCTGCTTGTCCCCGAGACGAAAGCTTCTGTCCTGTCCGGAGCGGCGGCCGTCCTTCCCGAACAGCCACGCTCCGGTCCTGGGCGACGTGTGTGCTAGCCGCACCGGGGTCCGGGTCCCGCCTCGGGCGGACTGGGGACAACGATCCGTCCCGAACACCCACGCTCCTATCCTGGGCGACGTGTGTGCTAGCCGCACTGGGTCCGGGTGGGACCTCGTTCGGCTCAGCTCTTTCGATCGCAGGACACGAGTGTCCCTCCACGGGCAGCGTGGGTCCGGCTTCCCGAGCCCTTTGGCTCCATCCTGGGTGTCGTGTTTGCTCGCCGCACCGGGGTCCGGATCCCATTTCGGGCGCCTCGGGGAAGGAGATCCTACGACACGGTTGTCCGGCCACAAGCGCTGTGGCTGCCAGCCGTGTCGAGAAGTGGAGGCTGTCGTTCAGCGGCTCGGAGTTACGCAGTGCCGGGGACCGGCGATTCAGACAGTCCAGAGCGGCAGGCGTCCGGATATGGACCCTGAGCTTCGGTCCTGGGCGACGTGTGTGCTAGCCGCACTGGGTTCCGAGTTCTGTCTTGGGCGGCTCGGGGAAGGAGATCCCTCGACACAGTTGTCCGGCCACGAGCTGCATGCGTAGCAGCCGTGTCGTGAAACAAGAGGCTGTCATCCTCTGGCTCGGAGGCTGCTTGTTCCCGAGACTAAAGCTTCTGTCCTGTCCGGAGCGGCGGACGTCCTTCCCGAGCAGCCACGCTCCGGTCCTGGGCGATGTGTGTTCTAGCCACACTAGTACCCGGTCGAACCTCTGTCGGCTCCGCTATTTCGATCGCAGGAAACGTGTGTCCCTCTACGGGCTGCGTGGGTCCGGCTTCCCGAGCCCCTAGGCTCCGGTCCTGCGCGACGTGTGTGCTAGCCGCGCCGGGGTCCGGGTCCCGTCTCGGGCGGACTGGGGACAACGATCCTAAGACACGGTTGTCCGGCCACGAGCGGCAGTTGAGCCAGACTTTCCGCGAAGCGTCAGGCTGTCGTTCACCGGCTAGGAGTTACGCCGTCCCTGGGACCGGGGATTCAGACAGTCCAGAGCGGCAGGCGTCCGGATATGGACCCTGGGCTTCGGTCCTGGGCGACGTGTGTGCTAGCCGCACTGGGTTCCGAGTTCTGTCTTGGGCGGCTAGGGGAAGGAGATCCCTCGACACAGTGGGACGGCCACGAGCTGCATGCGTAGCAGCCGTGTCGTGAAACAGGAGGGTGTCATCCTCTTGCTCGGGGTCTGCTTGTCCCCGAGACGAAAGCTTCTGTCCTGTCCGGAGCGGCTGCTGTCCTTCCCGAACAGCCCCGCTCCGGTCCTGGGCGATGTGTGTGCTAGCCACACTAGTACCCGGTCGAACCTCTGTCGGCTCCGCTATTTCGATCGCAGGAAACGTGTGTCCCTCTACGGGCTGTGTGGGTCCGGCTTCCCGAGCCCCTAGGCTCCGGTCCTGCGCGACGTGTGTGCTAGCCGCACCGGGGTTCGGGTCCCGTCTCGGGCGGACTGGGGACAACGATCCCAAGACACGGTTGTCCGGCCACGAGCGGCATGGGAGCCAGACTTGCCGCGAAGCGTGCGGCTGTCCTCCGCCGGCTCGTGGGCTGGCAGTCGCGCGGACATGGAGTTCTGTCCTCTCCGGAGCGGCAGCCGTCCGTCCCGAACACCCACGCTCCTATCCTGGGCGACGTGTGTGCTAGCCCCATCGGGGTCCGGGTCCCGTCTCGGGCGGACTGGGGACAACGATCCGTCCCGAACACCCACGCTCCTATCCTGGGCGACGTGTGTGCTAGCCGCACTGGGTTCCGAGTTCTGTCTTGGGCGGCTCGGGGAAGGAGATCCCTCGACACAGTTGCCCGGCCACGAGCTGCATGCGTAGCAGCCGTGTCGTGAAACAGGAGGGTGTCATCCTCTTGCTCGGGGTCTGCTTGTCCCCGAGACGAAAGCTTCTGTCCTGTCCGGAGCGGCTGCTGTCCTTCCCGAACAGCCACGCTCCGGTCCTGGGCGACGTGTGTGCTAGCCGGACCCGTGTCCGGGTCCCGTCTCGGGCGGACTGGGGACAACGATCCGTCCCGAACACCCACGCTCCTATCCTGGGCGACGTGTGTGCTAGCCGCACTGGGGTCCGGGTGGGACCTCGTTCGGCTCAGCTCTTTCGATCGCAGGACACGAGTGTCCCTCCACGGGCAGCGTGGGTCCGGCTTCCCGAGCCCTTTGGCTCCATCCTGGGTGTCGTGTTTGCTCGCCGCACCGGGGTCCGGATCCCATTTCGGGCGCCTCGGGGAAGGAGATCCTACGACACGGTTGTCCGGCCACAAGCGCTGTGGCTGCCAGCCGTGTCGAGAAGTGGAGGCTGTCGTTCAGCGGCTCGGAGTTACGCAGTGCCGGGGACCGGGGATTCAGACAGTCCAGAGCAGCAGGCGTCCGGATGTGGTCCCTGGGCTCCGGTCCTGGGGGACGTGTGTGCTAGCCGCGCCGGGGTCCGGGTCCCGCCTTGGGCGTCTCGATGAAAGTGATCGCAAGACACGCGTGACCGGCCACAAGCGGTGTGGGTGCCAGCCTTGCCGCGAAGCAGGAAGCTGTGTTCCGTTCGCTCGGGAACTGTCCGTCCCGGAGAGGCCGCCGTCTTTCCCGAACTCCAAGACTCCGGTCCTGGGAGACGTGTATGCTAGCCGCGCAAGGGTAAGAAACGGGAGTTTCGGGCGGATTGAGGCAGCGATCCCATGACACGGTTGTCCGGCCATGAGCGGCATGGGAGCCAGACTTGCCGCGAAGCGTGCGGCTGTCCTCCGCCGGCTCGTGGGCTGGCAGTCGCGGGGACATGGAGTTCTGTCCTGTCCGGAGCGGCGGCCGTCCGTCCCGAACACCCACGCTCCTATCCTGGGCGACGTGTGTGCTAGCCGCACCGGGGTTCGGGTCCCGTCTTGGGCGGCTCGGGGAAGGAGATCCCTCGACACAGTGGGACGGCCACGAGCTGCATGCGTAGCAGCCGTGTCGTGAAAAAGGAGGCTGTCATCCTCTGGCTCGGGGGCTGCTTGTCCCCGAGACGAAAGCTTCTGTCCTGTCCGGAGCGGCGGCCGTCCTTCCCGAACAGCCACGCTCCGGTCCTGGGCGACGTGTGTGCTAGCCGCACCGGGGTCCGGGTCCCGTCTCGGGCGGACTGGGGACAACGATCCGTCCCGATCACGCACGCTCCTATCCTGGGCGACGTGTGTGCTAGCCGCACTGGGGTCCGGGTGGGACCTCGTTCGGCTCAGCTCTTTCGATCGCAGGACACGAGTGTCCCTCCACGGGCAGCGTGGGTCCGGCTTCCCGAGCCCTTTGGCTCCATCCTGGGTGTCGTGTTTGCTCGCCGCACCGGGGTCCGGATCCCATTTCGGGCGCCTCGGGGAAGGAGATCCTACGACACGGTTGTCCGGCCACAAGCGCTGTGGCTGCCAGCCGTGTCGAGAAGTGGAGGCTGTCGTTCAGCGGCTCGGAGTTACGCAGTGCCGCGGACCGGGGATTCAGACAGTCCAGAGCAGCAGGCGTCCGGATATGGACCCTGGGCTCCGGTCCTGCGCGACGTGTGTGCTAGCCGCGCCGGGGTCCGGGTCCCGTCTCGGGCGGACTGGGGACAACGATCCCAAGACACGGTTGTCCGGCCACGAGCGGCAGTTGAGCCAGACTTTCCGCGAAGCGTGCGGCTGTCGTTCACCGGCTAGGAGTTACGCCGTCCCTGGGACCGGGGATTCAGACAGTCCAGAGCGGCAGGCGTCCGGATATGGACCCTGGGCTTCGGTCCTGGGCGACGTGTGTGCTAGCCGCACTGGGTTCCGAGTTCTGTCTTGGGCGGCTCGGGGAAGGAGATCCCTCGACACAGTGGGACGGCCACGAGCTGCATGCGTAGCAGCCGTGTCGTGAAACAGGAGGCTGTCATCCTCTTGCTCGGGGTCTGCTTGTCCCCGAGACGAAAGCTTCTGTCCTGTCCGGAGCGGCTGCTGTCCTTCCCGAACAGCCCCGCTCCGGTCCTGGGCGATGTGTGTGCTAGCCGCACCGGGGTTCGGGTCCCGTCTCGGGCGGACTGGGGACAACGATCCCAAGACACGGTTGTCCGGCCACGAGCGGCATGGGAGCCAGACTTGCCGCGAAGCGTGCGGCTGTCCTCCGCCGGCTCGTGGGCTGGCAGTCGCGCGGACATGGAGTTCTGTCCTCTCCGGAGCGGCAGCCGTCCGTCC